>NW_018127903.1:1342361-1379904 GCF_001952655.1 Monopterus albus
TCCCTTTCATTAAATAGTTTTTGAATTCCACCAGGTAATAAATTGTTCCTGGCTTTATACATAAACACAGCAACATGAATCTGCTGCTGTCTGTGTATGAATTTTTTGTGCCCACCTTTTTCACTCTTCTGCTAGGTTTTCCATAATTAAAAGTGGGGTTTTTGTTGAAAGGACTTCTTGCTTCTTTTTTTTATATATATCTTGAATGAAAATAGCAGGGAATTGGCTGGAAAAGTGATGCAATATTGTTATAGAAATGAGAAATAATTCCGGTGCAATGACATGGGAGGTCACTCTGCCTTTTCTTCTTTACCTAAGGCTCATACTTCTGTGTGGCTCAGAGTTATTAATGTACCAAGATACCACAGAGACACAAAAGAGCGCCTGAATAAAAAAGGCAGACAGGCTACACAGAGCCCACATGCAAAACGCACACACGCTGTCATTCCTTTAATGCAAATGTGTTCTGTCCTGCTGTAGATTTAACTTGACTGTAACCCTCACCTCGCTGATCCATGCACTGCTGACAGTGAAACAACCCTAGCTGTCTGCACCTCTTCACCACATACACACATGCACATCTGATTGGTGTTTGTGTGACTTAACTCTTTTAAGAGGAAACTCAGGCCCACACAAATTAACCTCACTCCCTCCAACCACTGTTTTTTCAGCTTGGTAAGGCGGAAGTCTGCTGCTTTTATGGAAGATCACATGAATATATGTGTGTGTGAGTGTGTGTGTGTGTGTGCACTTGTGTTTTCACAAATGTGTTTCAGTGTTTTCTTAGCCTGACTGGCACACTTTGCACTAGTGTTGCAGGAAATAGACAGGTAAACTCTAGTGAACCGGACCTTAACCTCTGACCTGGATTCACTGCGGCCTGGATCAGGCTATTGTCTGGGTCACGTTTGTGACAGACCGTATCATAATGACATGGAAAATGCTGACACCAAAGACTCCTGATGTCTGGAGTTGATGGGTCAGTCAGCTAATTTGTGAGATGGAATATGCTTTGATTTGTGACACTTTGATATTATAAACTACAACCATATGATCAGAATTCATTTTAGTTGAGCTGTGATTTAAGAATTCACTTTGTAACAGTTCCATCTGTTTTATATTTTATTGTGATACCCAGCCATCAAACAATGACAGTCTCTATTTCTTTATTGCCCGAGGAAATTTCAGACACAGCTTCACTGTGTGGCAGTTGGTCAGTTGCAACTGTTTACCCCCTCAAACTAGCGGCAACAGTGATGGGGTCATATGGAAGGCACTGAGTTGAAAAGAGAAGAGAAGTTGTGTCAGAAATGAGTGGTTGCTGTGGAGAAAGAGGGAGAGCATGTCAAAGCAGTGGTGAGATCCTTTTATCTATTCCCTTTTTTCTTCCATATGGAGTTTTGTGATTTGTATTTTGAGGACTCTGAAGGGGCGGGTTAAGTTGTGAAGCTTCATGCCGTGGCACTACTTCTGAATCTTCAGCAGCTTGTTTTTTTCAGCTCGAACAAAACAAACTTCCTTGACCCTGGTTTAATTCTTTTTTTTCCAATAACCAGCTGGACTTTATTGAGGACCCAGGTGTTTTTTAAATAAAAAACTGGAAATGTCAAATTGAAGGTTAAGGCAGACAAAGAGACCTGTTTGGCTGTGGATCAGAGTCTATGGATTTGCTTTAAAGACTTAAACCTGCTTTGACATGCTAACAAACAGATTTATAATTAAAAAGCCCAATCTTTGGATGTCTTAGCAGAAAAAAAATGTATGAATTGCTATCGTGCTCTTAGTAGATTAATTATCCTGAAAGTGTTGAGTCATGCACAGCTGGTGTTTAGGTGGAAGAGACTTTCTCTTGATCTTCTTAATATCGTTTGACAGACATTAAAAAATTAGATGCAGAACATTCTTGGTATGTTACAGGTGCCATGCCATCGTAATTATCTTGGCATCCACACCCTGGCTTACACAACATCCTAACTTGCATTTGCCAGTGAGGGTAAACCCCTCACCTGCCAGTAGGCCATTACAGTGGTATCCTGTGCAACCAAACATTGTTCGGATCCATTTTAAATACCAGTGGAGATCCCTTTCATCCAAAGTTACCAGATATGTCTGGCTAAATTTTGAGGAAATGTATAAAGTGATACACAAGGCATCTAGAATAAATCCACTTGATGGAATGGTGCAGGCATGAAAAAGGAACTAGCAGTCTTGGAACAAGTTCCCATGGCCGCTCGGGAGGTGAGGAAGGAAGGCAAATACATCCACCTTTGTAAAACCAAACAAAGCTAAAATTTTGTTTATTATGTCTGAATTCAGATGCCACTCCTCTTTTGGGAGTCTGCATCTTGACATGACATTGGTGCTAGAATATTAAATGCTGGAAAGATTAGTGGGCAGACATAGGATCTGTTATATGGTGAAGCACTTGTGAAATGGGCTAGTCTCCTCTGGGAAAATGGATTACAGTGTATTGAGGACTCGACTGCCTTGGCTGTAGTGGTACTGTACCTTGGCTCATTAGCAAAGGTTTGGTGTATATGAGATATACAGAGGATATGATCAAATAAGAGTATCGACTCTACAGAAAATATTCCCTCTTTTGGGAAGCTTTTGTTTTGTCTTTTGCTTTTATTTGTATGTGTATTTAATTTGTATCTGATCAGGAGTCACTGAGAGGATGCAGGTGTTTATGAAATTAAGGCCATGGCAGAGATTTTGTTTTTTTTCCTGAGTAGACACTGGCCTGGACTGCTGTGCCAAATTTAGATTTTCTGTCTTAGACACAATACTGACACCAGTCCATTGTCAGGTCACAGCATTGTCCCATTGTCACAGGGCAGTCTGTTCTGTCATGTACAGTAGGTTGCCATCTCTCAGGGACATTTCCTTTGAATAAAAGACTTAACCACTTTGATTCGATTCTGGAGGACTGTGGGTGTTTACTGATTTATTGTAGTGTTTTTCTTTATGTCAGACTTGTATCTTCACTCAGATCAGAGTCAAAGATATGACGACATGGTCAGTAGACCACCCCCATTCATTTGTTTATCTTAACTGGCAAACAAGAGTATCATATAACTCTTCAGCAGTGAGATTCATGAAATGATGAGAGTGTTGCATTAGTTTATTATTATTACTAGTAGTTGCTGCAGGTACAGTATTTTTCATAACCATATACAGCAAAATTAATATAAAGCAAAACAGTTAGACTCAACCTCAGTTGTGATACATGTTCATTTCATTGACTGATTTTTATGATCCATGATTTGTGATTCATCCAAGTATAGAGAGCAAAAACACATCTATAGGGAGAGAGTGAAAGCCTTTAAATGTTTACAGAAGACATAATGTCACCCTTGTGCCACACTTCACCGTTGATTGTTGAAATTTGTAAATATGGACAGTACTGAAAAATACTAAAGTTTAGACATAATAAAATAAAATATAGGTTTGTAATGTTGATGTTAGCCATCAGCCATACTTACTTTCGACTCGTGGATATTTGGCTTGTGCTTGCATGCTGACAACATTGACAAGATATGAAATGTGATTTATAATCACATCTCGTATTCAGAACAGTTCAACAGTTTAGGCTATTGTGATTACACTAACTAAAAGCACATCTGGAAAGCCCAGTGTGACATCTTCAGTTCACCCTCACACTAGGTAAACTATCCAGGAACCATTTTATCCCATTTTGCATAGTGTGCCCATCATCCTGAGGAACAGGAGAAAGAGGAGAGTCCTGGCATGCATAAATGAAAGTTCAGAAGGTTCACTGAAACACATAATTTACCGCAGTATAGTGGGGTTTTATAATCTCATTATTATCTTGTTGTCAAATTTGCCCATGAGGGTTGTTCTGTATTCACTCTTATTATCTCCACAGAGTTGTCCATTTGTCCTTCTGCTATCCACCTCACAGCCAATCACTGGGACAGAAAGTCTAATAAATACCTCCTTCTTCCTGTTTTATTTCCATGTTTTTTTTTCTCTGTTTCGGTACCTCCTATTGCTTTATTTATGTATTTTTAATTGGTATGTGATAAACACCCAGCATTTTATTCAGTGGTCTGCTAATAACTGTGTATATTTCTTTCTATAGAAGTTGTTTCCATTTGAACACATCTGTATTTAAGTCATTACTTTATGTTTGTTTACTTAAATCCCACTCATGTATGGCTTAAGACCATACATTTTCACTTTTAAGTATCACAGGCGAATGGGAGAATGGAAACAAATATCCCTGTACACATTCTAAACTCTGTGGCTGTTTCTTCCTGTTGGTGGAAATTTCAATGTTTGTGTCGGATGAATGAAACCAACACAGTTCCAAAGTACACTGTATTTGTTTATGGTGTTTTTAATCTTCTTTTGCATTCAATGACAGGCTCTTTCCTCTCTGAGTATTCAGGGTCAGATGGGGGAGCTAATGTACAGTGTACAGTAGAGCAGGTTGCTTTTGAATCTTCAAGCCTCTTAGCTGCTGCGGGTAGTGTCCAGAGGGCATCCTCAGATTAGTGCTTCACGGACATGGATCTCATTTGCCCATATGGCCTCTTCTCATTCAGTCAATATAGGCTCTAATCGGCCCAGCCTTTACCAATGACCTCGACATGTGGCAAACTACTTAGAACAAAGAGCACACACGCTGAGCAAATAACACATTTGATGTCTACAGAATCAACACAATCAAGTGCAGAGATGAGGATGAGAAATGGTACATTTTTGATCATCGTTGGCTGTATGGGGTTGTAGCTGCTTTTCCCCAGTTTGGGTTGTGGTGTAGTCAAATAGCAGGAAATACCATAATAACATGCTAGGTTATTATGGCTGGGGACTGGTTAGGTTGCATTCTTTGGCATGGAATTAATTCAGTAAGCCTCAGTGGGGCACAGCAAATCATTGCAAACCACTGTTAGCATTACAACTCCCATTATCACTGTCCCACTATTAACAGTTCATATGTTGACACCGAAGAAGTGTCTCAGTGATGTTATTCATGTAGCAGCCCCCCTCTAATGACAGGATTCAGCGTTATTAGCACTGATTCTATCTGTGAGAAGATGAGAGAGTAACCATGTCAAATAGGGCAACCTTAATAGCACCACTCTTGCTCCCCACTGCTGGAGTTTTTCTAAACATTTCAATTCCATTATGCATGCACCAAATCTGAAATACACAAATCTAACCACTAAATGTTTGGTAGTAAATATATTTCTCATGAGCGGCACCACACAGGTGAACTTAAGTAGATGGATGGTGGATAGGTAAAGTGGATTACGGCAGATAGAGGTTAATCTATTGAGCAGTCATGTGTCGCTATAAATCCTGATGTTCACTCAGCCAAAAAAAAAAAAAAACAAAAAAAAAAAAAAAACCTTTTTGCTTTTACAAACATTACACAGTGCTGCAGTCTGTTCAGCATCAACAACTTTGCAAA
The DNA here is from genome assembly GCF_001952655.1 of Monopterus albus. NCBI lineage: Eukaryota > Metazoa > Chordata > Actinopteri > Synbranchiformes > Synbranchidae > Monopterus > Monopterus albus. The sequence continues at coordinate 1,347,805 of NW_018127903.1, forward strand.
ACTGAACCATTTCACTAAGGTAACCTGGCTACATTTCTTTGGCACTTTCTCGTCGTCTGTAGCTGCTGCTGCCGCCGTCACAGCTTAGATTACTGTCATAACTCTGTTTGAGTGCCAGCTCCATTTAGTGATTAAGACATTTTTCATATAATTCAAAAACAAAAAATCTAATGAATCAAATTAATCTAATATATCGTCCAGCCCTAGAAGGAAGACGATCTAAAAATGCTGTTAGATTTTTTTTTTTTATATTATTGTTTTTACTTTTTTGTTCCTGTCATATTTCTCCACTTGTTGATGTTTGTCAGCATAAATCAGTTTAATCAGTTTGAATTTTAACAATAAACAAGCAATTTTGGATTGTGTGCCCTTAAACATTAATATAGCAGCTTGTTCAAACTTATTTTCTCTAGAATTAACCATGGTCAGTTGGAGTTAAGGTGCCATGTTATCTTTATTTACTTTTACTTTTTTTTATCTTTTTAATCAATTTTTTTTCTTTTCATTTATCTTATCTTAATTTGAACAGTGATGAAGAATTTGTAAATTAAAAAATTCTAAATACTGCCATGGTCATTATATTGTGACAAAAACAGAATTTAGTTGTTCCTCATTTTAATTAGATTTTTTTATTGTAGTTTTCAGAAAGAAGAATTTAGTGTAATTGGGTGCAAGTTAGATTTTTGTTATTCTGTTGTTTTTTTTTAAATTATTATTATTATGGTGTTCTGCTGGACTTATTTGTTTTTTGTTAACTATTACACCCAACAATCACACACACTGGCTGCTGGAATGAAGAACCCATCTGGAACAGCCAGTCAAGTCAATGTAATGTGTCGGTGTGTGAGAGCAGAGAGTTTAGATGTTTCCTCTGTTTCCACCGCTGCTGTTTAGCTAAACCTTCGTGATATATTGTGGCAGCAGTTTTACTCCCTCTTTTCTTTTCTGTACAATTAGGTTATAATTAAATGCACATTTAATGTGACTTCTTATTAAATAAAGAACTAACACGGAAACAGTGAAAATATGTTTGGAATGCAGAAGTAGAGATGATTAGAAAACAAAGAAAAGATCAACCTTGAAAGTCCTTGAGCTGTAATCAGCCACAAATGAAAATGTTTGTCTTTTTGCTGAGAAAAGAAAATTGCATCTTATTTATATAATTATGCAAAAAAAAGTAAAGGTAGATTCCACGGCCAGCAAGGTTTTGAGAATGCAACAGTGACCTTGGATCCTCCCCTGTGCTCCACACTGACAGATAAAAACTTTATTAACCAACCATCTCCAGGACAGGAGACAAACCACCCATGAAACCGAAATGCACTAGTATTAGAGAAATGTGGCAATTAGGGGATGATTTTTTTTAAATCATTGAACGCGCTAAAGGAGTAGAAAGGGGTAATAAACACAGCTTGTTTGTGGTCTCGGAAGCAGCAATTATAACGTACTTGGAGAGTTGGTGTGCTTATTGTGCCTGGGAGTAATGAGATAGGCTGTGCTGATCCTTCACTGATGCTGTGGCTCCTAATCCTCAACCCTCATTTCCTGCTTCTCTTGTTTATCCACCAACATCCTCTGCCCTTCGCTGGTCTGTCACAGCTGTGGGCAGCTCCAACTGGCCTTTAACCTGTGTGTCAGCTGATTTTTTTTTTTTTTTTTTTTTTTCAGCTCTGAAAATGGTGCGGCATTGAGTCAAAACTACAGGCTGATAAATGTGTCATAAAGTGCAGTGTAGTGTATTTTCCTCTGTGCACAACTAAGTGGTTTTGTTTACCACCAGACTGGTCCCCCTGTAAACAATTGCCTTTATTTTTATATGGTCTAATTGCCATTTATATTGGTCTCTATTGTCTTAGTCTCTATCTTCTCCATTGTCTTTAGTGGTTTCTCATATTAAGATAACTGGCATATTTCAAGCCATGGAAACCCATTTTGCGATCTTGCACTGTGATGTGCCATCTATATCATGTAGTTCTGGGGCTTAGTTCTTGGCCACAGTTGGTGTCATATCATTTGTGTTCACTTTCTGTCCATCCTGTCACACCTTAAATTTCCCTGAAGCTTGCTAACTGTGTCATCTGTGACAAGTCATGTTGAATAGTTTGGTTTTGTGGTGTGAGCCTTTATACTCGGGTGAAGATACAGTATGTGTGAATGCATCCATGCACATACAGATACTCACCTACACTTTTGTGTATCTCCTCCCAAAAAGAATGCAGTGTGTACCCACATGTTATCTGGGTGACCTAGAGACAGACTGGTTATCACCTCTGTGAGCCTCTCAGGGACAGAGCAGGCGGAAAAACAGCACTTCTGCCTTCCCAGTGCCTCTACATCTGTGTGCTGGCCATCCAGCATGTCCGCCTACTGCAGGGCTCACCTCTTATCTAATCAGCATAGACAGGCCACTTGTCCACATACACACGCACACACACACAAACTGCATGTATGCTTAAAGAGTCACATGTGCACGGACATGCTCAGAGATAGCCCTACAAGTATACAAACACTTAGTGATACACCTTCAAAGACACATGCACACACAACACACATACACCCACGTGTATAATCACAGGCAAACTCACATTGATCTGGGCCAGCTCTTGGTTTCAAGGTATCACTAGCTGTTGCTGTGAGATGTTGAAGTGGCACAGAGGGCAGAGAAGGGGGTCTAAGGCCAAGCGGTAAACATGCAGATCAAGTAGTATAGGGCGCCACAACTTCTCATTTGTTAAGCCCAGCTCACCTGACTACTGTGTGGCTTCGGCTCATCTTGCGACCACCTCCACCATACTCTCTGTTCAGATCCTAACAGAACACCCAGCCACAGAGGAGACAGTTTTCCTTACATCTACCCTTGAGATGTGAAAGGATGGGTCATTATTCTGAGGGGAAAATTCTAAATTTATCTTTGGTGCCATTTTGATCCCCTTTTGTTTGGCTTATAAAATGCTTTTCTCTTTCAGACTGCATTCCAGTCAACCTTCTGATGTTACATAGTGCAGCTCCCCTTTGCCCCTAACCCAAACCTCTGAACAACATGTGGCCAGATAACAAAACCCTAAACAAAAGAGGTAGATTTCCAGAGCAGAAGAAAGGTGGGGGGCTTACACTTTGTGTCTGAAACACTTCATGAGTGCTAAGTGAGATTGGCACCAGCAGCTGGAGCAGAGTCGAGAAGAAATGGGAGAAGGTGAATTGTGTTTGGCACCAGGCAGCTATCAGGCAGTAATTCGTATAGCTAACATCCCAGAAGAAGGAGCCAAGTCTCGGTCAGGGTAAAAAAAACTTCAAGGGTCTTAGTGGGTAAGGGTTGGAGGCCAAACCATGCCCCCTCCTCTCACTGAATATAAGCCCCTGCTGTGCCTGCTGAGATTTGCTGAAATCTGTATTGACCTTTGACTGTGAGGTGTCACTCCCAGTCACATGTCAGACAGGGTCCTGTGGACCACATTGGAAATGCTCATACAGTATTAGATTGTTTCAGTCGTTCCTACTCATCACCTGACCAACCCAGTCCACCTCAAAAATGTCGTCTTGAGGCTTGTTATGTACAGTAGATGTTACTTTACAGTTGACACCCATGGCCTGCTTTGGCCCCAGGATCGACCTTTTCCTATCACATATACATGCCTCGAACCAGTCAACAGGGAAACAAATGTATGTATGGCTGGATAGATGTATGAGAGAGTAATTGATTGTTTTCTATTACAGTTCTGGAAATCTCATTGTAATCTCTTTCATATACGACAAGATTGGTGTGACTTTTCTGTATGAATGTGAGTGTGCATGGATCAGTGTGGGGGTCACTGTGCATTCATTTCTGGTTTCTTAACAGATCTCTAATCCTCTAATGCAACCATAATCTCTTTTAATATATTCAACATTAGTCGACAAATCACATGATAATGAAGTGAACATGTTTCTTTCAAATGACAGGATACACTGAGGATTTAACCCGAGGATCTAATCGTAGCTGGCACTCAGTATTTTTTGTGTTGATGATGTCATAAGGTTTATGTCCAGTGTTGTCCTGTAACCTTCACACAGCAGTGATAAAATGAAGTTGCACAATACACATTTTCCATATTTTTTATTTCATAAATTTTAATTTGGGATTTCTGTATGCTCATACATATCAAATCATTTCCTTTGAATATCCCAATTCTCAAAGGACCCAAGGTCAACAAGGTTCTAGACAAAAGAAATAAATAAATAAAGGTTTGAACTATGTGAACTTTGGATCATTTTATTTATCCAGTGAGCTATTTGTGGTGCTTTTCATCACTTGAATCCTGGCCTAGTTTCTGTGTCTTGTTTTTGGAAAACACAAGCTAAGCTGTGGTGCACAAACTAGACACCCATTAGATCGCTGCATTGCAGGTCTGACCCACTAAGCCCCTGTCCCGCCCTCTAGTAAACCCCTCACTCCCAGCCCACCCCATTCACTGCCCCACCCTGTCTTTTCTTGGAAATTAAATTATGGTGTTTGGATCGTCCTCCTTGTCTTCCTCAATGCTGTAATCCTATTTGCTCTGTCATGTGTTGGTGTTCACAGATGTGTGTGTGTGTGTGTGTGTGTGTGTGTGTGTCTAAGTGGTATGACACCCAGCCCACCTCCAGCTGTTTGGACTGCCTTACTGGTCCCGTTGTCTCTCCCACACATTCCAGAGAGGGTGGTCTTGCACAAACACACACAACCATAACCACCCAGTCTCACACCGGGGCCTAAAGTCCACCCCTCCATCCTTTTCTTTCCCCTCCCCTCGTTCAGTGATTGCCCTCCGTCCTGCCATCCCTGCACTTGCCGTAATGAAAATGTTAAGTTGGATGACTTGAATGAGTGCGAAATGAGGTAGGGGCTCCAATATGGGGGAGTTGGGGATGGATGGGGACGTGAAGTGCGAGGCAGAGAGTTTCCACTCATTGCTGAGTCCCGGGTGAAAAAGAGAGAGAGAGAAAATGCAGCAGGGTGAGAGATCCTGGGCAGTGCTCCAATAACTGGCGTCTCAGTGTCCACATTTAGTTCCAGCTGAGTGCCCGCAGTGGGCATGGCCGAGATGCCTTCACTGTGACCTCCCAACTGAGGACCACTGCTAGCCATTTTCCACCACCCTTTTTTGATGTATCCCTTTCTTCTTCCCTTAGCCCCTCGTCTCTTCTTTGTATTTCAGAAATGGCTTCATAACAGCCAGAACAAATGTTTTGGAATTGATTTGTCAAAGCATTGGACTGGGTTTGTGATCAAACAGCCAGTGGGGGTTTCTTTCTTAAATGCAGAACAACTTATCATTAAAACATTTTATCTGATGTTCAAAAAAAAATACATATAGGGTTTTCTCATTAAGTTGCTTCTGTAGAATAGAAAAGTTGTATTCAACAAAAGTTTGTATGGGTGCTCTCTTGTGAGTGGTAATAGGAGTTTTCCTTGTTAGATACTGTACTGTTGAGTGCCATGTGTATACAAAAGGTAAGTATGTTTAAATAGGTAATCAGTGAGGATATATTGGTATACTGTATATGTGAAGAAGTAGTTCACAGGCAGAGTATCATTTTGCCTGTATTCACTGTAGTCTGTAGCTACTGTGAAAATCCAGCACTTCACACAGTAGGGATGAGACAATATATCGAATTTCATTATATCGTGATACAAAAACGTCACAGTATGTGTCATTCTATCTGGTCATATATATCGTGTGGTCCCCATACCTCAGCGACTTCATATTTTTTTGTAAATAGGATAGCCTAACAAAATGTATGTCGATATATCTGGTTGTTCTTTAAAAAATCAAATCAAATCAAATCAAGGGGGGGAAAAGAGGAATAAAGTACAAGTATTCTGCAGCTTGTCATACATTGTTGTCAGTGATTATTTTAATCGCATTGTGATTGAATTGAATTGTACACACCATATTGTGCATTGAATCGTACTAAGAAAAAGTCACATCATCCCATCCATAGTGAACAGTTTGTTTTGTAAAATGAAGAAACAATCTGTTGTCTTTTATGAATTACCACAATTACAGAGCGGATGACAAGCAGTGCAGGGGTTATTTCTTGTTGTATGACCTCCTTCCCCTACACTTGAGGACTTTCTCTCAAGGCGGTGGCCTTGACACTGACCGAGGGAATGTTAGTGTTGGAACAATCACACTGTCAAGTGTTCTACTCTGTTGGGAAGGAAAGGACTTCCAGTGACAAACTCATGGATTGCTCCATAAAGACCTTGGCCTGACAGCAGCTATGTCATTTTCACTCCTTTACTGCTATCCATCTCTTTTCTTTCCATCTTTCTTCTGCATCTATCCAAGACTCTTTGCTTAAATTCCTCTTCTCTCTGCTTTCCTTGTTTCTCATCACTTTCCTTGGTTTTCCTTTCTCAGATACGATTTGACATGTTTCAATTTTATCCATTTTAATCCCAAATTCAAATTTAAATTAATCCTTTCTCACTGGAAATTCACCATTTACCTTTTCAAGCTCGGACTTTTTTCTTTACCTCACACAGTATAGTGTTAAAACACAAAGTATACCCGGTAAAGCTTTTTATGTGAATGGAAAGTTGAATGGACCATAGATTGGTAAATTTAACACCTAGTTTGGCATAGGTCCTGTCTCACATAATTCATGCCAGTGCTACAACTAACAGATATTGTTATTATTTACCTATTTATTATGCTTTAAATGAAGCGTTTTGTTATGTATATTTCTAAAATTGAATTTTTTGTTTTTTACTAAATCCCCATCATAAGACTCCAGCATCACAGGCGATTTAAAAATTCCTACTACCGGTAAGTGAGACCCAAAGATAAAGTAAGACATTCTTCACATTATAAAACTCTAACTGGTCCATACAGTATGTGGTATTTCTACTTGACAGCTGACTGATTCATTGGTTTTGGAATTAAATAATTTTTACTTGGACAAGTATTTGAATTCTAACTGTACTTCCGTATGTTTTATAAATACAACTGCTAGTTTTTAAAAGTAATTTCATGGAGAATATATATTTTTTTCAAACTAAATCTATAATTTTGATTTAAAAAAGTTTGTTTCTGCTTCTGGAGCTCGCCTGTTGAGCTACTTCACAGGCATTGAACAAGTTGGGCTCCAGACCAAGCAGGGGAAGGTCGATTGCTGTTACACGGACAAATGCATGCAGACAAGCAGGTTTTGGAAGGCCTAATGTATTGCACCTGTATTGATGTCCATGGGAAATGTTTGTATGATACAGCAATAATGAAATAAAAAAAACACTGGGTTTGAGGGGATGGAGGAAGTGGAGGTGAGGGTGTTGACAATGCCAAGGCAGATGTGTTTGTATAAGTTTTGTCAGGATGCAGATAGTGGGATCAAGATTGGGTATTGATGAGATGGGGGGACGGGTGACTGAGCCACAGAAGCTTGAAATAAACTGTCGGAGGCGCACAGCCAGTCATTACAGTGAAGCCGCCTGGCCCGGCTCAACCTTGAGCCAGTCGATAAGCTATTATAACCATGTAAATTGTGGCCAAATCAGAGACCTGACATATTGGTATTATATTCCTGTGCAGCCACTGGGTTATGCATCATTATTGGAAGCCAACAACAATATGCATTATGCTCCCTTTAGTGGGTAGACTCATAAGAAAACACTGCCACAGGCAGTAGGACAATAATGTTATGTCTGTATGTTTTGGGGACATTGACATTTTTGTGTAGGGCAAAAATTGAACACCCTAATAACTTTCCAAACTCTTGTTCCACTTCTTTATTTCATCTTTTAAAAATCAGAAATTATTTTCTTCATCTGGCTACTCCCCCTACTCCACTCTCTCTCTTGTTGTTACTTGTTCTCATTGTCTGTTTCTTCTCTTTCAGCAGGGCAGCAGCCTGCCAGGTCATTTACTCTCAGTGACAGCATGATGCATCCAGCAGGCCAGCATTTGGATGATGTAATTTGGACTAAAGGCTGTGTAAACACTGCTGTGACCTTGGTTTTAGATTTGTCAATAGGGCTGGGTTGGAGAACAGAGAAGGGGATTGTGTGGGATTGAGAGCAACATGCCCTGGCTGTGATAGCTGGAAGTCTCTAGCTGACTGACTGATATGATAACCTAAGATTCCTCAGCCTTACCTCTGACCCAAGTTACATTGCTTCAACCATCTTTCTGCACTCCTCTCTCTCATTGTCAAAGCTCTCCGTTCACCTCTGCTCGACTCCTTTTTCTTTGATATTAGTGTACTCACTTTCTCTTGGACACTTGTTATTGCCCTTCCTTCGTGTTCCCCTTACCTTTTGCTTTTCTCTTCTCTGACCCTGTTCATTTCTTCTTTGATAGCAGTATCTCTGCCCTTGTCTCTGCAGCTTGTCCACTGTCTGCCCTCATCTTCTCTGTCATGGTACTTTACTTTGTTTCTCTTGTCATCTGTCCTATGTTGCTCTTCATGAGCTCCAAAGGTCAACACAAGCTAACACTGGCCAAGAGCCCAAACAGTGCAGAGCTATTAATCTGGTTTGGTGGGAGAGGTGATGGGTCTCCTGGTGGGTGTCAAAGAAGCTTATGAGGTCTATACTGTACTGTCCTGGGTTCCTCATTTAGAGGAGGTTAAGATAGGAGTAGTGGTCCAGCAACAGACAGTCCATGTCAATCCTTTGAGAACGACTGAGGGCTACGAGGGATGAATGTGTACGGCTTCAGATTTTGGTCATTTCTTTTTTTCCTCTCTTTCTTTGTGCTTTCAGTTTAGGATGTGTGATGTAAACTCTTTACTGGTTTCATTGTAACATGATCTATAGTTTTTTTGTTTTGAGCCTGCACTTAAAACACACACACACTCTTCACACAACCTCCACCTGTCTACTCTTTAGAAATGGAAACCAGTGTCACTGTGAAAACCTTCAGGCCACATTTACAGAAAATTGGGGTGTGGTCCATGAGTCTTAAAAATGCACAGTCCTGTGGGAACAGCACATAAAGGTGAGGTATCAGGACCTCTCAGTGACCATTTGAGAGTGAAGCCTATTCAACAGTTTCGGGCGGTGCAGATGATATTTGAAAATACACAAATTTGTTCCACCAAGTTCTGCGTGCCATGGCTTGCAGATGGGCAGCGATTAATCAGAGAGGTAACTGTGAAGTAGTTTGCAATTAGACTAGAAAGCTCTGAGGCATGCTAATTGAATCAGAAAATTAGCAACAGCTCTGTACTGAGCTGTAATAGGCTAGCTGCTGCTTGCAGCAGGTGCTAGCCCACTCAGCTGTGGAACAAGGTATTTAAGTCACATTAGCAGCAGTGAAAATATTCCTTGATATGGAACAGTTAGATTTTCTGCTCGTTTTCACTGCCCGTGTCATAAGGAACAGCCAGTCAGCTTAGCCACTTTGTGGCACAAAAACAACGGCCACCACCATAGCAGAACCTTCACAATGAGTAAGGAATTGATGTGTTGGAGAATACATGAAGAAATTTCACTTGCTTTACTTGAGATGAGTTTGATGGTGATGACATGTATAACATGCATGATGCATGTAGTTGAGCAGTCATAATGCAGAAAACCCTTCTGTTCACTGTGTTGTTGCAGATATTTGTCTTTTGACTCTCTCAGTTCTCCTCCTTTCTATCCTTCTCTTCTTCACTCTCCTCACCTGCACTTCCTGCATCTACTACCACCTCCCCCTTCCTCTTTCCTCTAGCCTCCCCAGGGCTCCTGTTTGCTGACATCTCTCTTTGGCACAACATAAAAAAGCGATGATAAATAAAAAATTGATTACTTTTGAGTATGGGGTTGCTGTCTCTTCTGCTAGTTGGCTATGAGATGGGAGGAGGGAGTGAATCACTTCTGTAGGAAGTTTTTTTCAGGGTTTCCACAGAGTTAAAGTTAGCGAAGAGAGTGAGGGAGTAGAGGAGCAAGACGGAGAGAGATGTGCAAAGGAGGAGAGAGCAGTGTAGAGGTAGAGAATTCCCTAGGCAGACAGTGTTATGCCTCATAGTTCTGGCTTTAAAGCATGCTGCATGCCACACATACAGTTGGAGCAGAGGCCATGACAGAGAGAGGGAAGGTGCGTGTGAGTATGGGTGTGTGCATTTCAGGCAAACAGCATCCTCTCTTCTGCCTGTTGAGCCCCCCAATCCTCCTCAACATTCCAGTCCTGCCCTGGCTCTGCTAACTCTGATATCTTTATCAGACACGCCTGCCTGCAAACACACTTGCTCACTCACACACACACAAAGACACTTTACACTTACACTCACAAGCACAAAATGCATATATGAAAGACAAATGCAATCACACAGAAATGTTTACACACAAGCTAATGTGCATGCTGCCTTGTGAAAGCTCACAGATGCAGAGACATAAAGCCTTTACACATTCTCAGCTGTGTTAATCATGCTCATAAGGAGTGTGCCTTCTGTATACATTTAGTACATTGATAGTTTTTTTTTCTATGTTCAAATGTTTTCTGTGTTCAGCCAGATATGAGAGAAGATAGAATGAGGTCTGGACTTGATGAGAAACCGCCTGCTATTAACCCAATGCCATGCATGATTCTTGTGGTAATGTGTCCCCAGAATGTATAGACGCTAAGCACAGAGGCACAGTGAAGAAGGCAGTTATGTCAAAACGTCTGTGTTTCTCAGCCATTCGATTGTTTTTAAGCTAAGAATAAACATATTTTTGAGGAATCTTTCAGTTTGCTATTTTTGTTTGATGAACAGAGGCACTGAAACATACATGTACAGTGCATACATGTCATCAAAACAACTTAACTGTGTGAAATGTTTGAAATCAGTTAGGCAATTTTTATTGCATTTTTTATTTAAAAAAAATTCTCAGTTATTGTGTGGGTTCTATCTTACCATAGATATCATCTCTAAAAGCACTAATTTCTGAGTAGCTAATTAGGAGCCCTATTTTTAACCCAGTTATTCTTGTTAATGTGTGATAAAGTGGTGCGTGCACTTTTATTGCAAATCATACTCTGGCACAAATCTGAACTCTGTACTCTTCACACCTCCAAAATTAGTCAGAAGAGCCTCTCTTTCCTAAAGACTCTTTCTTTAACTCTACACCCCTTTCTGTCGTCCTTTGTTCTCCCCCCTGCTGATAGGATAAGGGCTCTCCCACTCTTACTCAATTGTAGAGCATTTGTACTGAGGTTACTATAAGGTTAGCTTGATCAGCTTTTAGTTCAGAATCTCTGGCACCTACTGTGGAATAGACCCACATGCACTTTGGTGTACTACACCTTAACTTTTACTTTCAGTGTTTACCTCAACTACCTGCTCATTCTACTGTTAATGTTTTCTTTTTATATCTATTATTCAACAGAAAAGAGAGTTGCATCATGTGGTTTTTATTCATGGATTCATTTTATTCCTGACTTTGATACTCTGAAGATAATCTACTCTGGCATAGGTCATGTAGTTCTGAAGGAATCCAATCACTTCACTATTCTAGCAATCTTTATACTTTAGAGTGAAGAAAAAAAATCCTCTAAGCATGTTCCCTCTCTGTACAGCGGCAGTTCAGTCAGCTCTACTCCCTGCAGCATATTCCAACACCAGCTTGTTAAACAATTTCAAATCTCAGTGCCAGCTCTGCCCTATTCATACATTTACCCCCCCAAGCCCTCCCTCTATCCTTCATCCCTCTCTCTGTCCCTCCTCTGATCCCATTTCACAGTGGGACCATCAGGAGCTTATCTCAATCTCAGCCTTGGCCGGGGGCCCAAAGCAGTGCAGGGCCCGCCTGAACTCAGCTGTGAACTCTCAACCTTTCCCTCAGCACCATCCACTCTTTAGTTAGCTGGCTCCCCTTTTACCCGGACTCCATCTCTGCCTATTTTAGGAGGATTTTGAATGAGGGCCTCAATGTGCAGTGTATGCTCTCATGCACAATTTACAGGGCACATCTAAACACACTCAGGGTGTCGAGTAGAGCTCAACAATAACATAAACTGTCTGCTATTATCCAGACAGCAGCCATCGCACCAACCGGCCACCCGACTTGGCAGAGAGTCAGCTAGCTAGTCACACTACTGCACCCTGTCAGTCAAACAACCATTATGGTAGTCACCTAGCCCATCAGCTAGCCGGCCATGATCAATGTTACAAAGCTGGGCTACCTAAGACAGCTCTGGAAATGTGCCCCCTGCGTACAAAATGGGATTAGCTTAATTTCCCTTTTCTCACTTCACTTTTAAAACCACTAAGTATGTCACCTGGCACAGACTAGTGGCTAATAATGGAAGTTCCAGCCAAAAGACTGTAAATCTCCGTTTTCATCACCACAGAAACACACCAGCAGTTTTAGCCTCGACAAGATCTCGGCTTTCCACGTTACCTTCAGCTTACTTTCACTCTCCCTTTTGCACTATGTCTCAGACTTTCTTTTGGTCAATGGAAACTCCTGAGTTTCAGGAGTTAAAATAATGAGATTGGTGTTTTAAATAGCTGAACTCGGTAAATAGTGTGTGCTACTGACCTCCATAGCCCTCACCCTGCTTATTTTTACTTATTTAGGGTCATGAGAGAATCAGGGTAAAGGGTTTGGCCCATGTATGTACAGTAAAGAGAGTGGAAAAAAAATCTGGTTCTTTCATCTAACAGTTAAGTTAAAGTCAGAACTTCTCACAGGAAGTCTTGTGAGATCGGATTTTGATGAGGATAGAAACACAGTTTGGTAAATAATCACTTACAAGACTACAGATTGGTATGTTCGGTAGAATGTGTGATATTCTTTGATAGCATATGACGAGACTACAGAAAGGTTTTCCTCTGTGGAGTTACGCTGGCACTTGCGTGATGGCCATGGCTGTGTTCACAGTGGGCAGTGCCGGTGATGTTGAGCATGCTGCATGTCTGGAAACAACGGGCAGCCAAGGTGCTGACAGGACTGAGGTGCTCCATGGCTCTTATCACTTACCTTTGCCCATGTTACTGAATGTCAACTCAGCACAGGGAGCTAGAGCTAAAAGTACAGTCATACCAGCTCTCAGCTTTGTTCACAGAGGAAGGAAAGGAGAGAAAGAGAGAGAGGAAGGTAGGAGGGGTATGCTCCATGGGAAAGAACTGGCAAGGGGTTATGACATTCCTTTGGCTCCTCATATTTTCCTGGGAAGAGATTTGACTATGTGCAGATATGCCCACACTTGTGTGTTTGTATATCTGTGTCTCTGTGGGTACATGGATTTGTCCTCTGTGTGGCTGCGTGTCATTGAGATCATACACACATGCACTTCTCTATGAGAAGCATTTTACACTACAGATGACCCTGTTGGATGGCGATGGCCCTTTTATCTACAGCACCCTGATGCAATCCTCTGTAAATGCATTAAACCAAGCTGCAGAAGAGGAAGCTGCTTATCCTTCCTCTCTGCCTCTTTCTCCAGCTCGTTTTCGCTCTCTTGCTCTTACTTTCTTTTTTATTTCTTTCTCTCACTCCCTCTCATTTTCTTTATATCTGTACCCATTTTATGGCGTTGCTCCCCTTGACTGCCTCTGTCTGAGAATACTGTACTCCCCATTCTCTAAACTACACTGATCTAAACTCCACTGATGTGGTGTACCCCCTCTTCTCAGCTTTACTGCCTGCTGCCCACCTTTACCACAAACCCCTTTTCATTGCCTCTCACCGCGGCTAGCCATAAGTCTCAGCCCAAACCTGCCTGGGGTTACAGGGAGTGCCAAAGGTGCGATGAGTGACGTGGCACTCTGGCTGACCCCTGGCAGCTTGGCAGGGCTGCCTCCCTAATGAGATTAGCTGGGTAATGCCGACTCTGTCTGTTTCTCCTGCCTCCCAGTCCGGCCCACCCTGGGGCTCTTTATTTAGCCAGCAGCAGGATAGGGTGTGCCAGCATTTGCACGTTGAGGGCAGGACAGGATCCACAAGCCCACTGCCCTTCCCTATCCCCCCACCCTCCTCATCTATCTGAACTACCCAGCCTGGGTTTGTAGCTTTACCATTATGCTGTCGCTTTGTTTATGTCTGTTGTTGTGGCTGTGTGTCAGACCCCCTCATTAAATCTCCCTCTGTCTCACTAGGTGTCTGTTACGTAGTGTATCTCTCTTTTGTGTCTGTCTGCTTCTCTGCCTGTTTCTGTGTCTCTACATCTTTCTGTGCTCTCTCATCATTATTCATTAGGCACACATGTAAAAGTGCCTTTTAATGACTGGACTCAACAATACTGGGCAATGATGAAACATTACTCTGATTCCTGGGACACACACACACACACACACACACACACACACTGCCCTGAGCCAGGCGGGCAAGCAAGTAACCCATGAACTTCGGCTAACTCATGCATACGTGTGACTGGCTTTGATGATTGCTCATAGCAGCGTAAAGTACAAAGCTGCTCACAGTACCGCTCTGCGAAGACACACAGACTGATACCAAGGCTATGGCCACCAGTCTTAAACTAGTTAGGTAGCCACACATCTAGTTTATAGCTACAAATCCAAAATATGCAGCAAGCTTCATAAAGAACACGATGCTAAATGTTCTTTCTCTGTATTACTGTAACCCTCTTTGCCTGTTCAGCCTCTTTTGTTCCTTTGTTTAGGCGGCTCTCAGAGATGTTATTAGTACACTTAGCAGTGAATGGGTTTAAGTGCCAATTAAACACCTACAACTTTGTCACCATGAGTGGTTTTATGAGAGGGTCCTCGACAGACATAGGGCTTCCCATGGCACAGGTGTGTTCCCCTCAGCTCTAGGGTCACTTTCATCCTGGATGTGTGACAGTTCCTGTGCATCTGACAGTGCTGTGCAGCCCAGCCCAGGTGTCCAGGTGTTCTTACTTGTGCGTATGTGTATGCACCAACACCTGCTTGGCTATGGCCCCGGGGCACAGACGGGTTCAAGTTCCACCCAAACAAACATCATGTAACAATCGCTCATTAGATGTGTGTATGAGTGCGGGTGTGTGTGTGTGTGTGTGTGAGAGAGAGAGAGAGACTGTAAACTTGTCTGCATATGTCTGGGAAAAATGTGTGCAGCCAACATACTTAAACTGTATGACCTCTGTACTCATCATTTACAGTGAAGGATTGTGTTACATAGACTTGTCAAAGTCTGCTTTTGTGCCGACAGTCAGATTGCTCTTCACCTTGTGATTGCTCTTGATCACACTGGCATCGTGTTCTGACAATTTGTGTCCCTGCCCATCTCAGGCCACGTGAGAATACCATGGACAAATGTGTAATCCTCAGCCAAGACTATTATTTAGAGAGTTGAATTAGCCATTCTCAGGGTTTCGGTTTAACACCTCTCTTTTTCAAATAGAGATGCCAGCATGCACTCTGAAAAGAATTTGTGCTCTCCTTCTCTGTCTTTATCCATCACTTCAGCACAGACAAGTCACAAAATACACACTGAAAAGAACAGATGCATATTCGCACACATGCGCATGTCCCTACTACCCCCCTGCCACCACCACACACCCTCAATCACATTGCTGATATGAACCTTTAGAAAAGAGAAAAGAAATCCTGTTGAATGAAATGAAATTGTGAGGTGGATTTAGAGGCCTCCACGCTAATCTCCAAAGAGAAGTGCAAACATAATAGGCATGTAGTTGGATGTACAAGAAACTTAATTAACCAGAGACCTTGTCCATAGATGGCAGGTCAAGGGAATCTAAGCCGCACAGCGCCTCATCTTTTCTTGTCAAGGCATTGCTCTGCACATCTACAAACTGAAGATCTCCCTCAGCCTAAAACTCTGTTTATAGCTTTATAATTCCCTGGTGCACATACAGTATTTCCCTGTATGTATACAGTATATGCATCAATACATAAGTGCCGTAGCCAAGCTGTGCTCCAGTCTGCAGCTTTAGCTTTGGAGGGGCCAATTCCAAAATTCTTAATGAAGACATACTTGCATACAGGGAAATATTGGTAATAAGAGGCTTAAAACACATATTAATGATGATAGGAGCACACAACCATTTATTTCTCTCTCCACTTCTAAAATAAAGAGTACAGTGAATTTAATTTTACTGTTCAGTTGAATTTCATGTTTAACCTCTTTCTTTTACCCATTTATTTTCAATCCATTTTTATCAGGAAGGGGGAAAAAATCCTAATTATGATTAAACCTAAATACATAAGAATAAACAAGTGCATAGCATCAACATGAGAATCCCAAGGGGAATTTCTCTTCAGCTGGAGTTTACTGTAAGAAGTCATGTGTTGTATGCCTTTCAGATATTTCCTATGATCTGAAATGCTCTGCAGAGCTATATTTTTAAGGGTCTGGCTCCTTTTCTGTTGGTTGGTTGTTTTGTTTTGGCAGAATGGCTTGTTTAGTTAAGGAAAGGGAAGTAAGTTTATTTTGAACTGTGCTAACAGCCTGTTTTGCTTAGCTCTGGCACAACTCACTTTACACTACTACTATTACTCACTGTGATGTCAGTAAGAGAAACCCCCCTGAGTTTGTGATGGACTTTTTGTGAATGAGAGCCATCTTGTTTAGGCTTGTATGTACATCTGCGGTGCATGTCGTGTTGCTTGAGTGTCTTTTGGAGTTATCCGTGCCCTGTGACACACACAGGGCACAGTGCCTACTTTGGGAACTGTGGGGTGGCCCATCACTGTGTGCCCCTACAGGGACATCAGAGTAGGAGAGCCCCAAGCCATATGGCGGGGGTTCCTGGTCTGTTGTCTGGCCAGTCACATTTGGACCGTAGCACACACGTAGCAACCACCTCCCTGGAGACAGAAGATTGAGGCTTTGGGCAGGAGATTGGAGTCTTGGAGCTCTACTGGGCTCCTGCTTCATACGCTGTTCAATTAGAAGTAAAGCAAACCCCCCCCCCAAAAAAAAAAAAAAAACAGCAAATAGACAAAGCAAAAATCAAAACGACACAAAAGAAAACAAGAAAACAACCTTTGGACTGGAGACTATAAATACTGTAGATCATAGGGTTTGCAGCCAGATATTCAAGACTTCATTTCAAATGTCAGCAAACTGTGAATTTAGGATTTGCAGTTTTTTAGAAACTAATTCAGTCAGTGCCAGAAAAGAATACAAGAAAATAGAAAAATAAACATGAAAAAGGCGTAATTATAAATGTGTCTGTCACTGGGGGCATAGAGTGAGAGTCAGAGTGTTTTTAAGATGGAAAGTGCCAGAAGGGTAGGAGTTAGATAAACAGATTAAGAATGTTAGTGAGGGAGATGAGTATAAAGTAGTCAGAGACAGAAAAAATAAGGGCATAAATGTCTTGTTGAGAAAGAGAAAAGAGCAGCCAGAGAGAGAGAGAAGAAGATGGAGAGATGATCCTGCTGGATGGGGAGATTGTAACATCACACTGTAGGATCCCTTATGGGACAGCCACAGACGGAGCGCACTCCCTCCTGCATGCAGGAAGAGGAAGCTCTGCCAGCGCGGAAAACATACAAGAGAAGAACGAGAGATGAGCAGAGCAGAGAAAAACGCAGTTGTCCCCAGGGACGAAGTAGGAATTTTCTGCTCGCACAAACACTCTGTAGCCAGCTAGCTGAGAAAGAAGAGGCAAGACATGGCAGAGAATAAGTAAAAAAGAGGGATGCTGGTGGAGGGGAGGAGGGAGCAGTATGATGAATAGATGAGATGTGGGAAAGTAAAGGTGAAGTGTTCAGAGAAAAAGAAAAGCAGAGAGGTAATACTTTGCAGAAGTCCGATAAATTAATTTGTAACATTATGTAGTGAGAATAGACCAAAGTTCATAATGTGATTCAGCAAGAATGTTTCCTTTTAATAGCATATGAGGCACAGGGTCATCGCACATGATTATATTTTTTAAATTTTGCTTAAAATCATGATCACTTAATCACAAACCTATGTTTGTGAAGTTTATTAATACAGTGGAACCTTGGATTATGAGTGCAATTTGTTCCGGCATTGTGCTCGTACTCCAAAGCACTCGTACAGCAAAGCAAATTTCCCCATAAGAAATAATGGAAACTCAGATGATTCCTTCCACACCCACTTATCCATATAAAAATGATTACAGTAATACAAAATACAGTATAAAGTAAAAATAAAACAAATTAACCTGCACTTTACCTTTGAAAAGAATCATGGCTGGCGTGAGGGGCCACTGTTGCAGCGGCTCAGTTGTGACGTACATCATGTGACGCTCGGCAGACAAAGCGTACGTACTACTCATAGTGCGAGACCTCGTTCGTATATCGAATCTAAATTTTTTGCTCGTCTTGCAAAACACTCGCAAACCAGGTTACTCGCAATCCAAGGTTCTACTGTATTGTTAATTACTATCAAAAATGAATACTTCTGAATTTTCACCTTACTCTTATTTTCATCACACAGTGTATTCCTTCACTGTTGAGCATCACTGCACTGATCACCAGGGTGTACACTGTAGAAACCCATTAAGCCTTGTGTAAGTGCATATATGGATTTATGTCACATGTGTGTACAGTCTTTTTGGTCAGCTCCGGTGCTCTGAGAATATCCTGGCATTGTGAGGACATACCATCTAGTCCTCACAATTTCAAAGGGCTTTTGAAAGTTAAGACTTGGTTTTAAGGTGTTAGGGTCAAGCTTAGAAATAGGTTAGGGATGGGGTTGGAGTTAGGTTAAGTGACTAATGAAGTATTATTTCGGTGACTGTGCTCACAACTATGGAAAGATACGGTGGTGTTTGTGTGTATGTGCATATGGTATTATTGGTCTCCAATGTGTGAATCAATGAATTTTAAAGTGATTGATGACTTGGTTTAAGGTTAGGGTAAATTCAGGGTTAGACACATGAAAAGTGCCATTAAACCAGTTACCTAAGTGGTATATTAGTGCAACTCAGTCCAAGCCAGACCTCTGATCAGAGAGGCTCTGACTGAGGTCTGAATGTTCTGCTATGAAATGGGACATTACTGCTCACCAACACACCAGGAAGTACAAAAAAAAAAACTTGAACTGTTGTAAAATATGAGGCAGTCCTCTCCTTTTGCTGTATATAGTTGTGCATGTCCGTAGGTGTGTGAACGCACACAGGAATGTGTGTGCTTAAGTGTGTGTCTAGGATTGCAGGTTCGCTTAGTGGAGAGAAGAGGATGGGGTTAGGGAAGGGTTTAATGTGCTACTTTAGCCCTCAGGGGGCTGTACAGTTGAAAATCAGTGCAAGAGGCGTGCAGAATCACACCAGCCTGCATTACAGAGGGATGAGGGGTGGTGTGGATTGGGGGGGGGAGGCTGTAAAAAATGAAATCATATCACTTAGCAGCTGAGTGCAGATAAAGCTGTGTTTGAACTGGGAGGCATAAATTATACATTGTAAACAGAGCGTTGGGAGACCATGGCTCGTTTAAATTATGACAGAGGGTAGTTTTTCTCCTCTCCTTTCTTCCTTCCTGCACTTCGGTTTCTGCTCCTCTCGTTCACAGTTTCCTTCCACTCTCTCTCAGTCCCCAGTCCTGCTTACCTGTTTTACCTTGTGCTTCTCCCCCCCCCCCCCCTCAACACCTCCCTAAACAAGCAGCATCCCCAACACACACACAAACAAACACACAATCAATTTAATTGCTTATTGCTTTAAAGCTGAGGATAAGCCATTTCTTTTAAATATTTGATTCCTCTACATGTAGAAGGACAAATCAGTGAGAGTGGGCTGGCAGACCTCTAGGTGATTTGATCAGTCTTACCCTCCTGCATAGTTCAAGTTGGGCTGCTGTGTTTGTTTTTTAAGGTGCCTTCGTCCCTCATGATAGGTGTGAGCTTATTGATCACTTTATTCCATTTGTTATTGATTGCTCGGTACGGTCTCCCTGCTCACACGTCAATAGTACAGGATTGAAAGGGTGAGTGCTTTCCTTGAACTCCACACCTTCAGTCGTTGACTCTGTCTTGTCTACTACATTGTACATACACACTTACAGAAAAACACACTCACATGCACAAAATGAATGACTCTCTCTGCCTGTTGTACCCATACCTCTGATCCCAGCTACAATTTTGATTAATCTTGAAGCACCGCAAGGTTAGGGCAGGGACTGTATGTGTATCTGGTGTTACCTGATGCTGTCAGATTAAGGTCTTAAGCTCTGTTGGGGTGTGGGTGCTTTATTCTGTGTGTGTGTGTGTGTGTGTGTATATACACGTGTCAGTGCCAGAGTGGGTGTGAGTGATGTCCCCTTTAGAGGTGATCGTGGCCTCTCTGAAGCAGGGATCAGTGACCTTGCCCTGTTTGACAAGCTTAACTTGTGTGTCTCTGTTTGTGCATACATGTTTGTTCTTGTACTGATTAGGAAAGTCTTCCAGAGAAAAGACTGTTGGGCCATGTTCAGACCAATGGTAACACAGCAGCTTGCTGATTGCTACAGGTACAGGTGTTCAGATAAAACCTCAGCCAGAAAGACCAGCCTGAAGGTTTATAAGACACAGAGACATGGCACAGCAGCGTACAGTTCTGAGGATTAATTTTATGCCCGTAGAAATTTATCACAACAGCAATAATTTGCTCCACTCTCATTACTTGCAAATTAAATAGTAGAACTAGCAAAGAGCTTTATAGCACAAGCTGCACGGAATGTGCAGTTGTACATTTGGTTGGCCGACAGTGCATTGTCGGATGTAAACTGCTTTACCAGACAACTCTGCTGGATCCCAGTGGTAGAAAGTAACTAAGTATATTTACTCAAGTACTGTACTTAAGTACAGCTTTGAGATATCTGTACTTTACGTGAGTATTTTCATTTTGTGCTACTTCATACTTTGACTTCACTACATTTTAGAGGCAAATACTGTACTTGTTACTGCACTACATTTATTTTTTAACTTTAGTTACTATTTAAGTTTCATAGCCAGATTAATACAAAAAAATACTGTATAATCATAAGACTTTATTGATGTATAGTGGAAAATTAACTTGTTACCTAGCAATAATTCAAATTATAACCCTATAAGCTGGTTAAAACTAGCTCCCCCGTTACCAGCTGTAACATTAAAGTCATAAACAGAATAAATGCATCAATAATTATAATCCAAATACATTCATGCAAAATGGGCTATTCTGCATAATGAGTATTTTAAGTATGTTTTGGTGCCAATACTTTTGTACTTTTACTTGTAACAAAGTGTTTTTACACAGTGGTATTTTTACTTTTACTACCTACGGGATCTGAGTACTCCTTCCACCACAGCTGGATCCCCATGACAACA
The DNA here is from genome assembly GCF_001952655.1 of Monopterus albus. NCBI lineage: Eukaryota > Metazoa > Chordata > Actinopteri > Synbranchiformes > Synbranchidae > Monopterus > Monopterus albus. The sequence goes on from NW_018127903.1 coordinate 1,368,956, forward strand.
AGTTCACTGCGTAAATGTGATGATTTTGCTATAATGAATGAGGACGCCACATTATTCTAAGCAGTGCTATTGTAAGTCTAATTACAGTCATACAGGTTTATGGGTTAGGTTTCTTATCAGTGTTATATTAAAGTTAATTCGCTGTTGGGATTATAAAAAATCATTTTAGAGTGAATATTGCGGTCATTTCAATGTGAATGGAACATCTTAATCCATCTGGCAATTTCAATTTATCTGGGTGCTTCTCAATAAAGTTTTCCTGTGTACACAGTGTTTCAGGACTTGGTTCATTTATGAAGACCAGACTGGGGGCTGCAACCTTTCACCTTTCTACTGAGCGAGAGGAGATAATTATGCTCTTTCTGACTCTTACATTTCGGTGAAAAATCATACAGCTGGGGCTTGAAACAGCTCATCAAAAGGTTAACCCTTCCCCACAGTTCTGTGCCTACAAAGAGGAGCATTTCTGACAAAACAGTGGCAACATCAGACCACTTTGTGTCTTCCTGTTTTTTTTTTTTTGTTTTGTTTTGTTTTTGTGTGGTGTTTTCAGCATAGTTGTGACCCGCCAGTAGCCCGATGCTTTGTTTTTCTAAAGTTAACTTTCAATCATGAGACAAGCCAGCTGTTGTTTGTGTTGTATTCGGTATGTCATTTCGGAGTGCAGATTCACAACCAAATGATTCTGATATGAATATAAGCACACAGATATTTTGTGTTAGCAACTTTAAGCTTTATTCATACAATTAACCACTGTCATTGCATGCAAACAAACACCCAAGTCAGTTTCCATTCTGTTTTTTTAATTATAGTATATAATCTCTGATAATCATCATGGAGTCCGACCAATCGGAGCGCTTTTTAATACAATGTGCCGTATTCATTGTGCAGATCATCTCATTGAGGTTCAGAAATCTGTTACCTTTTTCACCTTCACGTACACTATATTCCCAAATACACTACTGTCACTCATTCATACACACACATGCACAGTGCACCCACACTCATACTTGAGGCCTTATGTGGAAGGAACGCTGCCTGGGAAAGTGATAGCAAGAGAAAAGAAGCTCTGGAGAGTGAGTTATCTCTTTAGATGTCATTGAGGGGCGCCTCTTTTCTCTCCCTCTGCTTCCCTCTATCATTTTCCTCTTTCTTTACTTCTCTCTGTCTCCCTCTCTCTTGTTCCCACTTGCTTTCTCAAATCATGCTTTGCCTCCAGTGGTATTCAGACAGTCCAAGGACAAAGTAGAGATATGCTGGGAGCAATGGACAGTCCGTCAGTGTGTGTTGATGTGTGCATGAGTGTGTGTGTGTGTGTGTGTGTGTGTGTGTTGCTTATGAGTCTTTGAAGCTACTCTTCCCTTGTCCTGACAGATCGGAGTCTCATCCCTATCCATTTCACCTCATGATGGTACATCACATGCGCACACACACACAAAACCATACACTCCAGGCTGCTGTGGTCACACTCAACACAGTGCAAGATTTAAGATTCACCTAGAGCTCCACACACAGCAAGGCCATGCCCTTCTGTTTAAGGACTGTTACATTTACTTCATTTGATATTCCTTGACTTGTCAAGGTGACTGTAATGGCATTAAATTGTTCATTTCCATAAAAATGTAAGATATGCACTTGATTTTTTTTTCAGTAATTACTCATCTCAGCCTTGTATTTCCAGCAACAAGTCAAGGGTATCTATATTATTAAGTCTCAGTTTGTTAATGTGGCTTGTCTAACTAAACCAGACTAAAGTAGATGGCCCCAGAGACGTACACGCACACACACGCCTACACACAAAACCAGCCACATGCTTGACCTGCTCGCCTCATACACACATGAAATCCATCCCGGAGACAGACTTCTCCCTCTGTGTGTGTGACGCGTCAGCTCCGGGCTTTCAGACAAACAGGGGAAATCCTCCTTGTCTTGCCATGTCCATCACAGGCCATCTCGCTGCCCCAGTACACGTGGACGCCTGCAAACCCTCCCCCGGCCTCCCCAGCCAGACACCAAACCCAAGAGATTTAACCAACACACATCCACACGCGCAGGCCACTTGGCTCCAGCCGGGTTCCCCTGACGCAGGGACACACGCAGACAGGAAGTTTGAGGAGAGGTTTGTGTCAGTTTGCTTCTCTCAGAACACTTCAGGTCTGACCCTCTCTTGACCAGGCAGCTTCCTCCTCCTCCATCACTCCGTAAACAACCACATCCCCGCCACTGAAGGTGTGCCCGCTCGCCAAGTGTAATAACATCACTCATGTTTTGATGTGAGGTGGGACATCTACGTGCATTGGAGAGGCTGACTCATGTTTTGTTTGTGTTTCATGGTTGTGTGTAGCAAAGAAAACCCTTATGTGTGTGTGTGTGTGTGTGTGTTTCCTTCTGGTTTTCTCTGATTGCAGGGATGGCAGATCTTCGTCAGGGAGGAAACCATGTTAACCTGTCACCTTAGCAGTCCTCTCCTCCCACTCCTTATCCACTGTGTGTCCTTAAAACACACACCCGTGCACACACTTGTAGACACATGCACATAAAAAGGGGTTGTCCACTGATCTTGTTGAGTGTGTGTCAACTCCATTAGCACATTCCCAGATAGGACCAGAGCCCTGTTATCTGTGGCGACCCATTAATTACACTTTGTTCCCTTAAGTGATCTATTTCAGACCTGCCCCGCCCTCAACACCCACTCTCTGCTATCTCCACCCCTGGCTTGCTCCTCCCCCACCTGACCTCTCTCTTCTCCTCTTCTGCACATCTATCCCACCCATACTCTCCTCTACGCTCTGCTTTATTCTTTTCATCTATCTCTCCCCCTCTGTATGTGGTACAGTGCATGGGATCAAAAAGTCATATGAAAAGTAGCTGTATGCATTCATATCAGGTCTATGTATGTGTCTCTTTGGGATGGAAAGGACAAATGAGACTCTCACAGAATGCTCTGTTGGTGGATTTAGATGTTAAATTACTTTCTCAGTAGACTCTGACTCCAAAACTATGTGGAGTCTAGTATATCACATGCTCCTCTGCACATTTTGTTCTCAGGTGGCCAGGAAATGTCTTTTCTCAGTGTATTGGCCACCTTCTCTAAGTCTGCTTTGTTTAAATGTAAATGTAAAAACTGTGAATAGCACTTAGGCTCACATGAGTATCAGCATTTGTCCTCCTGCACATGGTTTTATATTTTGAAGTGTGTGTTTGTATTGTATGTTGTCCATGCCCACTACACCAGATAGATGCTAAACAGTGAGAAGTGTCTGAAAACTGAGCAGTGTCACTGGTTGACCTCAGTGAAATTTTGTTTGGATAAAACCAGGGAGCTTTCTGACTTACCATTTCACATAAGAAACCCATCCGTGTGCATATGTACATATGTGTTTTTTCTTGTTTATGCCTTTCAGCGTGGTTTGAGGCCAAATGTAATATTTGAGCAGCTCCACTAATGTGACCAGTGGTATTCCTGGTCAAAAGTAACTGCTTTTTGTAGATGTTTTCTCAGCTTTGGGATTGACAAAAGCAGCATGTCACTGCATAGAATACTGAATCATTTGTGTCTACTTTAGCTTGTAGTGCTGATGAGATCTTTGAGTGACGTGCTGGTCAGCACTACTGTTGCTATGAATTTGTTAAATCCGCTTCATACACTTTATCACTGAACATAAACCTTTGCATTGCGAAGAACAGGGAACAAGACATTTTTTTGCCTTCAGGTACTTTGTAGTTGCACCTTACCTTGCACAAAGCATGTGCCTATGGTGTTAATGCTTGTTCTGTATTCTTTCCTAGACCCTAGACAATCTGGTGAGTGAAGAAGGGCTGTGTGTAAGGTGTATGCGATCAACGTGGCCTTGTGTGGATGGGGGTTCTCACACTCAAGACTGTCTATTCTTTCACCACTGATTCTGAATACGGCTTGTCTTTCTTACAGGTGCAAGGGGGCCTCTCTAACCCCTCTCCTCCTCCTCCACCTCTTTTGTGACTGAGTGATGTGTGTATGTCTGATATTGTAGAAGTGTGCGTGTGTTTGTGTGTGGATGCATGTGTGTTTTTCTATGCCTGGTATTGTCCTGAAGGTGCTAGGAAAGTGCATGAGCATGTGCACATGCGTGTGTGCCAGACCTTAAATGGAGGGTTGTGTGCTTATGTGAGTGAGGATTGAGTGTAGCATAGTGAAGTAGTGTGGTGAGTGTGCTGTTTGCCCTGGATTCGGTTTTATAGGCTGCATGTTTGTGTGCCGGTGCACGGGCATAACCATTTGCGCACGTTCCATCTACACAAGTGTCTTTGGCAAGGCTGTCTGTCCTGACCTTTGCCCAGACATCAATGGTGTGTATGTATGTGTCAGTGTGTGCGTATATGCCTATGTAAGCCTATGTATACAGATGCATGCAGTGCCTCCACTAATCGACTGTCTTTGTCGGGGCCTCTCTTTTCAGCCATGCTGCTTTTGAGCGACATTGTGCCTGGGCATAGAAACAGAAGCTCTCCATTGCCCCTCAAAAGGCCAAAAACAAAACCGTGTCAGGCAAGCTAGCAGCCCCCGAGTGTTTGCCATTTAAGCCCTGACCAATGGTGGTGCAGATGGAACAAAAGGCCTGGACAGGGAAGGAGACAAGCACTGTTTACAGTGTTAATATCTGGGTGGCACTCCCAACAAGGCTTCCCTATACAGATACATACATCTGTACGCATGCACGCGGGAATGTGGTGGTGGTGGCGGTGGGGGGTGCCTGGGATACATGGCCACCCACTTGCACATGAATGTTTAGAAGACAATTTGCATAAAATGAATGTATATTGTCATAAAAAATGAAAGTACAGTCAAAAATTCGGTCTAGTTTTTCACATGCTGTATGTCTGACTGTTTTCTAAAATTATTAAGTTTAATTTAGATTTGTATTAGTGTAATGACATAAACATGATCCTGGTTATGATACACAGACTCATCCATAGCATTTAGCTCATCAGAAATAAAACCAAACTATGTTATTAGCATAACTGACATCATGATAAAATGGCTTCATGGTTTACATCTGAAGGCTTGAGAGCATCCTCAGCCCCAGCTGCTGTGAACCCAGTGGTTCCAACATGGGCAGAGGCGGCGGCCTGTTGACTCCCAGAGACGCCGCCGCTGCTCTCTCCCACCGTGACTGTAATGCTAGATAACATTAGCTGTTGTAACTACTTCAGCTTCAGCATTAGCAATTATGTTTTTGTCTACGTTTTCAGTAATGGTAGCGTAAAACCTGTTTTATCTTCTTTGAAATAATTACATTACTTGAAAGTAAAAAAAAAAACCTCATCAAACCTTCATCGCTTGCTGTTGCTTAGCCCACCATTGTTTCTTCCTAACTGTGGAAAGCTTCCTCAGGGAGTTTTCTCAAAAAATCTTTTCCTAAATAAATCATTCTAAACTACTTTTCCTCAACCATATTCCTCAGTTTTAAGCCACTATATCCAAATGTAAACAAAATGTGCTTTTTATTTGTTTGTGCTTAACTTTTAATTTATTTATTTATTTTTATTGCTGATTACAAGATGCTACCACCTGCAAGCCGCCAATAGGGTCGGCTGCAGCCCCGGCACCACCCCCCTCCTCGTGCTAGTGTCTGTACACACACTCAGTCACTCAGTCGCTCTTTTTTTATGTGTCTCCCTCTGTCACATACACACATCTAATCAACATGTACATGCATAGATCTTGTATGTTTTTGAAACAAAAGCTGCCAGTGAATGTTGGCACTATAACGGTGCAGTGTGGCTCTCTCATTAGAAGCAAGATGCAGAAGGTTAATAAGGAAAGCAATAACAGAATTTGCGCTGTGACCATCTGATAATCGAAGTGTTTTATTTTCCAGAGCTACCCTTTATTCTTTCTATTACTCTCTCACAATTACAGTACATGTTTCTTGGTGGAATCAAATAGATTTCTTAGTTATGAGCTCAGACTGTAATCTACACAAGCTCCATTTGTACCAGTCATATATTTAATACAATTTCGTAATGATGTCCATTGAGAATTTTTCCTGATTTGTTTTTTTTTTGTTTTTTTTTTCTTGCTCCTTCTTTATAGCCATGTGTGAAATAGAGATCAGGTGTTTTATGCAAAGTGTTGCAAACTCTGACTAAACAGAGCAATACAGTTCCTTTTTGATACAGGGAAAATAAGATTTGTACAGTTTTATAGTGATTGTCTTTTTCATTCACTTAAAATGTGAATTTAATTGGCTGCTTTTACAGCTTGACAGTTGTTTTTCAGGAGGTATGGGTGTAGTTGTACTGGATGGCCTTGCATCTGTCATGACAACACTGAGAAAAATTACAAGTTACTTCTTTTCACATGATGTGTATATTTGCAGAGCTAACTTGAACCTTCAGTTTCAATGTTTGAATGCATGTTCAGTTAAGTCCGCATCTGTGTTATTCAGTGTCATTATTATTATTGCAGTGTAAGAAGTAAATGAGAAAAGGTACAGCCAATGTTTTTGTTAAAATGCCACACACAGCTCATGCAGTTTCACTAGAGGCAAGTAAAACAACTGACACTGAGAGGTGCTGTCAGAGGTGAGAGAATGTTTGGGCTTTCGATTTACACTGAAGAGGAGAGGGGAGAGTCTGTCACTGGTATCAAATAGCCTGTGGTGTCCTTGGGCTGGGGTTATCTTGTAAATACACCGCTTCAAGTCTATAAAAGCGAGGGTCCTTTATGACAGCCAAGGCCACTCATTCACATAAAAAAAAGCACTCAGTACAGTCTCACTGTCTGGGTAGGTAGGCGGTGAGTGGGAAAGGATAGATGAAGGGAGGGAACTGAAGGAGAAAGAAGTACAGTGCCGCACTGTCGTTTGTGTGGAGTCCTTGTTGTCGCAAGTTTCACTTTTCCTGGAAACATTATATGGAATGTAAAGTAGCTTACTTTGGGTGATTATTTGAACAAGTTAATGTGATATTCCCCTCTCTCTGGGCGTCTGCTCGGTTTTGTTTCTCTTTGTCTTTCTTATGTCTGTATTTTATTCTAAGTAAATGCAGAGTCCCCTCAGTGGCCCCTGTAGCTAGTGATTCAAGTTCCTCATCTCTGGATGTGTAATGAGTTCTGGAAACAGCACTGCTAGTGGTAGTCATTTTTAATAAATAATTACCATTCAGATTTCATTTGGTTTTTAACTGAGGACAAATGTCTCCATATTTTGTTACAAAGGAAGGAGCTGCTCTGGCAGCGCTGCTGACTGGCTGTCACCTGCCTGGGCTCTCTTTGACCTCATCAACAGCGGCAACAACAGACATCTACGTGGGACAAAAGTGACACTCTTGACCTTTATGCATGTTGGCAAGCAAAATGACAACACGCATAACTAACTGTAGGCCTGTGTGCATCTCATATGGACAAGCCATCACGTAGAAACTAATACACACAAACGTACGGTATCTGCACATACTCTCGCACACACCACATTAGATCATCTAATATCACAGAGTGTCATGGCCGGAAATCCGATCGTCTGACAGCCAGGATACAGATAGCGATTTCCCACCACTGATCTATGCAACAGATAGTTTCCACAAACAGCAGCCCAGCTAAGGTTACAGCCAGCCATGGTCTGCACCACAACACACCGCTATGCCTCACATCAAGATAAAACAAAAGCTTAGGTTACTGTCGATAGGAAATCGATAAGAAAACGCATTTTGTGTTAGATTTTTGATGAAAACTCTTGACAAGAGGAAATGAGAGAATGTTTACTTTTGCATGCAATAATATCATGTGTATCAGGCCTGTTGGGTATTTTGTTTTTGTAATTTTCACTTCATGATAATATCATTGTTCATATCCTTTTTTAATTGAAGCTCATTAAATGTTTAACCCAAATGTCAGTATTGATTAAGCACTCAGAATTTTGTTTATTTTTTTTAAGAAATTCAATTCCCACAAAGAAAAGTACCATCACTTTACATTTCCCTTGCCTCAAAGTCCGCTTAATAATTTGAATATGTATTTATGTTATAAATGAAGCAAAGAGATATGGCCCCCTTCACATCAATGTAATTATGAATCACAAAAAAAGAGTTCGATTCAAATAAAATAGGTCATTTGTACACAAGCAATTAACTGGTGCAGCTTTAAATAATGTAGCCCAGATGGAACCTAATTATAGTCGGCATGCTTTGATTTGGGCTTTCTGTTGGAGTATCACTCGGGGCGTCACTTTGGCTTTTCAGTCACCTAGCGTTTGTTTTGAAATTTGTGACAATCAGAGCCGATTACCATTTGTAACAGCATGCAGCGTTTGGTGCATGGGGAAGAAAGCATGGCCCATAGCTATGGAGGAGTTTCCATGTTGCCTTTTTAACAGCTCAAAACTCTCCTCCTCTGTTCCCTTACCTCACTGCACACAAATGATAACAACTGTGTGTGGGGGCGTGGGTGTGCATGGGCATGTGTGTTGGATTGCCTGGTGTTTTGGAGAAGGGTACAGCGGGTATGTGCCACACATGTGAGCGAATGGATGTGTGCCATCGATGAGTAGATGCTTGCAACTGACAAATGTGTTTTTGTCTGTGTGTCTTGTAGCAGTGTGGAGTCAGAGGGAGATCAAACAGTCAGCCAGTTACTTTGAGAGGGCTTCGGTGTCTGTGAGAGAGAGGAGAAGGCTAAATATCTGGCATCAGATCCTCTCCTCTGCCTGTCACATAATGAGGCAGTCTCTCCGAGCTCACGAACCACATACAGGCTGGTCAAACACAGGGTACGGCTTAGACATTGAACTGAAACTCTGCCATAACCTGAGCAAAAGAGCACAGCTTTCACTGCAACCCTGCTTCTATTCCTGCTCTTTGCTGCATTACAGTGAAGCATCATCAGCTGTCATCACTGCAAGTAATAAACACTGCCAAGCTTGCCAGTGCTTAATGCTAATTCTAAACACATTGCAAAAGTAAAAGGCTATTTTTCTGTATTTCTCATGGCAATACCTAGGGTTATGGAGCATATTGTAACACCATTGTACTATTTACAGCAAATGAGACATTATAGAATTTTTAATAAACTTTATTTAATAGAATTACTATAAACATGTCAAAATTAGCACATACAACATGCACTGATCATGGTTAATGCAAAGAAGCACACAAATACACAAGATTCTTTAGTTTCAAAGTTTGACCAATTAAATACAAAATACATTTTAATTAAAATATTGAAAATGGAAGAGCTCTTTGTCTGTTAAATTGTGTTTTAACAATGCGTGCGATCGATTGCCCATAAAAATATCTGCTTATCAGTCGAACAGCCTTTTCAGTAACAGGCTAAAATTGAGGTTAAAGTAGTACTCATTGGCTGTTTATGGGTTCGCTTTATACACTAGATGCAGCCAGATGACACCTCATCGATCCCCACGTCTTTTTACTTTGATTTGTGGCAGAGCTGAGGTAATTCTGTCCCTCTTTCATTCTCTCTCACGCTCTCTCTCTCTGTGTCTTTAGTGGCTAGTGAAGCCTGGTCACCGGGGTTCCTCCTCTAAATCAGTGGTCACATCTCAGCTTTGACAACATCCATTAGGTTTGACACACTTTGGCTGTTAAAGAAAGAGTAGACGTAAGCTGTTAGAGGCCTATTTAAGCCCCGTGTGAGAGTGGGTTTATGTTGGTGTGTGTGAGTGTTTTCTGGTGTTTTCAAAGCCTCCATCATATAGAGGGGTGGCGCTTAACACCAGAGTCACTGGAGGGGCACAGGCTCATCTGCATATTGGCACAGAGACACCCCCCTGATGACCCCAGATTGCGATGGGATAGGTGGAGAGGCTGGCGGCTTTCCGGAGGAGTTCACCTCCAGTTCAGGGCGAACGAGATGGCACTGCAGTGTTGATCGGTTCTGCAGGAGGAAAAAAGGACAAAACAGAAGTAAAAAGGAGACGAGGAAAATCAGGGAGGTGGAAAAAAAAAATCAAAGGGCCTTAGATTGGATATAAATGATAGATTAGAGATGTGAGAGGGCTGTGTCTTTGTTTTCCAGGGATGGGTGTTATGTTGAGCCCTGCACAGGTAGCAGAGTCACTAAGAGGGCTGGGTTATTGACTTCCATGATTGCTAGGCCAGTAAATTTGACCCAAGGCAATGACTGCAGTCTGCTTGCTATATAGCGTGCAGCAAAGACCCTTATCTCAGAGCGATCGTGGACTGCCTTAAATACTCCTGCACACAAATTACACACACAAACAAAACACACCCCCAGCAACTGAACCCAAATCCACTCTCAGTCCAAGAACCCATGCTTACCCCTGGTCTTACAGTCATACACATACACATACACATACACACCATCTCCATTAATGTGTCCAGGCAGGGGTCAATCTAATAAACATGGGGTCAGTGCAGTGGTCATGAGAGGCCTGTCTGTGGTGAGAGAGCCTTTAAGGTGCTTCCTAATTGTATCCCTGCGGCCCTTTAGTCTAGCTTTTTATAGCATGATAGGAAGTTCACAGAGGAGAAGGGAGGAAGGAGAAAGCCACTGAAGAAAGGAGTGGAAGTAAAGAGGTATTTCCGATGTACAACTGAGTTGTCTCATCCAGTCAGGTCGGATTATGGTTGTCAACACTTTTCTGCTGAGACCAGTTGTTTTCAGGTAACCCTATCTGATTTCAGAAACTAAGCTTCTCCTTTTTTTTTAATCCTCCCAAGAAAATTGCAGGGACTCTTTTCAATATTTTTATTTAACAAACAAATGCCAGCCACCCCCACCCCCCAAAAGAAAAGAAGTCTTACATGTGCAAATACAAATTCAAAAAAAGAGAATGCTTTACTGCCAGGCTTTTATTCATTCATTCCTGTATGTACATCTTTCTTAAATCGATCAAGGAATGAAACGATTAATGTCATCCCGCTGCAAAGCTATTCTCCCTCTGGGAAACAAGAGGGCACCTCAATATGGCTGCTCGAGTCCAGGAACAGTT
>NW_018127903.1:1379929-1385626 GCF_001952655.1 Monopterus albus
GGAAAAGCCATTATGTGTTATTGCTGAATGGTTAGTAAGCTGATAAGAGTTGGGCAGCAGCTGCAGCCATGAGCTGTCCTCCTCATCAGTTCTCTGATGCAGAGCCGAGGTGTTCTGTAGCAGAAATAGCTGCCGCCGTGTTTGCAAGCTATCCAGCCAATATGCTGGCCTGTGATACCCTAACCCTAAGGAACCTGAGGCACATGTACCAGATTTCAAGCTCCAGTATGAACCCAACTTGGGAACTGGCTAACCTGGAGGAGGTCAGAAGGAAACCCAGCACTGCTGCCTCCCCCCGCCATTGCCAGACCACCTGATATGTTTGCAAGTTACTTCTCTCCAGTCTCAATCAGCCCTTTAAAATGAATGACTACCGCTCCACTGGTTTCACTTAGTGCACCCATTGTGCATAACCCTGGGTTTGTTGGAAGGCCCGACGAGGAAGAAGGACGTGCTGTGGTGTTGATTATCAGGTATCCACTTGGATAACATATTAGGGCCGTCCCATTGGACTAATGGGTCATAGGCTGTCATGGCTCTCATGCTTAAGGGGTGATACAGTGCATTATGGGAGAGGTGAGCCTTAAGAGACTGAACATCTTATCTACTGCTGTTCATTCATGTCACACTAGGTGTGTAGGATGTAGAGCTACATTTTAATGATATCCACATGCACTTATTTTGCCTGCAGCTTTACAGTAAAAGATATTTTTGAACCCTGTTCATACCTTTGTGTGTGTGTTTGTGTGTGTGTGTATGTGTTTTACATGCAGGCACAGAGAGACATGAGCTGACCTCCTGGATGAGTTTCAAATCCATCTTCAGGTTCTTCAGTGAGGTCCTGGAGGCAAAAGAGGGCGAGGAAGCAGAGGAGATCTCCAACACTGTCACCACCCGCAGCAGCTCCCTCAAAAACAAACACCAAGATTTGTAGAGGACCTACAAGATGACTTGGAACAAATGTAGAAAGGAAGGCTAAGGTTCTAGATTGCATTTTTTTCTTGTTTCTTTCTGCCCCTGTGTAACCTCCCTCCATCTTTCCTTGTTCACCCTTCTCCCCGAGTATCATTTCTCCCGTCCAGCCCTCCCTGGCTCTGCACACACACAGCCTCATTGTTGTAAGAGACAAGAGTATGGGGTCACCGTGTATACATCAAAATAACATTTTACATTACTTCTAGATGAGTGCAACTGTCAAAGCAATATGGGTCTCAGTGTTAGTGCTTCTCAGGGGCCTGACTGCAGGTACGGGCCACTGCAGGAGAGATTAAGGCTGACAGGCACTGTGCACTGTGCACAGTGCACTGTGGTGCACCTCTAATTGTCCTGACATCAGCCTAAACTGAGCTAATGCCCTTCCTGCCCTCCAGTCTGCACTACTCAGTCTCTCCCTGCTTTCCCTCGTCCCTTCTGGTTCGAAAGCCTGGACTGCTTATTTGAAATTAGCTCATATGTGAAATATTCTGCTAAGGTTTGACTTCAACCTGGCTAATTGCTCACCTTAATTTTTTTCATCCCATACCCACCACAAATGTTTTTACTAAGAGTGAACACACTTTTAACTGGTGACCATTTGTTTTAACAAAGGCTGTTTGTTTTTATGATCGCTTCTTCATTCTCTAACTCCTCTGCGCATGCAGTCGGCTTTTAAACCTGACTTTACTCATTCAGCTTTGTGTAAAATGTGGTTCTAACACCTGCAATATATTCCTGGGATTGCAGTTCTTATAATAAGAGATCTTTTTTTTTTTTCTCTTCTCAGCTTTAAGGTAAATTTGAATGCAGTGTTGCATACACGCATTCACACCGTTTGATTTTTAATATTAAGTCAATGCTTCTCATAACTGTGTTTACTTTAAAATATGTCTGTGTTTGATTTGCAAAGCTATGGAAAATCCAGCTCTCTGTGTTTATTATAGCTTTTTTCTTTTTTTTTTTCTTTTCAATTTTATACCCTTGAAATTGATGTCTCCAGATGATTGAATGTGATGAAACAAATAAAACAAACACAACTTGTGCTGAATATGGGAAATCCAGGACACTGGGCATATTTAAAATTGCTTAAAGTCAAGCATCAAAATAGGTTTGAGGGATATCTCATTTTAACAGGAGCCAGAAGTCAGCCCACAACACTCATAAAGCCTCAATATATCACCTTACACATGTCAGGAAACCCAAGATTTCAATATTATTCAAAGCCTGAGTGATATTTCCTTAGATGTTGGAGAAATGCATCATATCTGTTCTTTCCCCTTTTTCCTTCCACCACTTCTTCTTGCCTACTTAGAAGTGACAAAGTCAGCTCCCTGCTCAGCTGCACATAACCTGACTGACTATGAGACATAAACGTGATCGTTTGTTTCCATAATGCTGCTGTCTTTTTTAAACCACTCAAGGCTTAATGGGCTACATTTCTAATGTGTTTTGACATTAGCAAAACTCAAACCGGATACTAAATCTTATAACTTAAACACTTAAATGTATTCTTTTTGGACTGAAATAGTTACCATTGTTAAACTTCTACACTGTGAAATCCTGCCTCTCCTGCCCACTGTGTGCATGGTTTAAGGCTTTTGTGGATTATCTTTCTGCTGTAATGAGACAACTGTGGCTGATGGTTGCAGGTCTAATTTCCTTTTAATTTGATTCAGATCTCTCCAGGTTTCAGCAAAGAAGTTGGCTTATTATTTGATTTGATGAGTTTCATTTCAAGATACAATTGCTCATCTTTCTGCTTTTCAGCTACAATCAGTTTATTTTTCACTCCATAATTTGTATATTGTTGCCTTAGGAATAAACAAGATTCTGCTCACTGTTTTTAATAATATCCAGCAAGCCATACGTGAATGGAGCGAAAGATGTAAAAGCAGCCTAAATCCAAAGCACAGTCTGCAAATAAAAGGGGACTGATTTTGCATTATGCTCTTGAAGACGTTTTTGCACATGGTTTATATGTTGCATTGGTTTGAGAAACACGCCTATTTTGTTTTCTCACGGTACAAACCTTTGGATTTTATGAAACCGCCAGTGTCCTGCTGGGTCACGTGTTTTTCTTATATCCTCAAATGTTTGTCTCGTTTTCTTTTGATCCAGTTTGGTTGCAAAATTATTTGAAACTTTCTGCAGCACAACAATTACTCTTAGTTACAATATTGGTTTCGTTTTTGTAATTAACCTATAATAACCTGTGAAAAGCAAATAAAATCAACTTTTGCATCTTGGTTTGTTTTTTTTTTTGCAAACTATCTGACTGCACACGATCGGTGCAGACTGTGCACATTACGGATGTATGTGGAAAAAATGATAAGCAGAAGTTGAAAGTTAAGTGCGACTGTAAATAGAGATAAAGTCGAGCAGCAAACGAAAAATGGCCTGAGTCATTATCTCATATGACAACGTTAATTTGCTGCCACATAATCAGAGTTCAGTATATTTTGTCATGTTAAATTGTCGAACAAGTGGTTGAACTTTATTTCAGTGTTTCTTAAAGGAAAGCTAAAAGTTTGAGGGTTGAACTTCCTCAACGTGTCCCGGTGTAATCTGAGAGAAAGACATATCCTTAACTGATTATATCGGCAGTTTGAAGTGTGTCAGAAGCAAAACCACCTATAAACACCAATTCTTGGTCATTAATTTTGGCAAACTGAGCCCCCCCCCCCCCCCACGGTGAAACCGATCAGGTCATTAAACGCCCCCTCAATAAATCTTTAGAAATCTTTTCCATTAACCCGCGAACAACAAGTGGAACCAGGCGAGTCCCCCTCGCACTGTGTCAGGCCTCTGATTAAAGAGAGGCTTTCAATCACACGCACACAGGCGCACAGAGGCACTACCGCCACTAAACTGAGCTCAAGTTTCTGTTTAAAGTTGTGTTTTGAACCTCCTTGGGGTATATCCAGCTTATCAATTCTGTGATCTTGACAAAGAGCATCTCTACTTTTGCATTAGTTAGAACTTCCTGAGTTTAATTAAATAACCTGCCTTCTGTCCAAAGCGATGATTTGGTGGTACCGTGAATCCTCGAGGCTTGTTCACTATCAAGTCCATTTTACAGATTATATGACGACATTACTAGTAAAGTAACTTAAGCCCCGTGTGTTCAGATGAATCACTCAGGCAACATGTAGCCCAGCTGTCTCTCAACTTCTAAAGGCAGCGATAACTCTCCATGGGGTACCAGTTTAGGCTCCCGGTGGTTCCTAAAAGTCCCCTCCAAGGAGGGACCCCCAGCTCCAGCTAGAAACCGCCTGATTCGTTTTGTCGTTTTACTCGCTAGAAGTTAGCACAGTGTGTGGATGGATAATAGGTATGACTGATTTGATTGTAGGTTTCACTCTCCCAGCTATTGTTGCCAGCTCACGGTGCTGACAAATACAGACAGCTCCACACTGAATCATACATATCTGCAACAGAAAGTGACATCAGCGGCGGAGCTTTAGGATTAAATCCTGCCAAATGGGGGGTCTGTGCTGTAAAGGTTTGGGGAGGAGTTGTTGCGACGGTTGGGGTTTCCTTGACATGAAAAGTTGGGGATCCCCCGGTGCTGCCACAGTCTGATATTTCAATTTTTACTTTTAGGTTGTTGCTGTCACGCTTGCTTGCTCCGGCCCACTCTGAAATGCACGCCATCCCTGCAGAAGATGAACTCCATCCAAAGGAACTAGGCATTAGACAAAGTTGGAATGTCACCCCTCTGACAAGCCCCCCTCACACACACATAACACACTCTCTCTCTCCTTCAGCACTCCTCCGGCGGATCACTGTCAGATCACTATTTGCATAATTATATGCTCAGCTCTGAGGAGAAAACTAACCCCCAAATTTTACGGGTCAACTAACTGCAACAATCAATGTTTTATCGGGTATACTAAGGGAAAAATATCTTTAACAACCATGGTGGAAGAAGGTTCTTTCTCTCCCCGTCGCTCCTTCTCTATCATTCAATTCAATTACTTTATTGGCATAACTGCTTATCAGAAACAATATTTCCAAAGCAGTTTAAAAAAATGTAAATTCACCCCCCACCCTTGCTTCAGAAAAGAACCAACCACCACCATCTCTCTCTCTCTCTCTCTCTCTTAGTACTTGAGTAAATACTTTTCGTCTATTGACTGAGAGAGAATGTCTGGCTTAATCTTGGAGGTGCATTCAAGATTGTATCCCTTCTTCCTTCCCCCTATTCTGCCCCTCTTTTTCCTGCCCGTCTCTGTACTGTGGTTTTGCTCAGCAGAAAAGGTTTTTAATATAGGGCCTGCAGACCAGAGCACAGAACTCACTGGCCGGTTTCGTTAGACATCATTACATATTCATTGACTTGCAGAGAAACCATTTAATCCAGTGAAAACAACTCCTCTTCAATCGCCTCTCTCCTTCTCTATTTTAATAAGGACTCGCACGCAGACTGAGACAACACTTGGGACAACAGACTTCGTCATTTAGCAAACAGTGTGACTGGGCTTTGTTTTGCGGGGCAAGGAAGACGCAGCACTGCTGAGACATGGCGCTCTGGGCACAGGTGTTGCACCACGTGGAGTGCGGGGCCTTTCACAGGTTGTAGGAGTCCCCACAGTAACATGCAAATATATTAGTTCTGTATTATCTGATGTGCGAGATATCACACGTCATATATATTCATATTATGCACAACTGCCATTAAAAAGTTTTAAGCCAGCAATCCCCAGGAAAAAAGGACTTGTG
>NW_018127903.1:1385710-1387882 GCF_001952655.1 Monopterus albus
GTAGTGGGGGGGGGGGGTGTTATAGAGGATGCCCTGCTATTCTTCTGCCTTTGCTCTCACCTGTCCTGGGGCTCCTATGGAAAACAAAACACTATTATAAGCATAGTGTGGAAATATGCAACGCAAATCGGCCAGCCAAGCAAAATTGCAATTCCCCAGGTTATTATAAGGGTTATTATAAGAAGAGCGGGGCTTGTGGAGGTGAAGCACGTAGAGACCAAAATCACCAACGCAGATAGGCTGAGGCCCACAAAGAAATATAATACGAATATTAGCTGAATATATAGCTGTTCCTCGGTATTTTTCGGCTTTGCTGAGACTTGTAAGTAGGCACTTCACCAACGGCAGGGCTTAATGTGTGTGCGGTGCGTGCTCGAGGAACCTGGCATATAATACTCCGATTGTGGGACAGCTGTTGGCAGAGCCGTTTTACGGTGTTCAGTCCATTTGGCTTTAATAGCAGCTTTCAGGCGGACCGCTACTCTATCCCCTCACCGCCCCTTCAATTACACCTCCTCTGATACTCTGCTGGCCTAAAGACTCCTGCAGTAAAAAATAAAAAGACCCTCTGAAATGCAATACGTTTGAAGAATGGGCTCTGACTTTTAAGATTTGGAGCTATACTCTCTGATGATTTCAGGGAAGCAATCTTAGGCAAGTGGCGAAGAAGAGAGAAGGGAAGGAAGCGTAGCAGCTCGCTAGTTTAACAGGACACCCGTGACTTAAATATCCATTTAGTGTAGATGAAGGGCAGTCAGGACTCAGGGGCTGTAGGTAGGTAGGCCTGTGATCGAGGCCTTTCTCTGGACTTAAAATAAGGGTGTTTGTTTTAAAACCGACGACCAACGATGTGTGGCATTTAACACTGTAACTGGTCATATTTCATATTGACAAATGCCAGTTTTAATTACACACTTTATGGCTTCTTGTATCTTCAACTAAGACACGCACAGCGAACCACCAGAAATACTACAGTATGACTGGGATGTGTAGCATAACAGTTGACAGCAGAGTAAATTTACTGGCCACAGATCTCAGTCACCTGTTCTACCCGACCTCGATAAGAGTCTGTGTCCAATAGTTTCTCATTATTTTTCGGCGGTTTGATATTTTATCTCATCGGTTTAAAATCAAATAGCGATTTTAAAGTTGTAACAAGATATAAATAGTTTGTATTTACATAATAAAATGCATAGGGCCTGAATTATTTTTATATGAATAATTACTTTGGTGGAAATTTGTGCTTGTAATTCTCATAATATCGACCGAATATCATGCACCAAAATATTCTAATAAAAAGCCCTTTGTAACATAATAGAGCTACACTAGACAACACATCTTATTTTTTAAAGGTACTATATGAAATGATTTATATTTTAGATCTTAATAGGTAACAAACTAAATAAACCTCCATGAAAACAAAGGCTTAGTTTAAAATAAAAAAAACTATAAATATGGAATTATTTGAAAACTTCCTACATGACTTAAACTTCGTCATTAAAAACAATTCTACACTACAAATATGAAGGAAGTGGATCATACGTCACTCACAGAAAAACAATTGTTACCCTATAAATCGCATTAGTGCTAACAACTCCAGACGTGCGTGTCAACGAGCACAAATGAAGAGCAGAATCTTATTTTAAGTGACAACTCTACGTCGACTGTATATGAAACAATATTTTCATGTACTTAAAGCAACGAAAATAATGAGGTGTTTTCAGAAAAAAAGAAGAAAGTACAAGCCTCCCTAAATCGATATGTCATTAAAGCTGGTGAGGTATCGATTAGTTGGCGATCAGAGAAAAGGCCTTGGCTTACACTGAGAAAATCTGCCTTTAACGAATCATTAGCCACATATTCTGTCGCAAAAACATATTTCTCTTAAAAAAGTGAAATGTTATTAAACGTGACACGGTGTCAAATTAAAACTAAATATCGTTTATTTGTTTTTATTCTTGTGAAATGGGACAAGTAACTCCTCTGATATCAGGAAACTGTTGTAGATCCTTTAAAAAACGTTGTCTTGAAGTGAAACGATCTCAGCCCCGTTTTTTTGTTTCTTCTAATATTATGTTCATTGTCCGATAAACAAACACAACAGAAAGCTGGTTAAACAACTATTTTACGGTGGAAGTCCTGCACTAAGCCACGCTGCATTTCACTGTATTT
>NW_018127903.1:1387937-1409093 GCF_001952655.1 Monopterus albus
AGAGTGCAACACGATATTAAATCACACATTATAGATGAGTTTCATCATGTGGACGCAGCCCTCCGAGGATAAACACGGCAGCGCGTGGGGTAAGAATAAGATCCAAGTTATTATTACTGAGGGAGCGGCCTTTCACTGGCAGCATCCTGCATCCTCATTACATCCACCCCAAAAAGAGATGAAGGTCTAAATGAAGTTATTGCCATCCAATGAACTCAAATTAACCGGGCCACACCATGACAGACGGTTATTAAAGGGCCTGCAGTCACCTTGCAGCCTCCCCCCTAACCACCCACCCCCACCCAGACGGCTTAGACTTTGTTCCCATCTATTTCAATTCTTTATCAGCCATTCAAATATAACGTTTCTTTCCCTCTCTGCCGTCCACAATCTCTCCATCCGGTTGAATAGCTCTCTTTCTTGTCGCTAAGGTCCTCATTGTGTTTGCTACCTGAGTCAGCAGGGAGGATGAAAAGAGGAGAGTTTGACGGAGGAAGGACGGGAGGAAGGGGTAGTTTGACATGCAGGGAGGGAGACAGAGGCGATGATAGGCGAGGGGTGGAGGGGCTGCGAGGAATTGAATGCATTTACCTGCTCCTCCGGTGGCGAGCTGTGTGTGTGTGTGTGTGTGTGTGTGAAGTGAACAGCACAGCGGCCAACTCTACTTTATTGCTGTTTATCCCCGCAGCAAAAGCTGTCAGGTGGTGACAGATTGGCAGCATCTCTAATCAGTGGCCTCTTCCCTCATCTCTGCGGTCCCCTCTTAGCTCGTTCACTTCTGATCTTTCACAAATGAATTGCTACCAATGGCTTTTATTCTTTGGATAAACGCATACAATGCATCTATACATATAGGTCCAACTCATCGCTTTTACTTTTGCAACAGAGTCGAGATAAATCCTTTTAAAAATGTTTCTCATGCGTTTATTTATTTAGATTTGAATACGTTGCATTATAAAAAAATGAAAATAAAGTAAGAGTTGATTTAATTTGTTTTTAAAACCTTTTTAATTTAGTGAACTTACAGCAAAACGTACATATTGCAGCTACAACTGTTTTTCTCCTTTAGAAACAGCGATTTCGGTCTGACTGCAATGAAAAACGCAATTAAAAGTCAAACATTTTCCATGTTTTGCAGAATGTGGTACAAATAAAATGCAGCTCATTTCAGGCAACCTGGGTGCAAAACAAAATACTTTTAGACTGACATCATGTTTGATCTGAAAATGACAGAAAAGGTTCTTTTTTCATTAAATAGATCAAAACGACATTAAACAGGATGAAGAACGCACGTCTTGGCTACTGGCCGTGCAGTCCTTTTGTCCACAACTATATTCATGTCATTATAATAACAGTTAGTCCAGAAAGTTATGCAGTTACTTAAACTCTGACCATCCATAACTGTATGTCCACTGCTTTTATTAGACACCAAGATGTGTGTGCGCTTGACAAATGAATCGGAAAGCTCAATAACATCACATGTTTGAAAAAAGAAAAAAATATATATAATAGCATGGCATCCAACCTCAACTGCCCGGGTCTCATGCAGGGCCCGCGGAATAGCAGGCGACCTAAAGCTCTATTTCACTTAAAGCGTTCAGCGGGATTGGTGCTTATCTCGCCAACACAGCGCTGCTGACCTGTAGGCTGCTGCATCAGAGCTGTGTGTTTGTGTTGAGGTGTTGACCTGTCAGGGGGGACTTGTTAGGACTTTAACTCCGACTGCTGGCGGTCTCCAGACATCCGGGGGTGGCATCGATTTGAAACTTGTCCTGTCTAATTTGATGATAACATCCAGCCTGCCCCGCCGCAGCACCATGGACAGCGCACTGTCTTGACCCTTGCCTTGCTATCAAATTACCCCCGTCTGGGCCTCGGTGGGAGCCCAGCACCAAGTTTACTATAGGCTGAGAGAGAGAGAGAGAGAGAGAGGGAGGGAGAGTTGCTTCTTTCACAAGGACACACTCCTGGAGCCATGTGCTTACACTGTGGTATATGATGCAGTGGTAAATCAATAAGAGGTCTGCGGTTTACACTGGCTGTTGCGCCAACCGCCTATGTAAACAATACCCAGTTCCACTGACACAAAGATTATGTTTTTTATTTGTCCTTAAACCACCCACCTGTCCTTATATGACTTCACTTCACTTTCAATATTATCACCGTATCATCAACTCTACTCAACGACCTGGATTTCAACCGTAATATTAGTGAAACAGAGGATCACTTGTCCAAGAATCCCTCTTATACGCAATTAAAAGTCCTGCACTGAAAATGTCACAGCTGCTAATCAGATGAACCCAGTGTATCAAAAATAAAAGGAGCCTGGTCATAATTCAAAAAAGTAGCTTCTGTGAATGTGCTAGTGTTGGTTGAGGTAGAGCCGATATAACCATTTGATTTTAAAAGTAATTTAAAACACTATTCAGAGCCATAAAGATACATCATCTCACATTTGTGAAACAAAATGAAGGATTTCACCCATTTGAACAGATTATATAAGTCATTTCTCTGTCACATGAGCTGCAGGGAAGGCAACAGTTCTTCAAGCAAAATATTAGAAGTCAAACCCGACAGAATATGTCCAAGATGTAGGCGTCTGGTGAATAAACGTGCGCATCAGTGCATGTAAATAGATGCTAAGCAAAAAGAGAAAACAAGCAATTTATATTTTGCAAATCTTCTCAGAGTAGTTACACCCTATCAGCTGGTGCACATACTGTGGTAACAAGTTGATCTGGGAACCAGAACGTCTAAAGTTTGAGAGAGAGCCCAAGGCACTGACAGGATAAGATTTACTGGTGAAGAAAGAGAGAGAGAGAGAGAGAGAGAGAGTGTGTGTGTGTGTGTGTGTGTGTGAGAGAGAGAGAGGGGCTGTTTGATGGAGCTCTACAGCTTTGAGACAGCTTGTTAATTAAAACCCCAAGAGATGAAGCTCTGCAGCCACCGTCCATATCAGAGCACTGCTAACTATACTGACAGCAAGTTACTTAACGAGTGAGCGCCTCAATCCCATACCTTTTTTTATCACAGGCAAGCAGTGAGATATTTTAATTCGTTAAAATCCCACTGTGGCGGCGAAATATCTTGTTTTTCTACTTAAGACATGATGACAAACCTTCGTATTCTTTGCCATCCCAGGGATAAGAGCCCAAACGGCTGCTTATGCTTCAAAATCCGCACACCAAGCTAAATGTGGCAAATTCGATTAAGAGAGGAAAGAAAGGAATGACCGAAAATGAGTGAATTAGTGTCGACAGAGGTTGGGTGGTATTAAAATCTTAGCTTTATATTCGGACGTTGGAATTATTTCCAGAATCAAAGTAGCTTGTGATTTCAGAGAGGCGCACAGGTGTGGATACCAAGAGGCAAAGAGACCACTGTGTGGGTTTTACATTTGTGAACGTGATCGCTGATCAGTTTCAGTCGAGGCCATCAGACGCGTTGTCCCCGTGCTTTATTCCACCTTAAACTCAACCTGCAACCCGCCCTTTGCCTGCAGGATCTCCGAGCCATTTCGCTTCTATATGTATGTGAGGTGATGGCTTGTTAAGTCGAGGAAAACAAATACCAAGAGAGCCTTACTCAAACACTCCAAATGTATGACGGCCCCATGCCCATTGTTCAAAAAAATAATAATTGAATGCTGCTTCCCACTCTCCCCCGCTTGCTAATAACGTGTTAGCCAAGTGCAGGCCAGCTCATGTAAATAGCAGGAAGAGAGGACATGGATTTGGAGGGAACGAGGTGAAGCCTGACTATGTTTGTGTCTTCTGGAGGCTGCAGGTGGAGAGGTCCCGTATACAGAACAAGCAAACCTGCTGTGCCACACCACCCAGGATCCAACGGGGGAGGAAGTGTGACAGTGTGTGTGTGTGTGTGTGTGTGTGTGTGAGGGGCTGTCTGGAACAAATGGGTAATATAGCTCAGTCAACAATGAAACCTTGCCTGTGATTAGACTGTTCTGTAAACTAGAAGGTCTCAGCGAGGTCCAGTTTATGCTGCTTGTTGTTAGTGTGTTTTGTCCTAATCTATTGGTTGTAACAGGTATTAAAGTTCAGGGACACTTCAGGCCAATGAAATCTTAAATGTATGTTAGAGTCGACTATAAATTGGCCGTTTATCGAAAGAAATGTCAATATATAATCTAGAAGTTCACGTCTGTATTTTACATGTCGTCATGAGAATAAATGAAGCCACTGGGAGGAAAAAAGCCCAAACCACCAGCGCACATGGGCTGTACTCCCACTGTGTTCATCTTCTGCCACATGAGAGAAAATCTATTTTCTTGAGCTATCCGGTGATTTTTAAGGAAATTAAAAGCCGGTTAACATACAGGATTTCCAGATGGCCATCATTATAAAGCAGCACAACTACCGACATAAACTAGAGACAAAATAATCTTCATAAAAAGAACAATTGTTTCTACAAACAGCAACATCTTTAAATAAGTCACCTCAAAATTATATCGGGTTTACATCACAATTATGCAAGTAAACCCGAGTTTGAAATTTTGCAGAGTCTAGTTGTCATTGCATCAGTGACTTTTTCCAAATAAGTGCGCGTTTCTTTGTCATTCACTGCGGTATTAAGGCCCCCTGCACCTGAGCTGTTTGTGGCCGATCTGGGGCCACGGCGCTTTTTAAGACAGCTTTAAAAGGCTCTCCAAGTCTCCAACACATTCATCAACGTCAGACACCGACAAGCCGCTATTTAGTGAAAGTGTAACTGCAGCAGTATATCTTAGAGCAGAGTGGGCCACTCAGCAAACAATACAATGGGCTCTTTCCTCCCCTCGGTTGTAACCAGTCTAAAATACATCAAGTCGGACAGATGTTCGTTGGATTGCTAAGAAATGATCAAAATGACATAATTATATGAAGGTTAGGTTTTGCTAATTTTATCATTTTTCAGTGAAATAATAAGCTTGATGTGCTTTTATACCGAACGGTTCATTCAGGTGATTTTCTTAAAAAGCCAAAATGTTGCAAAGTCTTTCTACTGTAAACGTAATTCTTTGGTGCATCTCCACATGAAATATGCTTTAAGTAATGAGACATTATTTACTTGAAAATGGATAAAGTCATTTTGTTCCTTCCAGCATAATTTTAATTTGCATTAGTGTATATGTTCTGCAACGTTACACTGTTAAAACAAACAATTAAAGCTCGAATGCTGAGCGATGGTGTTATTATGATTTTGCCTTAAAACTAAAATCCTTGGTGATCGCGGGGTTTGATCGACGTGATTCCACAGCTTAACAAAACACACAAAAATATCGCTCGATATAAGATAATGCAATTAGAAATCTCCCCCCGCTGCTCACGGTGGTGGGATTGTGTTAGAGTCGTTTGAGTGGCTTTAAATTCTTGGTTAAAAATGGCT
The DNA here is from genome assembly GCF_001952655.1 of Monopterus albus. Taxonomy (NCBI): domain Eukaryota; kingdom Metazoa; phylum Chordata; class Actinopteri; order Synbranchiformes; family Synbranchidae; genus Monopterus; species Monopterus albus. The sequence continues at coordinate 1,393,323 of NW_018127903.1, forward strand.
GTGGAAAAGCTGCTCTGCTGTGGACTGTGGGCTGAGCGCAGTGCTGAGGAGAGAGAGAGTATGAGGCGGTTCTTGTATCAGAGGGTCCCACAACGCAGAGCGCCATCTAGCAAACAAAGGTAGAAACAATAACAGCATGGAGGGTCTCGGGGAGAGAGGAGGAGGGGGGGAGAGGCTGTCTTTACGCACACAGCACACAGGGGCGCAGAGGGACGCCACAACAAAGCGCTGCGGTTTAGCGCTCTCCAAATACTAAAAAAAAAAACTTTGTGTATCATGCATGCCACAGCCCGATCCCAGCCCTGCCGTGCCTGCTGCGCGAGCTTGCCATTTGCACAAGATTAATACATGAACCAGCCCAAATCGATGAATTAGTGTTAGTATAACGTCCACTGCTTTTTTTTTTTTAATTTCTCCACCGGGTCTTATTTTAATGTGCATGGGGTCAAGATGGCAAAGCAGCTGATCAGTGGTCAAGCTGAAAATGAGAGAACTTTTAATGTCACAGTGGGTGTGGGAGGGGAAGGGCGGCTGGTGTCTCCCTCACTTGACAAAATCGATCGATATTATCACTCTCAAGCTTCATCACAGCGCTTTACTGGGGATGTGTATGTGCACAAGCAAACAATACATCTTCTGTCGAGTGCATATTTGCGAATCAGTTTCATATATATATATACAGGTCTGACTGGTGTTAAGAGGGTTTGACCACAGAAAAAAAGTGGAGTCGTGTGTAAAATGGTCAGTGATATGCGTCCATCCTCGTCCACTTGTAGTAATCTTCCCTTCCTCACAGCAGCCATTATTTTATATACAAAGGCAGAAATAAGTCGCTTTCCCTGAAACATTATAGCTGGTAATGATGGTGCAGTAACAGCAATAGTGGTTATGTCATCTACAGTACCAGCAGTAATAATGATGAATAATAACAATGGCAGTGCTAAAAGTCTAATCGCGAGCAGAGGAGCACAAGCACTATTAAGGCACCAATCAGTGCAGAGTACTGTATCTAAAATGATCAGACTTCCCTGTACTTCATTCATCCTGCGATTTGCTGTTAAAGGTTAGATTGACATGACATCTTTGATCTTGTTTTATAGGTGACACAATATGTATATCATTTTAGATCATTCACATAGTGAATTAGAGCATATACCCAAAGCCAAACTACAAAATACATTTTTATTTGTTTTTTTTTTAAGGTTTAGGAAGTAAAATAAATCCAAATGTACAATTTTAAGACATCACTTAAACATGACGCCGAAGTGTAAGACAACACATGAGTGATTACTCTGCTTTTGCAGTGATATATGAACCGAGGTGTCAGAGGCAAAAATTCTCATATTCGTTATCTCGTCATTCGCCCCGAGACAACCAGCAATTTGTGACAACAGTGGCTGGGTTAAGGCTTTCACTAATCCCCCACAGCCTCCACGGTGAAAGCAAAGTTTAGACTGTGCAGGCAAACTCACAACTAGGCCACCATTTGGAAATAGCTGTAATGGAACTGTGACTCGATCCACTGCGATGGACCTCACCTCATTTTATTATATATGCACAGTGATGAAGAGATGTCTGTACGCGTGTGCGCGTATGTGTTTGGGGGCGTGCGCGTAGACACTCGCGACGGATGGTGACTGTGCCCTCAAAGTAAATTAGGGTACCCAGTATGTGCGTCAGGAGAGTGCATTAATTGATTTATTAATTCAATATATTTGCAGTTTTAGTGCGTGTTCTGTCATTACGTGATATTGTTTACATGATCTACTAGTCGGTGGTGAGGATGTTGTGAGTGGAAGCGGTATCTGGTCACTGGTGATGTGTTACATAAAGAACAAAATTAATACAAAATGACATCACTATAGTTTAGAAAAAAAAAATCTAGGAAATATTTGAAAAGTGAGTGGCATAATGTCTGCTTTTGTAAGACCACAGAACAGCTGCACTATGTACCATACATACCTTTTTCTTTTTTATTTCCCTTTTTCTTTTTAAAGACATTTTTTTGCATTCTGCACTAGTACCAGAAATCTACTATATAGTCTAGTAATCTGAAAATTATAGGTTGGCTCTGTGGCAAAGCACTGTTTTGTGCTCTAAAGAATGCTTTCAGAAGGGTTTTCTATCTCGTCAGCATTATGGTGCTGTAAACAAGCCCGTGAGATTATACGAGATGTTCCACATCAGTAGCATTAAAGGACCTTTCTAACAATCACAGTGGGCCCCTTATTTGAATTCACCCACTATTTTATTTGCACAAATCGGAGTAACCCAGTAAAGGGGAACCCCAGAAACCCATTCTTTTGTGCACCTATGATCCACTCTGTGGAACCCATGTTTTATTTTCTGCTACATGTTTCTGCAGGCCATGCCATAGTGTTGAGACCCCACCTTCCTTATATACCAGCCGCCTGCTTGGAAAGGGAAGAGTGAAGATGTGACGAGGCGTTATTTGAAGTATGAAGAGCTTTGTGGTCCACTTCTTTTCACTCCCTTGCTTCAAATATACGCCCGCTTGCAAATAAGCCTCTTTGGCAATCCCATTCCGACCCCCCAACACACACACACCCCCTGCCACCTTGACATGAATGGGTGACTGACCTTTAGGGCCGTGTCCACTCTGCAGTCCAGTTTTATCCAAATAAGCCTTCTTCCCCCACCCTGCCTCATACGGTGCCAGCAATTCTTTACTGATATCATCAACGGATGCAAATGCATTTGAACGGGGTGGGGTGGGGTGGTGGGGGGGCGCAGGAATGGAGGCGGTGGTGTCTGTAGTGTAGTCATGAACAAAATACCACACTGGCAGCAGAATGCAGCTTGTGGAGAAATGGGAATATTGATATCCCTCCACCAGAGCCATCTAGGAATTCAATATCGCACAAAAAATACACATTCAGGAATCTTGGCTGTGAAATAGCACCTAGAAAAATCGCCATTCAAATGAGATGCGTTTATGGCCTTTGAAGAGAAGTGACTTTTCTCCAACCGACCCCCACTCACTCTTACGCACGCACGCACACACACATCTTCACTATAGCAGCTAGCTTTTGGGGCGACACAGAGGCTAGATTAGAGCTTCTGTCCTTTAACAAGGGAGAGGAGGCACTTCTATAATCACAGCGGCGGTATGTGGGGCCACAAAGAGTTTGCAACCACAAGGCGACTGGCCTTCTCTAGAGTGGTCCAAGCTCTATCCAACTTATTTCTAGGATCAAAACACAGTGGTTATAGTGCGTGAAGAGGTTATTAACCCAGAGAGCACAGCAAAAAAAAAAAAAAAAAAAAAAAAACGGGTAAAAAATATGCACACAGCATAACCCTGGCATAACCTGACTTAAGAGAATTCACCACATTAACATGACCAGAACACAGCGCGAATGATCAAGTAACCATTTAGTGTGCAGAGAGAGCAGCACATCCCCTTGTTGGCGATCTAGTGTGTTTCTGCTCGACTACCGGCATCCCCTCCCTCCCTTAAGCACAGTGTAACATGGACACACAAATTTGATGGATGATGCTGAGTACGATGGAAAAAAGACATGTATTTATCAACATGCCGCATGTTCTCTGAGCAGAGAGAGTGAGGGAGAGAGAGAGGGAGAGAGGGAGAGAGAGAGAGAGAACCAAGCATGGAGACTAAAGGGAGTCAGTGGGAAACCTTACCACTGTCAGGCGCGGTTCCCCGTGGCATAGATGAAAAATACCCTTCAATGCATCGTTTCAGTCAATCATAATAGACCTACAGCAGCTTCTCTGAGCAATCCAGGTAACAGATAGCAACAGTATGAACTACAACTCTGACAGTAAAATAAAACAGCACACACTAGATAGATAGATAGATAGATAGATAGATAGATAGATAGATAGATAGATAGAGAGATAGATACATAGATAGATGTAATTTCTGTATTCAGATAACACTTTCCTGAGTGTTTGCACAAACGCACTGAAAAAACAAGATGCTCTGCAGAAGACACACTTACTTTTACTAACTACTCCAATAATAATAAAAGTATATACAGTGTATATATATAAACGGAATGAGTCTATTAACCACATCCTTAGCAAATGACATTTCACGTGTTTAGTGGAGAGGTTGGATACCTGCTGAAAAGCTCACCAATTTATTGTCAGTGGATAATATAGCAAAAGACTAGAGAGGGTGTGGGCTCACTCCGGCTTTATTCTGCCTGAGTGACTGGCTTGAAAAAATACACAGGCGACAACAAAGATTGGCCAGCCATGAATGCGGCCCGTGTTTTGTCTTCGTAATATATTAAGCCATCAAAGCATAAATGGGGGCTATTTGAGCTCTGTACTTTAATGAGACTTTTAAAAGATTTTTGCAAAAGTAAACTTTAGAGCGGTTTAAAAACGACACGTGCAAATAAGGAGGAGCTTAACAGTGGCCAAACCGTGTTTCCTTTATTTTTTTATTCTTTTTATTTTTGCATTTAATGCAGACAAATTAGGTCACCAATAAATTCTGTCTCAGTGTTGATGTAATTGCAACAAAATGTTGCTGAGTAAAAATTGAGGAGCTCGCTGAGTGCGGTGGCACAGTCACACACCATCTGGAGTGTATTAGATAGAGAAGCCGTAAATATTGCTGAAAAGCTCAGGCGTTATCAGGTATGTAAGCCCGGGCCTTGCTGCATGGCCTCCCATATGTTGACATAATCAGACTGTTGGGATGTCTCTTAAAACGTGTCTGAATTTAATACATGAACACGGTAAATACATTCAATTTGTTTGTGCAGATCTCTCAGTGTTGGTGTGTTTACATTTTTAAAGGGGCGGATTATTATGGGATGAAACGCCGCAGGGCTCATGGGATGTTATCACACGATTAGGGTTGTTGTTGTTGTTTGGACCAGGAGCAACAGGTTAGCGGGCTTCAACTCCAACTTTCTCCACATCTGATCAATTTAGCAGCTGAGTGCGGTGCTAATTATTATACGCGCACGTCGCTTTGTCTTTTAGCACTTCACCGCGCTGAGAAACGTACACACATCCTCTCAGACCTGACAGAGGGAATCAAGAGCCTCGACCTGAGCTGCAAACGCATGGTTACATCGGATTCAACCTTTAAACCGAGGCATTTCCTTCCAGACCATCCTGGTCTCTTTATTCATGTGCTGTGATTTACTCTCCACATCATTTATACATGTAAACACCCCCATTCATGCAAACAAGGGCCCATGTAGGCTGCTCACAGAGTGAGGAAACTTACACTTTGTAGTTTTTTGCTGATTAATTTCTTGGTACAAGCATATACAGACGCGCGCGCACGCAGGCACGCATGTATACGGACACACAGAAACATAGACACACGTCCACCCTCATTTAGTTTTACTTATATATCCCTCCACCCCTTTCTCTCACTTTCTCCCTCTCTCTTTCTCACTCACTCCCCCTGGCTTTATCCGCTTCAGTTCGAAGTACACACAAGAACTCACACGCACACACGCACACACACACACACACGCACGCACACACAAGTAAAAAGAGAGGAGGAGGAGAAGGAGACAGGGAGAGAGCATCAAAATGAGCCTTACTTTTTCTCTTTTCCTGTCGTGAATCTTTATCCATCCGTCGCTGACAGAGCTTGACTTGATCCAACTGCTCCTTCCCCAGTACTAAAGAGGCTGTAGTAGTGCGCTTTAATTAATATATTTCTGGGCCTTGTCCCGAGCCCAGAAGCTTTACAGGGGGAAGAGGAGTGCAGATTGAGACATATTGAGCTCGCTTTAAAAGGATCATTTCATCATGTGGGAGGTTGGGACACACAAAGTTTGGACCCGTGACTGGCATTCCGGAGAGACATGCATATTTTAAAACAACAAAGCAAGACAGAGACCGGGGGCCCCGGGGTGGGAGGGGAGAAAACTTGGAAAGAAGTTACTATCAGATGAACAGCTGTCATTATTGGGAAACACTTGAGCGCATATTAAGATATATTCATCTGAAAAAAGCAGCATCTCCAGATAATGGAGTCACTTCATAGTCATATCACTTTTTTCCAGATCTTTCAAAGTTTTAGTTTATTCAGTCGGAGATGTTTTGTCCCTAAAATATTCTAAGTGTAACTCTTTTATTTGACAGCTTTTCAAGGCTCACAGATTCTGAATCCAGTGATTTTGGTCTGACGGCGTTATTAAGTCTGCATGTTTATCCTATTCAACAGCTTTAATGGAACACCGTTAAAAGAGAACTACTGCACAAACGTTTTATGACAAAAAACATTTTCTGCAGTTGTGACAGTAAATGGAAACAAGCTAAGTAGAAAAATATTGACGTACTAATTAACTGGGGAATTAAATTATCATTCACCTTCTCATAATGAAGCTCTGAGGCTGCTTTTTTTAACCTCAGATATTTAAATGTAACAGTATTTAGTTTGCAGTGTAAAACGGTTTCCACTTTTATTTTGTCAAGCCACACAAAATTGTATCTTTCCAAAGTAAAGCCGGTGTGCTTAGCGCTGTCACTTCTGCACAGCTTTTACAACATCACTCCCCTTTTTTCTCTCTGCTTTACTGGGAGGTTTTCTCTCTTGTGCACCGGGTCCATTTGTGCGAAAAGAGTGGAGAAGGCATAAATAAAAAACGTGTTGGCTGTGACGAGAGATCTGTCCCCTGGAAATGAAGGGCCATGGGGAAGAAGACAAAGGGGGAAAATGCATGCGGTGGTGTAGAGCTGGATATCTCTGTTAGTTGTCAGCGTTTAGTCCATGGCTGTGGAATGCTAATGAGTGAGGTCTCCCTTTCTCTCCTTCTCTTTCTCAATTCCCCCTCCTCCTCCTCCTCCTCCTGCGTACCTCCTCCTCCGTCCCTCCCCCCACCCTCACTCCCCTCTCGGGGAGAAAAAGCGGATCGATAGCTGACCCGACGGTCTGGCCAGTGCTTTATTTATCTGGCCAGGCAATGATATTATCAGCCTTGAACGTTATATACAGCAAACGTCTTCCTAAATCAACACAAAGGGATCCGCTTACACAGCGATCCGGGCTTTCTCACAACCACTTCTCTTTCTCTCTCGACCAGTACGCGCGCACCCGTAGGCTACGTACGCTGATACATACACGCTTTTTACGCACGGACATACAAAGAACGCGCCCGCACACATACATACAGAAAGACCTCACACACACATATAAAAATCCTACTGTTGCCTACACACAATTGTGACAATCGTGACAAACTTGCGCGTAGACACACAGAGACGCATGAGCTACACACACCGACACGGGCGCAGGGAGGTGCCCCCGAGCGCCGTCCCCTTATGTTACATTCACAACTAGGGGTATTTTATTCCCCGCAGGGCTGGATTTGATCCATGGCTTAAAGGTTGACTATGAGGTTCACAGACTGATCTCAGACCAGCACGCTGTAATCATAAGATAAGCCTCTCTTCATTGACTGTATACAGTCAGTACAACAAGCAACTCAGGCTGTTTGCAGTGATATAGCACAAGCATCACGAGAATCTATGTAATTTTGGACATTTGTCCTCTCTCTGCAGTTCCCAGCCATTTTGCCATCTCGTGTATAGATGAGGTGCGTGGCAGACAAGACGAAGCACTTGTTGTCTTGTGTTGCCATCATTTTTAGGCACAAGACAATATGAGAAATAAGCCGTGTCATATTTTAGAGGGCCTCCCCATTCATACACGGAGCTACTTATTTGAAAAGTGTTATTGTCTCAAACAACAGTATTTGTCAGATGTGAAAACCAGGCTTCTACAAATGAAATCAAGTGACGTTAATGCCGGTAGGACCCTTCCGCAGCTGCATAAAACCACTGGCTTGCATTGAGGGTTTTCGAAAAATAGGTTGGCTGACAACTTAGGATAATAAATGTTTCGCCCTCAGACAGATATCTCAAACGTGAAATCGCACCCAGCTGCTTGTGTAAAGCAAACAAATAGCCCCCCATGTTAGGAGTCTTCCACTTGTGGTTTGATGAATGAAACCAGACAAAGGTAAATGGTTATTTAACTCATTTTGTAGTAACACTTTGGTAACCGGAGTTTCCGAAATTACAGAGACACAAATGGGGCCTATAGTGCTCCACATATCCATCTCCTTCACCCACCGCAGCCAGAGTCCAACCTGGCAATGCATGTACTCCTCCCTTAGTGCACTTTGTACTTTCCTCTTTTCTTTTATTTAATTCAGTATACATTGTGCTGTCATCACACCAGAAGAAGAGGAATTTGATGATAAACGTCTAGTAGACACATCACGAAAATAAGGCTAATATTTGAAGGCTATTATTTCAATATTTGAAGTGTTGCGAAATATACTAATTTGAGCTTCTGTCAAAACGAAGAGAGCCAAAAATGGTGCACAGTCTAAATATAAAATATTCATTTTCCTGGAGTTCTCTCGTGTTTTGCTTGCATTGCCTATACAGAAACGTTAATTAGGAACACATGCCACCATTTCATCTGTTTTTGAACCATTGCTTTATATAGCCTGTAGTGTAACAATTGTATAACAGAATGCTCTCAACTAGAGGATAGTTACTCTACAGGGGTTTAGAATACATTATGGTGAGACAAGCAGCTGAAAGCTGCGTTTAATAACCCAGCAAACAATTTAGTCCTGAGTTACATAAAATAAAAACGACCCGGACTGTTGTGATGGCCATGGTGAAACCAGATTCATTTTCTTTGAAAAACAAACATTTACAGTCCCATCCACTGAAACGATCCTCTGGATTATTCCCCAAAAACCGGTTAAGACAAACGCGCTAAATAAGCTTCAGTTATGATATGGTGGGGTTTTTTTTGGGTGGGGGGATGGGGGGTGGGGTATCATATGCTTTAAGGCTGAGTTTTAGAGGGTTTCATTTCCTTTTTCTAGGGGGATAAGTTCAGCATATTCTGCTTCTATTGTACAACAAAAAGAAAGCGCATTATTCTGCAACTTTCATGTGACCCATAGCTCAGGAAGAAAGAATTCCACAGTACGAAAACAACAATCTAACCTGAAGAAATATCACATTTATGTTTGTACAGTAGCCTAGGCAACAACAAGGCGTCTGACAACTGACCCAGTGCCACAGACAGGTCGACTGGTAGCTAATAAGTGGGCTACAATATGCCTGGCCAGACATTAATCACCAGAATAAAAACGTTGCTCTCGAAAGAACACCGGAGGACAACTTAAAGCACAGCCTATAGCATAATTTCAGCATGAGAGCGAACTATAAAATAGCTTAATATCGTAGCCTTTGAACGAGACAGGCAATAACAAATAAATAACCCACTAGCAGAATACCCCCCCCCCCCCCCCCACCACCACCGCCAGCTCCAACCACAACACCTGCTCCAACAACTATATCTGCAACGTGCTACATGCAGCTCTGCTCCTGTCCTCCTGCCCCTCATCACTGCCAGTCAGCAGATGAAGATGTGGGCAATATGGCACACAAGCAACACGTCTGATGATGAAGAGTGGAGGACTAACAGGCAAATTTAATAATTGTCACACTGAAAACCCATTTTCTTCTTTATAACGCCTTCTAATTTATCACATTTTATCACTCTAGGTGTGAGTGTAACGCAGTAACGACACCGAGGGTAGCTCTAGGTCCATAACTGGGCTTCAGATGTCATTTGTGTAGTATATGGAGACGAAAAATAGGGAAGGCGCACACAGACAGACCAGTGCAAGGACAGAAGCCCATCTAGTATATTGAGGACTTATCGATATACGCATTAGACTCAGAATGTATCTCTTTCTCTCCCCCTCTATTCCTCTCTCTCTCTCTCTCTCTCTCTCACACACACACACACTTGCCTTCCTGATCACACGTTTCATTTGCCTCTGCACTGCCCCCATAGACTCTCTCTCTCTCTTTCTTTCCTTCTTCCTCCTTCATCCCCTCTATTCTCACACAATGCATCACACTCGGTGTTCCTATCGACTGGCTTACATGCTGTAAAATACATTTTCCAGATTGATCACGCATATCACAGCAGCTTTGCAGCCGGGCCTAACCCTTTTGCCAAATGACGCCTACATCAATATTGAGCCATGCTCTATCAAGGCAAAGTTTTTACGAACGGGGCAGAGGGGAATAGTGTTTGGCTTGTGGAGAATCACTTTGATTAAGCCATAGGAGGTAAGATGGAGGTGGCTCTGTGTGGTGCGCAGGCTTTCCTCGCTGTCTGGGAAAAATATTAAACATTAATGCGCTAACAGGCCGGCAGAGAGCTCACTGCTGTACTTCCTCACATGTAGCCTTCCCTTTTTTGTGCCTGCATTGCCAGTTACGTCCGTTGGTCTGTTAAAATGTAATGCATGCAACCATTGTACCATTACCACATTTAACCCCCTGTACCACCTCGTTTTCACTGGTAGGTGTAATAGAGATAAACAGTGTATTCAGAATAACATGTTTCAGTAAGACAATACAGGATATACTGACGCAACTGCACTTGTGCCAGGAGCGCACAGAGATAGATTCTCTCAGATGCTTAAAAAAAGCCCGAGCACCTTGACATTTGCTTCCAGGAAAATGCTTGAGAATGAGACATCGTTGCCTATTTCTTTTTTTAATAGTACAGTCACCATCACACAACTTCATCAACCGACCCTTCTGCAAAAAGCTGCATCATGGAGTAAGCAAATTGAAGGCAACAACCAATAAAATTCAAGAAACAATGAAAATGTTCAAGACGAAACAAACAAAATGTATTTGAAATGATATATTAAAAGTGCTTTTGATTTTCATGTCTCTCCTCTTTGACTGATGATCGACTCCACACGCATTCATGGCCCGGGGAAAGGCGCCCCAGACGTCCTCTCAGTAAAAATGTCCTGGAGGTCAGTTTGCTGCAGTTGCAGGTCCATCGTATCAATTGGGAAAAAAAGTTCAACCATCAGTGGTGATATTGTCATAGCGATTAGACTGTTTCTTATTTGTCTAAATTTCTTTATTTTTCTGTTTTTAAATTCTCACTTCAATTTTAATTCTTGGAGAACATAGCTTCGACAACATATATCGCACTCATTATAAGAAGCAAAAGGTTATATCAAAAAATTATTAGTATAGAATCACAGAAACCCTGGTTTGGAACCAGAAAAAATACAAAACAGAGAGGTACATAGACACAGGACAATTCTTATAATTGCTTGGAAACATTATTTTCCCGCTAAGTCTTGATTCTTTTTTCTTACTGCGCATATGATGTTTTTCATTTTATTTGTATTTTTTACAAAAAAGGAAAATAAAGACTAGTATTTTACAAAATGAAGAGTATTGTTCTTGAAGATGGGGGTGGATTTACAGAGATGTGAAGTCCAGTTCCAATATTTTCTGTACATAATGTATTCCATCAGTCCCAGAAGACAGAAAAAAAGTAATGTCTTCCAAGTTTCTCAGAAAAGGTCCTATATATAGTCTTCTTGAAGGAGGATGGGGTGAGGGGTGCTGAATTTTGGTCCTTTTTTCCTCTCATTTTCCCACTTTCATATAAGGATCATTGGATGGACATGTAAGGCCAGTTGAAGCTGCTCCCGGATAATAGCATATCCCTGATGAGGGTTTCAATAGGAGTTTTACCTACCAAGCGGACGAAGAACAGCTGCTCGATTACCGACGAGGAGACGGTGCGCAGAGAGGGCAGCCGCAGCAGGAGCTTCCCAAAGCGGCTGGGCTGGTTCGGGTACTGGCTCCTCACGTACTCCTCCAGGGCGCACTGGGATTTCTCCTGTAGGCTCTCGATGTGAGCAGCGTCCGACAGGCCGCAAGCGTCTGACAAATACACAAGAAAAACACTGGGGTTAGACTCGTCACGTCTCTAAGGCTGCGACACTTGTGTAAAAGTGCCTGAATCTGATATTATTGTAATCGTTAAAGAGTCTGAGGAACAAGTGAAACAACATATCTCTGAATTATAATGTTCAACTATATCAGCTTCTTATGTGGCGACCCTTGCAAAGAAGCACAAACATCTAGAGGAACAGTGATATTAAATATAGAACATTTTCATTATAATTCTTTTTAAAGCTGTAGCACTTAGGCACAAAATATGAGTACAAAACCACATGGTAATTTTTTTTCGCCTCATGTGGGCTCAGCTTTGACAAGCGCACACCTTGCTATACCCAATTTACGTCCTGCAAAAGCACTTTGGTTATCATTCAACATCAGCCTTTATGTGATATTGACAAAGTGGAATGAGCAAACAGACTGCCCAAACATGCTACATCACACTGAGAGAGTGGGACTGTCATACAGAATAAACAAGGGGCTTGCTCCTGGAGTAGGGGAGGCACAACTCAGAGGAGGATATCTCTGCCTGCTCTCACAACAATCGACAAGAATATAGAGCTAAATGGCATGAAAACTGTTCTATAAACGTGTACAGGAAGAACTGTTGGAGCTATGGAGCAAAGGCGAAAGGTAGGTTATAGGCCTAAAGGCCGCTGCTCTTGATGTCTGGACTCTGGGGATTCAAGTATAAGGAAACATAAACGGCACAGATGAATTTGAAATTGCACTGGATGTAATGTGACCTAATTACTCTGCAGTAAGCTGTTAAGTCATTTCGCCGCTCTTCTCTCCATAGACCACTCTTGGCCCGTTTTTCGATGGCGCCTATAGGACAGGCCGCTGGAAGCAATCAAATTTATTAGAGGAGGTGAAGTCAATAGTCACGCAGAAGCGACATAAAATGCCAGAGAATGACTCTGTGCAACAGCGCTGGCGAGACGTGTTTTGGTGCTCACTGGTGGGTTATGCAGCCTTGTGCAGCCACGCTTCAATGTAGACAAAAGCATATAAGGCTTGTTAGTGTCGAACGACGTTTTAGCCTGTTATAAAGAGAGCTGCTTTCACACAACCCCAGCATGCATGTTCTACGGCTTATAAACTGCTGTAAACGCAAGCAGCATAACTGCTGGCGTATATGGTCCCACATGGAGTGTAGGCTGTCCTTAAAATATTCTGTTCTGAGCTGTGCTTCCGTAGAAACTACACAAGAAAGACAGCTTTAGTGTTCAAACACTAATACATTAAACACAGGCCAGAGGCTTTTATGCCTCCTCGTGAGTTCTCGGTGCTATAACTCACTATAGCCAGACACAATAACCTTATGAACCCGAGGGCAAAGCTGAGATCTCGGGGTGATTTACTGTGACCTTAGTCCGGCCCCATGTCCAGTGCCCTGTATGCAAAAAGCTGGTCAAAGACAACCCATAGTTTTCCCTAAGGCCTGCCTGCAGCCTGCAGCCCTGCACACCTCTGTCTCAGTAGGCTGGTACATGGGCGCAGACAGCGTCCAGATTCGCAGACGACTATTTCTGTGGTAGGAGAGCAAAGGCACACACGTGGATAAGGAGTTAATGTAAGACAATGATCCTGAACTGTGGTGAAATAGTTTAACCAGATCACTAATACCTATGCATCAAATACTGGCAAATCTGCTGTTATAAAGGCAAACAATTCACGCTGGTTTTGGCAAAGTGCCACATGACGTGTTACAGCCAGCACCAGTTGTAGCCTATCAACCTAACTAAATGATTTGTTAGAAAACACGGAGGATGCTAGTGTGAGGATGAACTTTCTCTGGGTAATCTAGGGAGAATTGCTGAAAATATGGTCAAAGACGTATGTCAGTGCGCACGGATCCAGGATGTAAATAAAGCCACTCCAACCGTCTGTCATGTTACATAAGTGTGGTAACTGAGTGCTGGTATACGTATTTATTGTGGCAAAATATATATTTACCGCAAATGTGAAGTTCTTCTGATGGCTCCTGAAACTAAGAATATATTTAATTTAATAGAAAGTTTTCGAACTGCAGAAAAATCCTATGTGGTAATGTCATGTTCGCCAAAACAAGGAAAAGTGAATGTTGAAGGTGGTTTGGTAGCTTGAAATATAATCTCTGAGTTCTTCCTTACAGGTTTGGTGACCTCTCAAACTTTGGTGAGTTTGGATGATTTAGGTCCTGATTATATATATATTTTATTATTAAGTTGCACACACTGTAAGACATTTCAATGTAGTGTGGAAAATGTTATCAACAACTGTTTACAATATGCTAGACAACAAGACTAGTGTAATCACCCTCAATGTAAAATGGAGTTATGGCGCTTTCCAGGGGTGTTGACAGTGGCTATTATTTCAATATAAATCCAAATATGAAAACCACAGTAAAAGTCCATATTTTATCACAAACGTGCCCAATTATAGATCACGTACAACCATGTTACCAAATTTTGTAATGGGCCAAATGAGGTCAGACCTCTGAGGTAAGTGCAGAAGTAGTTTGGGGCCTGTACGTGAGTTTAGACTTTCCTTCTTCTTTCCATCATCACCAGATTCCCCTGATATAACAGGCTTAATGGCACCAAACGTACACAAGCAACTCCAAAATAGCATCTAAATTAGGCACCGACGGTAAATGAGGACCTTTAGGACCTTGCCCCAGTCAGCCATCAATTAAGCTATCAACAATGTAGGTTACTTTTGAAAATTGCTGCTGATGACTTTTCAAAGCGGGTGCGACAAGAGAAACTATTCTCAATAACTAAGAAAATTAATAGGTCAGCTAAGATTAATCCACATTCTGCTCTGTTCTGCTCTGTCCTACAGAAACAATACACTGACATATGAGCCAACTTCCATCAGCTTTTTTGATCTCAGTCTGCTAGGGATTATTTCCTGCCCCCAAAGACACGTGTTTGTGCACACCAAACAAGGATAAAAGCATGCACCAACACTCATAAATCCATCAGCTGTCATATATCACCGAGTGATCGACTATTTCATCTTTACGCTCAATTATTTGACACCTGTTCCAAAATTTATGGCCGCGTACCTACAGCCTGGGTCTTGGTTGAGACACGTTCAAGAAAAAAGTTGAAACCCCCAAATGATCATATGTTTACATACAGGAGACTGTCAATTATATCCTGTTTTAAACGCAGTGGACTGGGTGTTACACCTTAAAACGCTCAATCGTTATGGTTTTGTTTGTGCACATCTTAGGCTGCGGCTGTAACTGACATGGGAATGCATTTAAGTGGACATTTAGCATGTGGTCGACAAAATGGCTATTCCATTGGCAGCACAAGCATCTCGTAAACTCAGATTTGTGACCAGCCTATACTTGACAGCCATATTCTTCATGCCACAGTCCTTCGCCCTTGCGAGCCTCGCTCCCAAGTAACATTACTGCATATAGGCCTCATTTGACAATTGACACGTTCCTATGTGACATGTTGGACACCCACCTGATGTAAAAAGCACGATGGCCTTGAGGCAGCTGTACTCTGCCGAGTCTACGTGCAGAGTCTTAAGCTTCTCCACTTGCTCCTGGAAGATTCGGATGTGATCCATGAAAGCCACGACGCGGTCCGCGGACATCGGTGAGGCGTGGAGGCCCGCCGCGGCGAGCAGAGGGGCCACATGTAGAGGCATGGAGCACTGGGCAGCGTTAAGCACAAACAACTCGCTCCATGTCAGCCTGAGAAGGGACACCTGGTCGGTGATCTGCAGGTCGGGAAAGAAAGGGATGTTTCTCGCCCACTCCACGGCGCTGAAGAGCAAACGAGCCGCCAGCTCGCAGATGTTCTCGATACCCATGATATTGTTGGGCTGCATGCACTGGCTCCCGTACCGGGACGTCGGGTAAGGCTCGGCCCGCAGCAATAACGAGATGTATCCGGACAGATAGCAATGACCATTCAGTGGATCCCCGTTCGTCAGCGCGTACTGGCCAGGGTTGGGCTGGGTTGGAGGCAT
>NW_018127903.1:1409195-1426050 GCF_001952655.1 Monopterus albus
ATGTGCATCCAGGACTGACAAACATTGTTCACGAGTAGCACAAGCAAGCTACAACTGGTGTGCTTCTTCTCGATAAAACGGCATGCAGTTAAATCGGAATCAGTAAGCTTTTCAAAACACATTGCCTAGTGTACGCTGTGTTTGTAAGACTATAATATTCCAGAGCAAATGACTCTATCGAAAACATAAACATCTCATCAAAATGTGCTCTCTTCCCCAGTCTTCACACTGTTTGCATTCGAATTTAAGGAGGCAGGCTACATGGGCTGTACACAAAATGAAAATGCACTTTTATCCTGCAAACACACAGGTTTTCTGCTACCCAAACGTAATATTTTACACATTTACTGTTGGGAACATTTCAAGGCGGTGCTGCACATTGCTTACAATAACCTACTTCCATTACTTTACGATTGGTCTTTATGAGGGGTGTAAATTGATATTAATAATTATTAATTGTGGCTAAATATATTACAAATATGACTGATAATTACTGCTAAATACAATCACGTGTATATATTTTCCCCACATCAAAAGGTCAGCTGTGATCAAAGGGGATTTAGCTATTGTTTAATATTAAAAATAAAATATTAATGACACTTAGTGTACAGTATACATGGGCTTGTAATATGTGCTGCAAATAGTAGATTTAAAATGAGGGATGTTTGCATGAATTGGAATAAAACACCTGACATAGAGAGGAAAGTTATATGGCCTCTAATGCATGAGGCAAAACAATGAGCCATGAACAACTTCAGCGGCATTATTCAGAGTGTGAGCTGTCTAGTCAGCATAAGGAGCTGGAGAGGTATGTCTGTAGTGTGTTCATTTTACAGTCACACACACAGCTTCCAAACCCTGCTGTAGGCGCTATTTATAAATAAGAAAGCTGCACATACTTATGGAAGACAGCATTAGCCGTGCATGCTGTACACACACAGACACACACACACACACACATGACACGCTCACACACACATACAGAGGCAGACATACAGGCTCACACATACACACAACCCCTCTGCTGCTCTAAAACCTATGCGTAATATGGGCCTGCTGGAACTAATGGCTTTGCCTGGTAATAGTACAGATGGACTGCAGAAAAGCAAAATAAAATGGTCAGCTAGCTGAGCCGCTTTGTTCAGGCGACCTGCGCTCACAAACATAGCTGCTGTCGCCGCACTGGCCTTTTACCCCTCTCTCTCATAGGCAGAACGGATTATCATTCATGCAAACATCCCTCAAAAACATGGATGGAGACTGCAGTATGCCCAGCCATATAGGCTGTGTGACCTTAATGCAACATGGCAGCACTGTTCGTCTGCTACTAGGATGCGTAATCATGAGTGGGCTTTAAAAATATATATATTCACCTTCCCGCCGCATTCCGACTTTTAAACACTTCTTCAGCCGGCAGTATTGGCACTGATTTCGGTGGTGCTGGTCAATGGGACAGTTCCTATTGGCACGACATGAGTATGTTAAGTTCCTCCGTACACTCCTCTTGAAGAAACTTTTGCATCCCTCGCAGGTGAACTGGCCGTAGTGTTTGCCGCTCGATTTGTCTCCGCAAACCACACATTCAATATGCTGCTGACTCTGTCCAGAATTTTGACTGCCCTTGTCCCCAGCGGTCACTGCCATATCTCGGCCCCGGAAAGTGCTATAAAGCGAAATGATCGCCGGTGTTTATGAAGCGCTGAGGAGAAAAAAAAGGAGATCTCAAAAGACGGGGCAGTGCAAAGTCAAATCGGAGCACGCAATCTCATATGGGTTAAGAAGGGGAATACAACGCGATCAACACATTCAGAATACAGGAGGGCGATTGAATAGGCACCCGATCAGGATATGCAAGTATCGGGAGGCCAGTTCCAAGGTAAATTGCAGTCAGCCATTCAGGAATCCCTAATCTTGTAGGAAAACCCGAGTCCAGACGTAATAAATTGCAGTTTGATATAAAATAGCCACAAAGGAAAGGCAGGAGCGATTCACATGGACGCAGGAACGAGTAAAAAAAACCTTTTGCAGGAAAGACACGCGATCCAAAGTGCTGCGGAGATAAATTCCTTTCTCTTTTCTTCCCCCTTGCTCCTTTACACTCCCGTCTTCGCCGTATAGGAGGGGAGGGAAAACTGAAGAGCTGGATTTTTACATCTATATTCTTAAATAAACCTCATCATCTCGCCAGGCAGCGAAAGAAAACCGCGTCGCCGAATGAAGTGCCCATGTATAGTTTCACCTCTCTCCAGCAGGAGGAATGGAGATACGAAGAGAAAAGGTAAAAAAAGAAGAAGAAAAACACCAACAACTAATAGAATATGCAAGAAGAAGGAGAGACCCAAAAATGAATGCGTTTAAACGGGAGGACCAGCAGAGCAATGTTTCCGAAACGGGGGATCTGCGCGAATGTCTGTATATAGTGAACTTTGACACTACTATTGAAACTGACACGTTTCTATGGAGATCGCTGCGCCTTATATGGTGCTCATGTCAAGGAGCCAAGAGAGGGGCTGCTGGAGACTGATAATCAAAGGCGACTGACTGGCCAGAGCCCTGCATAGAGGAGGAGGAGAGGAGGAGAGGGGGGACAGGGAGAGAGAGAAAATGGGAGGCTAAGGTTATAGCCAAGCCCTCTCTTTCTCTCCATTGGTTAGAGTCCCCCTCCGTTCATTCACTGCAAAAAATGTCCATCCCGATAAGTCATTGGGTCTTATGTTCAAATCTGTTTCTTTATTTATTTATTCGTAAACACTCAGGAGAAAAACTCCAAGTGCAATTTTCAGAAGTCACTTGTTTCCATTTATAGTCTGTGTCGATTGCAGAATTTTGGAAGTCGATATTTTGATATAAGGGGAGAGCACACAGGCAAGGTTCCTTTAAAAGTGAACGCTCTCGGTTTTAATACAGTTCACGGTGATGGGTCAACTGGCATTGGAAGCAGGTAGAATCATGTCGCTCCGATGGAAGATTCGTGTCTCCTGTTTTGGTAAATCCAAGATTTCCAGATTCAATACTGAACTGACTGGTGTCTGAGGATGGATATTTTTTGCAGTGTTTCCATCTACGACTGGAGGGGCTGGGGGGCTCTGACAAGCACAATTTACATTGAGCTCGCCCCGCGCTGCTATTTACTTTGAAACCTGATTAGTATGGGCCGTCTATTGTCACCAAAAAGAGGAAGAAACCCTGGATAGAATAGCAGAAAAAGCGGGGTAAAAGCACGGGGGGGACAAAGCTTTTACGCAGGACAAATAAACCAAAAACTCTGCTCAGCGTGAGAGAGAGACTCTGGTTTAGAAATTCCCCAAAGTTTCAAAATGGTCTGTCTTGGACTGGTATCTTTATTATAAAATTAACGGATGACATTATCGGTTTGAGGCGGATTTATATTTCTACACGCTGTTTTTTCTTTGGCTTACGCATTGCGGTACATCCTCGTCTGTAATCGACACAGTCTCGCTCATTAAAACTTGGAATTTAGTTTAAAAGAGCTAATAAAGGGAGGAAAATGTCAATGCTAGGACTGATGCATTACAGACCAGCGTGTCATACAAACGGGATGCCGCGCCAGCGACCGAAAATGTCTAAAATTAGACGGAGCAATAAAGCAATATCCAGTAATTACCGATGTCTTATAGTCTCCACAATCACTGAGCTGGTGTCACATTATGTCTTAATAATGACGGCAATTCAAAATCAAGGGAAGTTGCTGGAAATTTGCATGGGGATTCCGGCTTTTTTGTACCAGGGTTTTTGCATGCTCACTACCTCTCCAACTCAAAAATGTCTGGATCGCGCTGCCATCTAGTGTACGTCGTATCATTACAGCCTCATAATGCATGCACAAGCCACCAAACAGGAATTTTTTAAGCCTTAAATGTTGACTTTGAAAATAAAATAAACCACATTTTTGTATACTGTTTTGTGTTGCCCTTTCTTTTGTTCATTTTACTTTGTGTAAAGATACAGTGATGTTATAGCTGTATAACAGGAGAACAAAGTTTCAAAGACAAAAAAAAACAATAAATATAGGTTCAATTACAACAAAATTAAAATGTTCTCAAAAGTAAACTTGTCTTTTGATTGCATGGGATTTAAATAAAATATAAAGTCAAGTGTGCGTAAATTACCTCAGAAAACATAAAACAAAAAATAACTTTTCATAATACTCATGATTAAATTACTGTTTAATAAAATTAAACTAAGTTGTTTTATACAGATGCTTAATCACACAGAGATATTAGCATATAATGGAGGGTAAATATGCAAGTGCCCCCTTTGGAAACGCATAGGAGGGATGGGTTGTTTTTTAAGTATTCAACAAGAGAGCTCTCTCACACGTCCCTGTCTCGGACACTCCACTGAAACTCCCCGGCCATGTCTCCAGCTCTTTGAAAAGGTGAAACCAATAAGATTAAATCGGACAAAGATTTTTTTTTTTCCTCTAAGTGTATCATTAAGATTTAACTCCACAGTTTGGAAAGGGGCTCCGCACGAGAAGAGCAGATGAGAGTGAGAGGGACAGCGAATGGGAGCAGGGTAGAGGCACTAAAAGAAAGCTGGGAAACGGCGAGAGAAAAAGGGAGAAAGTGCACGGCAGGACATTAAAAGAAGAAGCACCAGCGACGGCGGCTACCAGTAGAGGAGCAGCTTTCCACCTGGACAAAACAAGTCACCGATAAGGCAAGTGCACTGCTTATTTCTCACTTCTCCTGTGCTACAGCCGAGTGGCTCTAAACGCAAGGCTAAATTCTCTGTGTCACGCCACATGACCGTTAACTTGAACCCATGTCGCCGACGCGGGCACAGTCAGTCATAACTTTTTACTGTAACTAGCGGACACTCGCATCTTTTCCCCCTCATGATCACCGGTTATCGTCCCTCGTTTGCCCGTTGTCCCCCCGTCCTCGCTGATTTGTGCATCAGATAGTGATGTTATTACCGGCTGGTTGTTGTGCCGCTGGACTTTTTTTGCTTGCCCCGTGCACCTCACATGAAAGGCTATTTGTTGTTTGAACATATAATGAAAAGATCGATAGCAGGCTGTTTGTCTCAGCGATAGTGTCACCGGATTAAAAGGCTGATCAAGAAGCGCAGCCGTTGTCCATCTTTTAAGCTCCAAAGTGCCAGTTTAGCCACTGAACTGTCCATCGCAAGTACTAACCTATATTCGCGCAAAACGTTATGCACCGCAAAGTACATTGCGTGTCAGAAAAGGCTGCAGGGAGGAAATGTAAGATGGCATGCAATGTGATTTATCAAAGCAGCATTATTGATGTAAAGGGGCTGTAATGACAACTGATATAAATGATGTGGAAATCTAGGACAGATGAACTTATTCCAGAGCAAACGACACGTCAAACAGCTTTGTAAAATAACCAAACCTTACACAGGCCAATAACCTTTAACCTTTAGCTTAATTCTAGCGTCCTTACTAATTGCTAATAATAATTTTATGAGAGTCAAATACTATTTGTCTTTCTGCCTTTTCTTACTTAAACAGCTACATGACTCTATAATCTAGTAATTTATTGAAAACAAATGATTACATGATCTCATTATTATTATTAGACAAGTCTTTTATGTAATGGATGCATTTGCACGTTATTCAGTAGTAGCCTAACGCTTTGACTTGGAATTGAAAACCAGTGATTAATCCGACTGTGTTTTCTGTCAGAATAGAATAACCCAGGTTAACTATGACAAAATGCCCCTGTGTGAAAGTTTTATCAAAGGAAATTACTGGTTGAATATTTATGACGTCCATAACAGTTTTGCCAAAATGACAAAAATGCATTTTAAAACATTCACAACGATGCAAAGGGATGTGGAGCTTTCTAAACGGTTGACGGTGTGTTTGTTATTGGTTGTGTGCACTCACTTCATGGCTATAACCACAGCATATAGGCAGTAAGACACTGAATGGGCTTAGAAGGCGACTCTCTTGTCCAGGGGGCCTCTGCTCCAAACACGTCCTGTGTACACACCAGTGTTCCTGGACGTCAGGCTGGAGGGTCATAAAGTCGATACCGGTCCTCACAACATCAACATATACCTGCCGAATTAAAAACGATTCAGCAGCCAAACCAAGAAATCGATGGACACCTTTATGTGTGGAAGAATGAGCACTGTTACGCATTCCCATGTTGGGTCCTGGCTGTTTAGCTGAATAATGGACGCTGATAAATAGTCAGATGTGTACATGCGGCAGTAAGATGCAGCTCCAAACGTCCAAAATATCTTTACACTTGTTGGACTGTGCTTGTGTGTATGTAAGAGCTATTTTCATTAATTATGTAATTATTTACCATCTATCGATTGAAGACATGCGCTGCTGAAAATGCCAGTGCACGGTTTTTACCTGTTATTTAGTGTAGATGGTAATATACAGATCATTTTAATACATTTTCTGGCCATCTAAGGTCACATTTGACATTCAAAATAGATGTATACTATCTTTCAGCATATGTATCATATTGACCATAAGTTAAGATAATACATATGTTTAGTCCCTTATCTACCTCTCAACAATACATTTTGACTATAATTTGCTTTTGTAAGTGATCTACATCTAAGCAGTAACCCCGCAGTGGCATATTGATTAATGCTGGAATAATTGGGCAAAAGGAATTTCTTTTGTTTTACTGGAACTGGAATTATCAGTAAAATAACCAAAAAAAGCCTTCGACCTGTTTGAAATAATGATGATTTTTAAATCATTTTCTAAGTGGGTAACTGGTTGCTACAGTGAAGTTAGTGTAACTTTTCTCAACACCTCCATAGCCTGACACATAAAAATAAAGAAAAAGGTCATTCTTTTCACCGTGCGTACTGCTCTGAACACGGGACAAACACTAACAGTCATATTTTTGCAAGTCGTTTAAAAACAATCAAATTCTTGTGTTTGAATTGGAGGTTTTGTTTCTGTGAGTGGCTGTGTATAGAAAAGGGGTGGAGGCGGCGAGGGGAGTGTGTGTGTATGTGTGTTTGTGTGTGTGTGTGTGTGTGTGTGTGGGGCGGGGGGAGTGTGGGTCGAGAAGGTCACTTGAAATCGTCTTTTATCCGCTGGCTTTTTTTCTGTGGATCAGCAACTTTCAATAGACATAATCTAATCGCTCTTAATGGAAAGGCCATTCGTGAGAAATAGTAAAAATATTGTTGAGCCTATAGGTTACAGCCATTTAGGACCGAAGCATTTAACATGAGTTCACATAACATGGCTATTAATTATTAGCAGAAACTAAAAAGTGTCTTCCTCAAACCAGGGGAAGAGTTTACATGTCAATTTAAAGCTATCAGATGCAAATAACAGCCAGTGTGTGCACAGTACATAGGTTGTATCGTTGTAATTTCATCAGACAGACTGTGTATGTTTTTTTAAAGTAATCTTTTGCCCTGAAATGACATTAGACCAACCGTAAAACTGCATTAGACACTGTGAACCATCCCACCTATATGCAGATATTATTGTTTATTTCCTCATTATTTTTAATATGGCCTCGCGTCTCCAGAGATGTGAGATCCCTCCGTTTAATTCGTGATGAATGAAAGTCTCTTTCCAGGATTTTTGCATTACTGAGTATAACTGAAGGCAATAACTGCAGTGACTCTCCCAATTAGGCTTGAGGTTGGAGTTAACTTAGAAGGACTGTCAGTTTATGCTATGGGCAATGGCTTTATTGCTCACTAACCATCATTTCTTTAGAGCCCATGTGCTAATTACAGTGGATGGTCCCAGAGACAGAGATTATAAATCCATTAGCACTCAAACCCTCGTGGTTCCACAGCGCAAACACTGTAATTTTGTGGTAGACTTAAAAAATCTATAGGTTAACACAGGGATCCACCGTGACAGAGCAAACCAAGTATGACAGGAAATTTACTGACTAGGGGAAAACTTTTACGAGATGAGCTTTTCACTGTCCGTGCGCGATGGTTAGGGTTTATATTAACCTAAGGTAGCACTATAATCAAAACTGACCAACACAACAGTTTTATTATTGTGGGTTATATTTTTATGCAAGTTTGAGAAATAATTTATTCTCATTTCCCCAGTGTGTGAAGTTTTGTGAAGTTGTGCTTATCCCCAGAGTTTTACAGTGGAATAACCTTTGCTATTTTCATATTATTGGGGAACTGCCCAAGTCGAAACGACATGTTAAAAATATGGGTTAATGGTTTGCATATAGAGTGAATTAAAATAAGACTTAATAATACCTATTTGACTTCATTTCAAGAAGACAACACAAAAACTTGGACCCAAACGTGGGTGCGTGAAGGTATTTTAGCCTTAAAGTAATTTATTTCAGGGAAACCGGAGGGCAAAAGTGGAATTCTTAAGAAATTCAACAGGGATAAGGGAGCTTTAGGAATTCTGCACGCAGATTACCTTTCATCTCATCCTCACATTATCCGACAACACACAGTAGAAATATAGCTCAGCGACAAAAGAGCGAGATTACCCTCCGACACAGACGAGTGCAAAACAATTTTTAAGAAGTGTGCGATTATTAGGAGGGTGAAAAAGAAGAGAGAGAGAGAGGAGGGAGAGAAGAGGAGGGGGGTTAACACAGAGGAGTGATTCCCTGTGTGCTTTCAAAGGGGGAGAGAAAAGGGAGACATAGCTCACCGTTCATAATGTGTCCTGTCACTGTGGTGGTGGTGGTATAGCGCACCCATAAGTGTTTACCCACCTTCTTATTCTGGCATACATGTTTAAAATCACATGAAACAAAATTGGAAACTGAGCAAATCTGAACAAGGATACGATCGTTTAAATGGATATGCAAACAAATGAGTTGTCCTCTTTTGGCAACTTGGAACTCACGGTGGTTATGATGCCTTGCAAAGACTAGCGACGCAGGGTCAGAGTTTGGCCCCATTTCGTTTTCGTTTAACTTGTTTAACTTTTGCTGTGTAGCTAAATGAGTGGCATCACATCAGCACTGCATTATTTTCCCTCCATTTTATTTCTCAAAACCAACACACAGCAGGGGCTTAATTAGAAATGTAGTGTAGCTGAACCATCAGCATGCTGGAGCTGAGAATGACAAGAGCACACTGGTGCAGTCTAGTTTACATCAGTACAGACAAAACAGAAAATCATTTCCTGTAAACTCTCAGAGACAGTATGAGTGAAACATATATACTCATTTAGGTTTATCAACCCTGAAAATATAAATAATAAATTCATACATAAGGGGTCATGATGCTGCAGTGAAAGGTTTACTTTAATTTCATCTCCTAAACAACATTATCCATCGTAATGCTAAAATATAGCAACACAGCAAACGTGTGAAATATCATTTGTAATATGCATTTCCATCTGAAAACACAATTACTAATAACAGTTAAACCAAAACATACACCCGGTGCCTCACACTCACACACATGAACAAAACTCTCTTGAGCTTGTGTGTATTTCCACTTGAAAGGTGGGTGTCTGGTGTTAGCTTGTGAGGGCACGTGTGTAAAAAGACAATGAAGTGAAGGTGTGGAGGTGGTCTGTGTTTAGTGTCCAGACCTGGCAGATTGTGACCTTATCAATGTGAAACTCTTAAGATAAATTATTCATAGCACCTGTTTGATGTCTCTGGCCAAAGAATGACAAAGGTGTAAGATTTAAGATGCATCTCAAAGCCATGGATATCAGCTCCTGTGCTACCTGTCTTTTTAGAGCAGAAAACAGGGATGGAAGCTGGATTTTAAGCACGAATAATGAACTATTTATTTCTTCACTGGGGGTACAGAAGAACACTACGAGAGAACGGCCGTAGTTAGGATAGTAAGTGTATGCTAGTCTTCATTTTCAAATAAATGAATAAAACTGTAACTCAATCTACCATTTTCTGTGTGCAAGGTGTGACTTTCATCATCCTTTGTCTTAATGTCATGTGACTCACAGGTGTCCAGTGATTGTATCAGTCACAAACGCAGGCCACCCACATTGTCACCATCCTGCTTCATCCTCACTTTAATTTGAAATGTGAAGCGAAGAGTTTGTGGGAGTGATTCAGCGGAGCTAACCTCGCCCTTTGTAACCAGG
This sequence comes from Monopterus albus, assembly GCF_001952655.1. Classification (NCBI taxonomy): domain Eukaryota; kingdom Metazoa; phylum Chordata; class Actinopteri; order Synbranchiformes; family Synbranchidae; genus Monopterus; species Monopterus albus. The sequence goes on from NW_018127903.1 coordinate 1,419,241, forward strand.
TTTGTGTTGTGTCTCCTCGCAGGCAGGAAAGCGACATGGCGGCCAGACATCGGAAAACACACCAGGACGTGCCGGTGTGTTACAGGAACTGACACTGGGATGAGAAGTAATTTATTCCAAGTGTTGTCTGATTATGAGACTTTCACGGTGATACCACTGCTTAGTATAAGTGTTAGGATGACTGTGACAAGCTGGATGTAGATACTTAATCATATATGAGGTAAATAAAAATTTAAGGTAAGTTAATAGTCATTCTCAAAATAGACTTCAAGAGGCTGAAGGCAGAAACAATTTTTTTCATAGTGCATTACTGGAATGTGTCTACAATGTGTGTGTGTACAATGTGTGTCCAGGCTTTTCCACTCAAAAGTGACTGTAAACATCCTGGAACTCAAATCCTTTCTTAGTTATTTGTTTTTGAAAAAAACCATAGTATGTTCTTTGGGAAACTGGCAGCTGCTCTTTTCATAGCTAGAGGTCAACATAACACTCAGTATTAATAAAACAAATAAGACTAGGATGGATATTAATGATGATATATACAGATGTTCTGTGCACTAGTTTGAATTATGTGTGGGCGCTGAAGCAGAAAAAAAAGCGTCACTCACAGACACTTGCATGTTTGTACGTTTACTTGTCTGCGTGTGTGATAGCAGAGTCAGTTTCCCTCAGATGTTCCCTTTGACCTTTGACCCCAGCGTTGGGGTCAGGCCCTGACAAATGAGATGGTCGGGTTCTGGCCAGAACTGCAAACATTCCACAACAATCTTCTGTCCTCCTCCTCCCCTCCCCTCATATCCGTCATTCCTCACCCCTTCACTCCTCTTCCAGTACTTAGAAAGAGACAGACGAAATTCTCGCTGCTCACCAACATGTTTTATTGTTATTTGTTATGGGAATCTTAAAGCACATACCCTTCAAATTAAAAATTACAACACTGGTTAAATTTAATATCCCCGACATCTGCTTTGTTTACAAAAGCAAAGAAAACAAGGAGTGTGATCTTAAGAGGAGAAGCCCTGTTAAAGATTTGGATAATACAAGCCTGCACTTTGAAAGCACACTCTGTGTGTTTGGAAAGCCTGTCAGCGATGTCAAGGATGAGAAATGTTGCAGTGTGGTTTTTTTTACACACACTGCTGGCTCTAGCATTTCCGGCAACATTTCTCACTCTGCCTCTCTCACACCATCCTCTCTGCTGCAATGTCCCCACATTTTTTCAATCTTACACTTCTCCCCCGGTCTCCCTCCCTCCCTCCCTCCCTGCCTTCTCTCTGCTCTCTGACCACTCTCGCCACCCCTCCTTCTCTGATTTTCTAACATGCCGTTCCACAGGATGCTACCACCTGTGTTTTTTAGGGAGGGTTGGTATTCCTCCTCGGGAAGGTAAGTGGCAACCCCTATTACAGTGAGATGGCAAATAATGATTCTAGTTGTGTTTCTGTGTTAACATTTTTTCGTGGAATGACCCCAGGTTCCTTAGCATCTTAGCGGTCCTTCAGAGCTCAAACCCCAAGTCTCTGATGTAAAAACACACACAGTTGCCATCAATGAACATCAGAACATCAGAACATCAGCGGAGCAGCTACTGTGCCACAGAGGAGTCTGGAGACCAACAAAGCTGGCTGATACAGTAACACTGAGTGGATCATGTTCTTGAACTTGCTTTCATAATGATGTAATGTTACTAAAAGGCAATGCAACACAACAAAGATCTTAATAAAAACATGTCAATCTTGATATGTGTATATGTCTGTTTTCCCTTCTTCTCTCCCAGTTGAATTGTGATATCATTTGATGTCAACTGTTATGTGATTCATCGAAGGGTACAGCTGCTTCTCATGTATCTTGGTCTGGACAGGACAGTTTCCTCATAGGACAGCTCATCACATGACTCATTCACATCAGAAATCTAATTGGCCGTGCATCGGAGCATCACTGTGGCAAACCTTGGTGCATGTTTACAGCTCTCTGCTTTGAACAGAAAAAATGGGTGGGTGTGCTGTAGTATAGTTTTGCCTTCTAAGGCATAGGGCAGTGAGCTTCCTGTATGTCTGTGGGTGGGGGCACCTGGACCTAGGTCTGTTGCTATGATGATGTACAGAGCAAAATAACGTCATCACTAGCAGATAACTCTGAAACAACACAGTACCACACTGGGATGCTGTAGCTGCAATGGTAAGAAACGGGACTGGTTGCAGAATTCGCCGATTCCTCTCCTCCCTCCATCTCATGGCCCCCGCCCCCACCCCCTTCTTTTCATACTTATGCCCAACCATCAATGACTACTTTGCTGCCTGTATTCCCATTGTAAATAAGGTGAGTCTCACCATCAGCTATCAACTTAGTGGGGTTAAAGCAATCAGCAAGCAATAGGAAAAATATATAAAGGTATAAGTGTGTAATGATGTCCATTTCCATGATGCAGTTCAGCTCATTTTGTTTAAGTCCTCCTTCTGCTGCTCCTTATGTCCACAAGCACCCCAAGAATGTAAAGGAAGGGCTCAGATCCCTTTGATTCCCTGCCACCACCCACCTTTGCCCTGATGTTACCAGAGCTTGGATATCTGCCTCTGTCCCTCAGGGCCTTGGTACCACTGTGCCCCACCTTCCTCAACCAACATGCACCCGACAATCCAGTCCCATCGACCCCCAATCCCTCCACCTCCCTGCCTCACTCCCTGATTCAGTGTGTAAAAGCGCCCCCTGAATGATGGATTACTGTGTCACCGCAGCCTGCAAAGGATTAATTTGTTTCATTGATTTCTCTTTAGGCAGAATGCCAACGTCTGCCGCTTCCCACCTTTTTCCCAAGACTCGCAGCTGTAATAGACGGTAATGGCCTAAGACAAATCAACCCGTTTCTTGTAAAAATAGCACCAAATAACCCTCCCCACCATCGAGGCTGCACTCTACTCATGAGGACACTGGGGGGTGGGATGGTAGTGGTGGGGTATAAGGGAGTGTTTGATTCATTCCCATCCTCCATCTCTATCACTCTGTCTGGCTGTCCTTCTATACCACCGTCCCTCCTTATCCTGTGTTGAGCCAGAGGAGACCATCCAGACACTCTAAGAAAGCCGTAAGTCTGCCGTACTTACAGCTCCCTCTCAGGCCTCACAATGGATGGGTAATGACAGCACTGTCTGGAGGGGCCTGTGGGAGTTGGGCCATTCTCTCCAGTAATGGAAGCAGTTACTGCCATTCCCTATACACCTGCAGGAACAGCGAACTGTTAACCAGTGTGATCTATGGCAAGGCCTTACTGCACTAGGCTAAGGTTGAAGGGTTGTCCTGACATGAGTGAATTAGGGCACGTCTGCTCAACATTTTTTTCTCTTTGCTATGTTGAATGTAGTTATCCTACTCTACATTAAGAGCCATGGCAAAGCTTTGGAGTTATTGATAAACAAATCTGTACCAATGAATCAGTGTTGGTACAGCTCTCAGCACTGCAGACTGACAATCCAGCATTCCTGACATTCACTGATTTAACGCAGACATAAGATGTTGCCACATCTTCACTACCCTGTCACTGCTATGAACGATGGGTAACCCAAACTGCCTGTAACATTAAGCGCACCACTACAGGCTGACTGTCCTCGAATGCTTTCCAATCCCACCGAGATTTATGAGCAGAACCAGATCCATTAATCCATTGTTGATTTGCTGTGGCTGCCCTGCAGGATTTTTGGGATCAGATATCATACAGTGCTGAAACTTGCCCTGTTGCACAGCAAGCTAACTTGTAACACCCTGACTATAGCTAAAAATGCTGCACCAAGCATTGGGAAATTGAATAAAAGTCAGTATTTTTCAAATTTATAAAATCCATGGCATGCTTGAAATTGCTCCGTGTCAATATGAAGTCTCATTCACACACAAGTTGACAGAAATTATGAGGTAAAACATTGTAATTTAATACAAGATAAAACAAAATTATAGATAGAAGGTTCAGTATCGGTGAATTAGAGCTGGTAGACATTGTGATAATGACACAGGCTGATGGGAAATCTCATCAGCTCCTTGCAATCAATTTAACAGTGTTTACAAAGCCACTGCTGAGGTCTGTGCTTAGGGGCAGAGCACTGGTCACCTGGTGCTTCACTACATCCCCCTGCTAAGCTGACCTCTCCTAGGTAAACCTCCACAAAGCCCCCTCATGTCTGACACCACCAGGTCCTTCAAATACCCCTCTCAGACAGAGGATTAGGTAATCTCACCATGATAGTGTCTTTTCCTCTATTTTGAACATTTTCTCTCTCTCTCTGTTACTCTCCCACTCTTCCCTTCCATTCTCATACATTACATCCACCCTTCCTCTCTTTGGCCCATTGAAGTGCTTGTTCTTCCCAGGGCACGTCTATCAGCAGGGGTCCTTACATTCTTAAGTGCCTCCAGAAAAGGTTAGTTGCCAGGTAATTGTCCAGCTGTGGTCCGGCTTATCTTAATTGTGGGTGCTTCACTGCAAGCTACACTTCCATTGATGAAGAGACTTATGTGGAATAAAGGAAGAAGATGGGAGGATGGGGCAAGAAAAGAATTTTCAATTTTCAAGTGCATTTGATATATTTTTACTTTGGATGTCTGTACTTTGCACTTTGACTCTTAAAGATGAAGAAGTGTGTAAGAACATTTTTTATGTGAAATTTGTAAATGTAAAAATTTGAATATCATATATGTAATATTTATTCTATTATAACAAACCCAATATGTGTTCGTAGTGCAATGTAAATGCAATGCTAACTTCACTGTGTTAAAATTCAGATGGCTATGCCTCTTTTATATATTTATATCTATGTCAATAAGAAGCTTTAGGGGAGTTAGTGTTTGCGTTGCCCCAGTGAAAGGTCATGACTGACCAATAAAATATTTCCAGACCACTATCAATAACTCCTACATGCAGACTAATACAGTATGGGATTGTGGATAGGGGGAGGAAGGCCTGCTGCTTCGAGCAGAATGAATGAAGAAGAGGCCAAAAGGTTACTGGACAGACTTTGGCCCCCTGCCCCTACACCCTCTCTTATGTGCATTTGATAGCGACAGGGGTAATTATAAAGGTATACTTCAGACAGGTCAAATGGGAGAGGGCAAAGTGCAGAACCTTTAAAGCACTGGCTGGAGTCAAAGGTTATGATGGACATTCATAGGACATCACAAAGTACAGCTGGGCAAGGGGTAATGGAATCAGGGCTATAAAGATACAGACTGGTGAGAAAGTTACACTAGATCATATCTTCTCTTTATTTATGTGATGTTTTTATAAAATGACACGGGCCGCTCATGATCAGAATCTCAAATTATAGCATTAACTGCTGTTTAGCTTGACCACAGTAACTTGTTGTTTGGTGTGTTTGTGTGGCCTGTGTGTGTTCGTATACTGTACTGAGGAACTATCAGGCTTCATGGCTATTAAATATGAATAGCCCAAGGTCAGGGAAGGTCATGGCATGCATTTAGCACCAGTGACCAATGCCAAATGTAAAGGTCAAAGTGGATTTGCCTGAGTTGGAGCAATAAGACATTTGCTCGTCCACATATATGCATCCCCTTGACAGTGATTTATGGAGGGAGATAAGCGTACAGATGGGAAGAAAACACTCTCTTTCTCCTATCCCGTCAGACTCTGTAAATATACTACTCACTCATATCAATCACCATGTCACAGTGAATCGCCACTGTATGCTTCCTGCTCAGATTAAAAACTGCCTTTGTTTTGCTCCGTCTTCTCCCTCCAGCCCTGGGGAACACACTGGCAGTATTGTTGCTATTTCACACACTTTGTATTAGCATTTCAAACAGCTGTGGTATAAAAGTAGTGAGTATGCTCAAAGTCAGCAGAATGCTTTAGTTATGTGCCATCTTCCATGGATAGATTCCATATTGTATCAATCAAATGCTCATACCAGAAGTAAGGGCCTCAATTAATTGTGACAATTCTACAAAAAAAGTGTTTGTTTTTTTTACATTTTGTTATATGACAAAGTGCTTTTTAAAAAAATGTTTCCCCACTTCTATTTATAGCATCATTGAGGAGACTGTTATGTTATTTTATCCCCCTTTGATGGGTTTCCCTGCTTTTCACTTGAACAAAAAACACTATGCCCTTTAATGTAATCAGTATTCCAGGGCATTTAAAAGAATTCAGGTTGGAGCAGGTTTTATGCTTATAAAACAAATCGCTGCAGATTAGAATCAGTTTTCCCCTCTTCTGTCCTCTGCAGGACAAAATTCCTGTTCTGCAGCCAAATGGGCTGTTCAGCATTTTGCAGGAGTAGCCTCTCTGGCTCTTTGACTTTTCTAGGCCTCTTGAACATGAACATGTTCTCCATGTCCCTCTAGGTCCTTAAATGTGAAAACCAGCCCATCACTGGTGCACCACAGCCTTTGCGAATGACCCCCAAGTGGTTCAGTATCCAGCCAGAGAAAAGTCCAAAAAGAAAACATGCTTTTGAACTGCTGGCCAGAGCGGAAACATGGTTTAGTACACTGCTTTTTATCCTGAGCCATAAAGATGCATTTTCCTTTTCTACAAAAGCAGTAAATTTTCTCTTCACCTTTATTACACATATTATGTTTTTCCACAGCTAGATCAAGAGGTGATAATGCATGAGACCATAGGAACCATTACCTGACACTTTGTTTAGTTCCTCATTAGTCTGCACTTCAGCTCGCATACAACTTCATACTGACAAGCACTTATTTAACACCATAAAAAGATACAGTAGTTAAAATCTAAAGCAAAATATTTCTCCTCAAGACATCATATCAATTTCATGGCATCAACTGCAGAGGTCAGCTTTGAGG
>NW_018127903.1:1426163-1442993 GCF_001952655.1 Monopterus albus
GAGTATCTGAGCAATGAGATTCCCCTACACACTAGCCATTAGACAGTCTATCGTTCCCTCCCAGTGAGAACAGCAGTTCTAAAGGTTGTTTATATACAGGACAAGTTCTGTATGATCTGTCACATTCATCTCTATTTCCCATTCACCACGGGGCACTTGAACCACATCAGAATCTATTACCACTATGCAGATTCAGCCCCTGCTGACAATACAAATCATGATAAGATGGAGCAGTGCCTCCATAAACACCCTTGCTGATATAGCACATCATATGAGCTGGAGAGCAGATCCCACTTGTCGTTCCCATGTTATCGTCTATTTATATGGATGGACTAAAGATACGGGTATCATTACATCTGAGTCTATCTTTAACCTGTGTCTGTTACTATCCCATTCAAACAACAGATATAAACAGTCGTGGGTGTTTATACATATGTGTGTGTGCGTGTGTATGTGTGTATCTGCGAGAGCATCCATCACTCAGCAGTAGGAGTTCCAACTCAGCTGCTTGTGAGGAGAGATTTATGCTGTAATGCATCAAAACAACAGACCTTTACAGTAAAATATGATTTTATCAATAGGCCTGATCAATAGTGCATGCAAGTTGCTGTGTAATTATTACAGAGGTCCGTATCAATAAAGCTGTGATGCATGACCTCCTGCCACAGACTATGGGGCTGGCAGTCAAAAACAGGCTTGTGTAGAGGTCCTGACAAGTTTTAAGAGCAGTTCTAAACAGCAACATATTTAAAGCTATATGCATATGATGTGTTGCACTGACCAACTGACAGTGACGAGTCTGTTTAAATACAGTTGTTGCCAATGATGTGTTTCCTTGCACCTCTACAGACATTAGAGATTATACATGACAGAGACGCACATGACTGTCTTTACTGGAGTGAGGATCATTTGTCCTGAAGCAAGGCAACCCAAGATTGCAATCCTGTCAAAAAGAGCTTTGTATAACACTGTAGTGGCAGCACTCTGCATTAACACATGCACACAGTCACATACACACACATGCAGTACACTAGAGAGAGCGCATGAGGCAGGGACCAATGAGGCAGTTTATATCGGGATTTTGTTTCACAGCCATGGCCTCCTGGGAGAGAGGGGTCTGCCAATAACACTTAAGAGACAGAGCAGGAAAAGTAAGTGCTTTTATTACAGCTCATCACTCATGTAATTTCTGGCAGCATTTGTGATTACAGATCAAGTGATTGACTAACTACACATTCGGCGGCTGAGTTATGAACCGGGTGCCTACCATTCCAGCGCCGGCAGATTCTCTGTGTCAGCTGTAACTCATCCTCTCCCCGGGTGCTAAATCAAAGCACACACTGCAGCTAGAAGAGTTAAATAATAACTTGAGCTTTACTGTAAATCTGTCAGAAATTAAACCTTTACCTATGTCATCTTGGCTCTGATGTTGTACTGCATGGGTTGCAGAGGCTGGACGGGGGATCAATACAGGCCTCGATGGAAGTATTGATGGATGACAGCTGAAGTGGGTGTGTATGCATGTGTGTATTTGTGGATGGGTGTGTGTGTAAGGAATGGTATTGAATCACCCTGGGGTTAGCTAGAGAGCACGGCTCAGGTTGCTTAATCGACAGGTCTCACCTTGAATCGATTGACAGAAGTCTTGCAGGGTAAAGACGTGATACACACAATCAACACGTACTCACACTCACCAAACAAACTATAGAAATTGTAAGAGACAATGAGGTGGGATGACGGCGGATGTCTCAGGGCCATTAGTAATGCACCCCTCTATGTTGTCAGTGTACGATTAGTTACTCACAAAAGCAAATCTAAGACTCAATTCAAAAGCATTTTCAGTGCTTTATTTATCACTCTGCTAGTGCATTAATTCAATGCACACCTTGGCTTCAGTTCACCAAATTGGTGCTCTTTTTGTAACCTTTAAAATAAAATAAAAAAAACAAACCTAAATGACAACTACTCTGATGAATGTAAAATAGGAAAACTAACACATATGGTCAATATTTCAACATAACTCACAGTAACTTAGCAAAGTATCTTCTTACTGCAATTTCCAAATATAAAGTTTGTGCTTAAAGTGATAAAATACTAAAATATATAATACTAAAATATAACTAAATTACTATTGATAAGTAATTTTATATTACAAAAATTGACTTAACTTTACACATCAGAGTGATTTGTCTAACTCAGTGCTGCCAATATGTTCCACAGAGCCAAGTTATTGACAAAAGGTCCTTTTTGCTCAGTGCTGATAATGAAAAAAAATGTCACAAGTGCCACTTATAATGAAATCCTTAGAAGAGGAACTGTCATGTGGTCTGCAAAGAACCAGTCTGCATAGAGTACAAGGCTAATGAATGACCTTTCTCTAAGAAACATGAAAAACAAGAGAGCACAGACATGAGCAAAGCAGACTCAAAGGAAGCACTGTTTCCTGTAATGATCCTATTTAGTTTGAGAAACCTCATCATATAGTATTATCTCTGCAACAAATCAATTTCCTCACACTCAAAAGCGCCCTAGTAGCATGCACATGTGACTCATACTGCGGAGACGTGCGCCCATGAAAGCACTCCCCCATGAAATACCTTACAAGGGGCCAAGCTCTGAGAGGGCGTCATGTCTTTAATAAACAACATATTGTAAGTATTAGAATGAATGTGGGTCAGCAGTATGCAAGGTAAAAAAAAAAAAATTCAAACTCTCTCAAGTTCTGTCGAAATGTGGTGATTCAAGGACTCTGCAACTCCTACATGCCGCTTTGACTGTAACACCAAAGTATAATTCTTTCAGATGAGGTCAAGGTTCATGAGCATCGTTAACTGAGATGGTTTGTAAGAGCAGTGTATTTTCCAAATTACAGTGTGGTGCAATGTGAAGCCCTTTCATGCTGATCCAGAGCCTGTTTTGGAGAACTCTTACAGAGCAAAAGAGGCCAGTTAGCGGAAAACCAAAGCTATTTAGCTGAGGCTCCTCAATAAAATCATTATCAAGTAGATAACAGAGCGCACATTCTGTTTCTATCAGTTTTGGGGACACTGTTGACTTTATGGGTGAGTTGTGAATTATCAGTACGATGCACATATGTTGATTTAAATCACTCATATGCCCTGACTTACAAGGCTAAATATGGAGACAAATTAAAGAATAACCTGAATCAGTGGAGAAACATAGTGACTGCGGATGCTGGCATGGTTTGGGTCCACTTGTCCCCTTAGAGGGGCGGGTCCCTGCAAATTAGTACAGACTTGTTCTAAGCAGTCACCTTTATCCTTTATGATGAAACACTTGTCCAGTCTTGTCTAGGATGACAGTGCCCAACACCTTATTATGACACTTAATGTTGGTATTTCCTTTAATTTGTCACCTGTCTCAATGTTTCAAATATTAACACATTTGATACATTTCCTCTTATACATTTTTCCAGGAAATGTCAAAGGAAGAAAGCACTTGTCTGTGTGTAGGACAGTACCTTCATGATTCAGAAGAGGAAGGAGGTGGAGACACAGAGGTTCCCTGATGGAAGGAAGGGGAGGAAATGTGAACTTGCTATTCAGGGCTCAGATGGGGAAGAGAATTATAAATCGAAGACTTGAGATCAGTGTGTGGTCTTATTCTTGAAAGGTGACAAGAGGCTACCCTCTGAGGCCCGAGACTTGTACGTCTCCCAGGAGGTTTTGGTCTAAGCTTGGGACTCTGTAAATTGTTGCTATCACTTCCAGATTTCAGGACCACTTCAGTCAGATGTGCAGATATCTCCTAAAGATAAAAAACACATGAGGGGGAAAAAAAGAAAAAACAAGAATACATGTGAATACAATTTACTTTTTAATCTGAATTTGCTTCTGAGATGCTATAAAATAGAGTTTTCACACAAACACACACACACAAATCCAAAATTATACAATATATAATTTCTTCCAGAGAACAGTTCTTATTCTAAATGAACTCAGTCTCTAGGGAATATAAATGCTTTAGTTCTTACTGTTAAGTTACAAGCAGCAGTTCACTATGAAAGTCACACTCCTAGCCTGCCACAATCTTTACATTAGTTTTCTATTGTCAGTTACTGTATCTAATAGAAGAAAAAAGTATATTTGAAATGTACTTAAAATAAATAAATTCATTTAAAATATGTAAACCTGGATACATGTTTTACTTGGAAGATGTACAGTACTTCTCATGGGAAACAAAAGCTGTACCATTTGATCTCTGTGATCTCACCACATTTCACCTCTCCAGCCTCAACTAAAATTCTGCTATGGGACTGCGGTGCTGCCAGTAGCCGGGGAAAGGTGCCGAAAGCGTGCCTGCATTGCTCTCCCTTTGGCCTGGGTAATAAATGCAAAGTAGTGAAGACTACACCTGTTCTTCCTTTGCTTCTGCATAGCTCTTTCCTCAGCTGCCACTGTCCTGCTGTTCTGCAGCCTTCTCTCTCATCGTCCTGGTCAGCTTTGATTGATGAGCGACCAAGTCCTCTCTTGTCCATCCCTGTTGCAGACCTGGTTTCGTTAAATGCTGGACAAATGCTGCACAATGCAACACCCCACCCCCCTCTTCATGTCCTTCTTCTTCCTCTGTACTCTCACTTTGTTCATCGTTCTTCTGCTCTTCAGAGCTCCCTGCTCTGTCTTGGCTTTGAGGGTGTTTGTGTTGAACCTGCTTTAAGTCCTGTCAGGAGGATATGTGGTACGTCTTTAGGTTGCTATTGTGACAATGGCATCTTAATTTTGCAGTCACAGTAAACACATTTTAAAGTAGGTATTTGTGATAACCTGTAACCAGCCATAGTTTAGTTTATTAACTCTAAAGTGATTCACTTAAAATGAAAATCTGAAATCTTTTGCCAGCATAGCCAGACTAAATGTATATGTGTTCCTAGTTGGCTTGCTAACATTTGCTACTGATAAGTTTACACTTACTGCAGATGGATTTTGTTTAGAGTTAGAGGGTATGAGAACACTATGGCTAGACTGTGAGGACAGGACCTTAGGAGAGCTGAATGCAGTCAGTGACACTAAGCTAATGGAGCCATTGATGATCAGTAAATCTCTGAAAAATAATGACTTGTTAAACCACATCATGTTTTTTTGTTTTGTTATTCCACATACAAATATGCACATATGCAATTTACTCTTAAAATTGTGACTTGGTAAGGTAACACTCATCAGTGCACAGTATAACTCTTATAGGCTTTATTAGGGGGCTTAAATGAAATACCAGCTCTGTGCGCTGCCTTAAGCTCTGTGGGTGTGAATGTGTGTGTGTGTGTGTGTGTGTGTGTACATGTGCACTGCTGTTTGATGTTTACAACTCACCAGATTTCTCAGAGAATGTTGTCCATGTAAAAAACATGGCTACACTGTAGGTGGACTAACACAACTCTATCACAGTAATAGAACTACATTCCCTCCTCTACCTCAGCCTGGTGCAGCATGTTTCTCCAATCAGAGAACAGCGCCCCAGTCGATAAGCAAATGCAGCACCAGATGTAATGATGCAGACTTAAGGCAAGAGGAAAGCTGCATGAAACTGCACTGCAGCATTTGACCCCATTTAAAAGCTTGATACCAATTAGAGAGTTCTGGGTGTAAATAATTGAAGTGATCTCTCCCACTGAACACACAAATATGGACATGCACACACACATGCATCAGTGTGCATGTGCATGGACACATTCTCTCACATTAACTTACTAACATATACGCACACCCCTGTGCACATATGCGGAGGTATACCCACATGCACACACACACACAAACACAGATTCCACCATGCTCTGGAAACAGACTTCCTAATGAAGCCTTCTCCAAGTGAAAGTAGAGCAGAAATACATACTGGCCCATTTCTGCCTTCAGTTCACCCTCCTCTCCTCACTCTTTCTCCCCCTCACCTTCTCCACATCATTTGTTTTATTCATGTTTCGTTGTCTTTCTCTTTTGTCTCAATGAGTTAAATCACAACCCCTAATTTATAGCTACAGGCAAAGACACTTCTCCAAACAAACTGGCTGATGAGGGGGGATGACTGAAAACATACACCGCGAGTGGTGTGTGTAAATCTTAAAATGTCTGTTACTGTCTTTTTATCTGTGGTTATTTACATAAGAAATGACAACAAGTGTAAAAGAATGGCTGTGATGCAAAATGGAAAAAAGAAGCTGTGTGCTGGAGGAGAGAGGGAGTGAGAGAGAGGGAGATAGATGGGGGAGAGAGAGACTAAATCCAATGGCACTAAGTGAGGTGTGCTCAGGTGTGGTGAGAGGATTATACAAAACCCTGAGTATGAATGACAGTAAACACCTGAATGACAGAGAGCCGGGGAGGGGAGGGAGTTCTGGTTTATGTGTGTGTTTAAGTGTGTATCTGTGGCGGTTTAGTGGTCCTCACTGATATTCTCACAGGTGAGTGAATATATTCACTACCTAATATTTTAGGGGCTACATTATTTAACCAAGGGCAACTTGTTGTATCATATCACTCGTTACTGATATGTTAACTTACAGAATGTATAAACAAATGGAAACAAAAAAGAAAGAGGATTTGAGAAGCAAAAAATGGATGCATGGAAATGAAGGTCTCAGCAAGAGCGATCTACTGCAAGAGTTGAATTCGCAAGCGAGTTATAGATTGAACTATACAGTATTCAAGCAAGTCAATAAAAAAGCCACAGAGAAGGAAAGAGGAGATATGTTGTCTTACTTGCACTGTGTTTTCTTTCTCTGTCTGCTGTGTAGGTAGGGGACTGCTGACAGTGTCTCTTAAGCAAGCTTCAGTTTCACATTCTCTGTTCTTCTTTTTGATACCTGAAACATAAACACAACTCTCAGAACCGCCAATCAACACTTTAATGCCCTTTTATATCTTCTTTAATCCAATCTTTTTCATTTCATGGCTTTCTGTTGCCATGTCACCATTTAAAAAAGCACTTAGAGAGAGAGGGCGAGTGTGAAGTTCCATTGCGAGGCGACTGAGCGAGCTGGAGGCAGGTCAAAATATCTAATCCTGTATTGTCAGTGCAGCCCTGCTGATTTTTGTTAAATTGCATGTTTAAGTTGGATAACAAGCTACTTTCTGCCAGATATTAGCAGCAGTGCCAACATATTTGGACCCCACCACGCACACACACACAAACTCCACTCCCACCCACACACACACTGTGAAAGGCTCAAATGTACTTTTAACCTTTGGCTTAAGGTTAAAATCAGAAGACAGTAATACATGTTGATTCCTAGATCTGCTCTTAGTGAAATCCCTCACCTCTGGAGCTATATCACTGTACCGCACTGACTCTACATGAAGCGTGACCCCGTTTCCCCCACGGCGACCCCCTCCTTCTCTTCACAGCCTTGGAAGATAGAGGAGCACAGGGGAAAGGCATGCCAAGGCAATAGACACTTTTAAGCAAAGATTAAAGGTTTTTCTTTTTAATCAGTCATTTGGCAGCAGTGTTAGCATTTCACCCTGATGCGGGTAAGGATCAATTTTTAATGCTGCTGTGCTGAGAGCAGACATAGTGATTGGCAAGAGAGAAGCTATTTACAAAGGATCTATTTACAAATTTTCCATAGAAATATGCAGAGGGCACAAATTGACATCTCTTACAGAATTTTAAATAAGCTTCTCCCCTTTCTTCACTTCGTTACGAGGCACGACCTCTGTGAGCCCCTGATGATCACAGTTCTGTGCATGTGTTCGCTCACATGTTTCCCATATAAGAATAATAAAGGAATCTACACCTCTCCCTTGTGTTGCATTGTGTTACATGTTGTACTGCCAGGGGCTGGGTAAGTAGGTCAGTCAACCCTTGTGTAAACACATCACAAAAATCCACCAAGAACACGCTAATGACAATGACTCTTTTCATACTCTTAGTATATGTCTTTACTTTTCCCACTCTTCTATGCTACAATAAAGTTTACAGTATATACAGAGTGTAATACTTTGGGGGAGATCAAACTGAACTTGTGTATATCTAAGGAAAACTATTGGTAAGTGTGGGCATCTTCAGCATATGGACGTACGTAAGTGCTGCACTGTATACCCTCAGTATGAAAAACTGTTGTATAGCACAAGTTTAAAAAATTATTAAAAAGTAATACAGGGTCTGTTTGTTGTTTGTTTAAGTTGACTTTGTGTAAAAACATTTCCCAGTAAATCTTGGTGTGTGTTGAAGACAGAGTGGGCACACACAAGTTCATGTCTGCACAGACCTGACAATGCTGCCCCCTCCCAACCCCCCGTGTATCAGTCTTCATATCCATTCATGAATCAATCCATATATCCATCCATTATCCAACTGTCCCTTCATTCGTGATCCAACCATCCATTCATTCAAGCAGTCAACCAGCCCTCTAGCCGACATGCCCACACACCATTGATCCAGTGATTGACCCTGCACTGGCTGGATCAATACGCTCTTAAAAAGCATCTTTGTAGGTGCTCAGGCACAATGGCCAGGCATTATTTGTGCAGTTCATTTCCAAGGTAGCAAGGCTGTGCAGGGCCCTAACCCAAGTCAACTCTACTTTCTCTTCCACTTACATGATCACACCAAATAGAAGAAAAGGGGCACTGAAAAAAGGTATTGAGCGTCCTGTATACCTGCAACAAAAGAGGCAGTGGGCCATGCAAAACTACTTGTAATGACTCACGACTATTAGATACTTCAGTTAAAGTTGCCTGTGGATACAGCAAGGCTTATATACAAGTAACTGGCATAACACAGGCAAGTAGGCAGATCGATAGCAAACATTCAAACATTTATAGATGAAAGAAGCCAGGTGTGAGGGTACAGATCAGCAAAAGGAAGTGCAAACTGGGGGTAAAGTTAACCTGAACCATGGAACACCAGACACACATTTAATCTTCACTTCCATGTAAGTAATTTATTATTTTATAGAAAGACTTACTGCAGGTCACAGTAGTAAAGGTATAGCTTAAACAGTATTTACCTGAGGGAGCAGCAGTATTCAGTAGACTCATGTTCAGTACATCACTGGGTAGCCTATTGTGGCTTGGTGTGCATACAGAAACAGTGTTGGGTTAGAGCTAGGTCTGGGTCCTGGCATTAAATGACTACAACTCTGACAAGTCTCAGAGTTCTGTCACTGTGGTTCACAGGTCTTGTTAGCCAAGGTGTCAGCAGGGGTGGAAATGATGGTGTATGTGTTGTGAGTGTGTATATGTGTGTGAGGTGAACATTAGACAGCAGTCCTACCTCCACCTCCTCACCTGACACCAGCAATAAAACTAAACAGGCCAAGGTGCTATGCTGTGTGTGTGTATGTGTGCATAGAAAAAAAAGGGGGGGCATGTGCGGCTGCAGGGTTGTTGCTGCTGTCACCAATTTGCCAGGGCCTCCAGACGGGAGTAGGAGCAAGGTGACGGAGCTGGGGCTTGATAAACACAGAAACCCTGCTTCGATTTCCCATCCAGTCCACTTTGGAAACACATGGCTCTTCTTGGGAGCTCTTGGCCAGGGAGTAGGGAGTGGGGTGGGGTGGTGGTTGGGGGGTTGAAGAAGGGGAGCCATGAGAGAGACAGTGATGGGTGTGCAAGAAAATAGCAGTCAGGAGGAAGGCTAAAAGAGAGAGTGATAAAAGGGAGGTAGAGTTTGTGGTACAGATAGGAAGAGGGTAGAAAGTGCTGACAGGCCCGTTGGGACCAGATATATTACTTCAAATCAGATTCTTCCATGCTTGCGTAGATAGACAACACAGAGAGAAAAGGATGGATATGGGAGGATAGAAAGAACAAAAAAGAAAGAGATGTGAACTAAGAAATTTAAACAAATTTCAAAACAGCTACTTATATGCTCCAAAATGATTATTTACAAAGATAAAACAACAGAATCATACAGTCTAAACGTCATCTTCTTCTTCTTGCTCTCTCTGTCTTTCATTCTCTCATTCTGTTCATCTCTTTTCCTCTTGCCTGGAAACAACCTGCAGTGTTCCGCCTTTCAAACGACATCAGAAGTTAAAAGACCAGCTCCAGTTGGAGGAGCAGGAGTGTCAGTGAAGGAGGTGGGGCACTGAACTCCCCTCTGCCCCCCAGAGAGTGCCTCAGCACCAACATAAGAGGACAAGTGTGGGCTCTAAGCACCAGTGATCAAACATGAGCGGCTGCTGGGTGCGCTAGGCTCAGGATGGTTGGCCTAATAGGATTGGAAACCCCCCAATTGAGCCAAAGGACACCTCCAATCAGTATGATTAGCCAAAGGCTGAGAAGCATTTCTAGCTATAGCAGTGAGTGATGTACAGTACTAAAAGGATCACATGGAGAATGCAAGCAAGTCATGGTATGTAGTGGCATGGCTGATGGTGCATGTCAGAGTTGTGTGTGAGAGTAATGGAGTTTAAAGTTACATGCAGTTTTAATGTGTCAGGAGATTTTGACAGTTTGCTGATCATCGTTAGGAAGCATATGACGTGTGGAGCTCTAAATAAATCTTTCTGGCTACTTATAAAAACAGTGTGTGTTGTATACATGTATGTACACAGCCACAGTGCAGTCCTGAACACGCATGGCACATATAAATGTGAGGCTTTCGCTGCTCACATACTAAATGTCTCACCATCTAGATTCACTCACAATTATATGCGCAGACAAACACACACATACATAATGTTCATATTCACAAACACTCTCAGATAGGCTTTTATAAACTCATCAAATTCAAAAAACAATTACCAGAGACTGAGCTCATCACTGACTAAGCAAAAGTCATCCAGCGTGTAAAACACACAATATAATTAGCACACACATGAAGCTGCTGGGTCCTACTGCGCATTAATGATGCTTCCCTCTGAAGTGAATTATGGTTTGATGAGTGAGGAAGTGACTGAGGAGGGGCTTTGAGGAGGAGCAAGACATCATTTGAGGCAGAGGTAGAGGAGACAGTGTGAAGGGGAAATGGGAGGTTCTAAACCTGAATTTAAAATTTAACTGGTTTACCAGAGAGATATGAACATTTAGGGAAGGATGATTTGGCTACTTACCTGTGGTGAGGGCCATTATATGCCAGGTACCACAGGCAACATCACACACCTGCATAATATAAAAACAGCTTTTAGACTTTAAAGTAGAACAAAATTTCAAAGTACATAGAAAATACCAGCGGAAAACTTTCCTCAAGGTTCCACTGCAACTGGATTCTTGTATTATGCTGTATTGAATAGAACTGTTATTTGAGAATAAATAACATATAATGTTAACAGAATTATTTTACTTGCTACAGTACTGATTTGCCGCAGCCTCACAAAGATGTCTAATACGTCTTTGATCTCATTATTTACTGTTAAAGCATACTGACATGGTAAATAGCACAGTGAGGAACCATAAGCTAAACTCTAAACCAGTAGGTTGTCAGTTAAGGACAGAAATCCAAATTTGTGGTGGGTTTATTGGTTGGACCATTTGTTTACACCTCTGTTTGCAAAGTGAGGTCACCATTAAAGAGTCTCTTGTTCTCTAGGAAGCGACAAGTCAGCAAGAAGCATAAAATTTGCTGCATGTAGCACATCTGGCTACACGCTGATCTGTGATGTTTTCATTAGCTGTGAATGCCTAAGCAACTGCTGTGATGTCGCTGAGTGGTGTATGGTTAGGAGTGCTATATATCAACCCTATACAGTATATCATCCCATTGGACCTACCCTCTATGCATATCCAGGTAAAATGTCCATATTCCAAAAATCTTGAGGCTTTCATCTAACTGAGCCTGAAAGCATAATTTGTGCAGTTGTTCTCGTACAAACCTTTCTGCATGGCAGTGGAAGAGGCTGGGGGGTCCAGAGCCTTTTGAGGCCTGGATATTCACTGACCCAAGATACACAGGAGATCTGACCCCAAAGAAGTAGTTCTCCACCTGCTGCAGATATGAACAAAAAGGGAGAATGTTCAGACAGAAACATCAGAAATGCATGTAGCTAATGGCGCCTTGCCACATTTTATCTTAACTGTGAAAAGTAAAATGACCCTTATGAGGATGTGTTGGTATGTTCTTGTCATCTGTTCCTAACCTCACCGATGTATTACCAACTGATTGTGGGTTCGAGATCACAGCTACATGAGCCCGTTGAAACAACAAGCATAGTTTGTGGTCACGCTGGAATAACACAGTTTAGTGCCAGAAGTGGTTTTCTCTATTCAGTAGCTCTGAAGCCAGGATGAAACCAGACCCCTGGTCTACCACAGATTAGCTGGCTCCTTAACCTTACAACTCTGATTTCCTCCAAATATACTCCAAATAAACACTGACCCCAATTAGAAACTCTTAAATGTAACTGAGAATTACATCCTATCAGTTTGCTTTAGTTTTGAAGAAGTTGATGTATTGCACAGAAACCCTGCCCACTCCACACATTACATTACCTGGCACTCTGAGCAGAGGGAACATATTCTCAGTTGGCACTTATCAAAGACACACACACACACACACACACACACACACACACACACACACACACACATACATACACACAGTATGCACTTACATAGAGCAAACACAAACATCCACTCACTCATGCTACCTCAGTCTGCCTATTTAAACCTGCCACTAATAAATTTATATTTACAGCCTCCATTGAGGACTTTTAATTTATGGCATACAATAAACTTGGCACACACATCTCAAAAGCTCTTTCAGGGGATGTTAAAGCAATGTAGTAAGCAATTTTCCAAAGTGGATTACAAATTTCACATCCAGGTTTTATTGCACATTACGATAACTTAACCACATCTAAACGTTCCGCATAAATGGGAAATATGTGCTGCTTAATATGCTATTTTTCATTTTTTAAGAAGCGCTTTGCTAACCCTGCCAAGCGAGGGAGCATGCTGGTTTGTGTGGTGGGGGAGTCAATAATCTTTATGAGGTGGATTTTAATTACAAGGAGATAACTGAGTATCCTCCTCACGGCAAGCCTCCATCAATCTCTATTCTGCATCAAGCTGTATGTGGCCTTGGCGCACACACACACACACATACGCACAAACACAGTCATACAGACGCAGATACCCTTTCAGACATGATTGATCAATCAATCAGTAATGTATTATTTTCATCTCAGCGAAGCAAACCTTATAAAAGCATGAGGCAGGCAGCGCGAGATGCTGCTGTACCACACACAAACATATGCTTCCACTACTAACACATACATGTACAGCACACACACACACACACACACAGAGTGACAGACATACACACACACACACTCGCTTACAGACGCTGGCAGGGTAATCCAGCTAAAAAAGGTTAAGGCTGATGTTTTCCCAAAGAACGACAGTTTGTGAAAGGTCAGATCAATCATGTGCTAAGCATGCCTCGTAAGCAATCCATAAAGAGCTTGTTTTAAATAATAACATTTTATAGATCACCTAAAGACATAACTGTACCACTGGCGGGTAGGGACTTACTCTACAAATAGTCTTCAGTGCACCAGGAATTCAAATGGGAGCAAACTTAATATGTTGACTGCAGTTCATTTAATGAACCAGTGGCATTTCCAGCAAAACTATGTGCACAATGCCAGCAGACGTCTCTGTTCAACAATAGGCAATTCTTTTAACAGAATATTGCAGTACAGCAGTAGGCTGTAAATGTGCCCTGGTCTTGAAAAAAAGCACAATGCCTTTTCTCTTTAAGTGGCTGATGTTACAGTTGTAGTGTAACCACTTTCATTCCATCTGTCTGGCAGAAGGCAAGCAGCAATTGAAGGAGAAGTAGTTGCCTGACACTTTGTAATGGTGTAAATGCATTAGAACTGGCTATGTGGCAGTTCAGCGACTATGGAGCAGGGGGGAGATGAATCAGGTTGCTGAAAATCATGCAAGTTAAAGGATAAGGTGAAGAAAAGTCTAAAAAAATGTCTATCTGAGACGACTTGTTTTAAAATGTAGTCAGCAAAGTGGGCTCAGGGTTTGCTTTTTAGGAATTACAGGAGAGACAGCAGGACTAGTGGGAAAGCTGGTGTAAAGATGCGGCTTGCGTCCTTATCTCTCGGTTTTATTAACAAAGTAGCAACAGGGATAGTTTGAGATCTTCACAGGGTAGTTTAGGGCATATCTGGTTGAACAACAAATCAATTCATTATGTACATCATCCAACACATAACACAGAAACTGGGTGCAGTATTACACAATTTTGAGTTAATGAGGTTGAATTTGTGCTCCGAGTGATGTCTTCTGAGGACACTGAATCCTTGTTGTGTTAATTAAAACTGAACAAAATGATGTAGATGAAAAAAATTATCATGGCTCAAAGCCACAGTGAGGGATACGGCTGGGAAAATAAGGGTTTCAAGTTAATAAGTTGTTTTATATATTGTGAATACAACTTTTAAGGATTAAAAAACATCACGATGACAGATATCGACAGTGACAATTGGAGCTTTGAGATAAGCTGTTTTATTTAATTGTACTTAACATTTTTTAGGCCAAAATAGCACAGCTGGGGAAAAGAAGAAACCTCTTCATGGGCTACCACAGCAGACTGGATGCTCGACTCACCTGTGACAGCTGCACTGTAGCTGTCCCCTGCTTGTATCTGTGTGACTTTGGCTAGCTGAGAATAGCTGAGAAGACAAGGAGTAGAGATGTGAATCCTGTCTTCTCCAAGTCCAAGCTGTCCCTGCAAGCAAAATAATGATAAAGTGTCAGTCACAGGATTAAATAAAAGTTTAATTCCAATGATTTCATTGCTCATTGATAGAATAATTAAATAAAGACACAGCCCTAAGTGGCATTTCAATTTTGGGGAAAGAACATTTATCTTTCATGTCACCCTAATTCATGCTGTCCTGCCATTACTCAAAGTAAATATGGTTGTAAGATCTGGTGAAGAGGAAACTGTATATCAGAGCATCATAATTTAAGCAGGTCTCTGTAAAGCTCTGTTATAATATCTGCTGAGTATGGTTATATATGACACAAGGAACTGGCTGTTCATCTCAGCTCAAATGGCTGTCACTGAGGAGGAAATACTGTTGAGGAAGGCACACTGCATATTTCTCTCAACAGACAAAAAGTCCACTGTGTTTCATGTTTCATTTACCATCATGCACAACTGCCTGACACTAGCGAGTGGATCTGTGTAAAAACTCAATTCAAACACAAAGGCTTAATGACCATAGTATCTTCTGCAGTACAATAGAACGCATTGTCCTACATTTACATCTCTTTCTCTGTGGTACAAATGGTGAGGGTGTTTAAATTGACTTCTCTCAGCTGTCCCGCTCCTCTCTTCTGCGATTCCTCCTGCAGAGATAAAGGGCTTTCTGCTCTGTGCTCATGTGCACGTTGGCATGCCCTGGCATATGTTTGAAAGTGAGCACAATATGTGTGGGTTTACATTTCAGTGTGTGTGTGTGCACCATGCAGTAATTTGGGTCTTTAATTGCTTATTCATATGTGTGCTACTGTGAGGATTTGTAGATGCGTGGCAACATATGTTCCTGCTGTGAGTGTGTGTGCCTATGTATTTATAGGTGTGAATGTATGTGCGCCCATCAGTGTGAGTTTGTGTGTGTGTGTGTGTGTGTGTGTGTGTGTGTGTAAGTTAGCTTGCATTTAGGTACAGTAAGGGAGCCAGTATGTCCATAGCTGAGCTTTTGTGCACGCTTGTGTATGTGCGTGTGTTTAAACTATATGTGTATTTTTGTGTGTCTGAATGAATGAGCACTGTCAGGTGCTGCTCCATGCTATGCCAGCTGCATCTGGAGCCATCTGTGATGGGGCTCAGTGGGAGGGGAGCGGATGACTTTAATGTACTTGAACCCCAGACAGACCTTTCTCAGACAGTCGTCGGTAAGAAACCAAGGCAACTGGGCTCAGTCAAGCTTAACTGGCTGATCTGGGTGGTGAGCAGGAGACAGACGCTTTGGTTACACTGTAACCCTGGTCAGACTCACTAGGGAACCCCCTGGCAATCACATACACACAAACACAAGAATCTGTTTGTTTCAATGATAGAATAGCAGTGTTCTATATCAGAGGACACTCTCACCTTTTCTTAGCTGTCCAGGTTTGTCTGCCTGTTGTCTACATTGCAGTTGAGGTTTACTTTATTTCCATGTGCGCATGGAATGTGTGTGCCTATGTACAATGTGTTTGTGCAGTTCCAAATACTTAGCATGTGTGTATAGACTCGATAGAATCAGAGGACTTATAACATGATCTTTGACAAGTTATAGTTGTATAAGTTATAGTTATACAGTATTTATGTTTTACTCTTTTCAAATTTACTCACACAATTTGGTTCAAATCTGTGGTTTTGAATTTATATTGTCAAAACAAACTTTTAGGCCAGAGTTCAAATTATAGGCCTTGTTTTGAGGTGTTCAACAGTATATATATTTTCAAATGCAGCAAATGGTTGCACTCTTTGTATGGCACTGGCACTTGCTTTTATTTTTAAAACATTTTAGAAATGGCATTCGATTTTTTCTATTAAGGAAACACAATATGACTTGGGCCTTGATTGTCGGGAATTATTTGTAACCCTGTTATTCTCAATCAACTACTACAAAATTGAAACAAAACAAACAAACAAATCCCCCATACATTCTAAATGACAACTCCACAACACTAACCACAAAACTAAGAACAGCAGAGTATATGAACACAGACAACAAAAGGCCCAGGAACAATCTTGCAGCAACAATATGATTAGCGAAGCACAAAATCAATTAATGCAGCAGAGGAATCAATAGGTGTCTGTAAGCATATATGTTATGCAGTTAATTAATAAACAAAAAGAACAGTAGAGCATCACACTGTTGCAACAACTGTCATCAGTCACAAAGTGTGAACAGACAGC
>NW_018127903.1:1443025-1464049 GCF_001952655.1 Monopterus albus
AACATAAGCACGGTGAAATACCAAAGGCACCCACAGGCAAATGTGCTTCTACTATGTACACATAGACTTCACCTCATGCATAAGAACACACTAATATACAAACACACACTTATTTGTGCCCTTAAACACAATAAGTTTTTCATCTCTTCATTCACACAAAATAGGACCTGTAGATCCATGGCGTCATTAACATTCATGTTATGCCATTGTTGAAGCCCAGAGCATATTAGAATCAATTTGGAACACACCCAAGGTTCGATGAGGCCTGAACTGTATTGGAACCAGGCCTGGGGTTTCCACTACCATCAGACTGACTCTTTTATTATTTACCATTCCTGATGAGTAACTCACATCATTATGTTGCAGTCAGAACTGCAAGTGACATGCCAAATAGCCACACTGCTCTGAAAGCATGACATGCATAAACACATTGCACAAGCTATCACTACCTGTGGTTTTAATGCCTCTGAGTTGCCGCTGAACTGTAGCATACTAGGCATGTATGGTTGGGTTTACTATAATCTGTGGCTTCAGCTACATACTGTACGTTGGAGGGCCTGAGTTGCTGCATCAACACTGCACTTTCTTTCCCTGACTATTAAATCATTTGTCCAAAAAAGACCTTTGTTTTGTAGCTTTGCAATTCATTAATAATGCAGATACAGTATATTGCAATCTGTACCTTATCTCTGTGGTAACATTGTCTGCTTTGTATGAGAGTGGCTTTCTTTCCATACTGTCTACCTCATTACGTAGGCCGTTTAGAGCTCACATTTAAAGTCTATTGGATGTTATGTCAATTTAGGTCTATGTCCGGTTGAACTCATCTGGCCAGGTGAATCCCTTTAGCAGACAGTCAACCCTGTTATCACACAGCTGACATTAGGAGAGCAAATGTATTTGTCTGTATTGCATTAATGGCATCACTTACAATGGCTTATTGTTTAACTCAATAACCTGTAATATAAGCAATAGTGTTACTGTAAAGGCGATTCTTTACTCCACAAACAATCAAAACATCTGACCACCTTTAGTACTCCGGCTTGCTTTAACACTTATTTGCTATTCCTGTTATAGTGTTACCATATTCTGGTTGTGACATGTGCTCTCTGACATCAGTCAAATTCCTTCTCACCTCAATCATGTGATAGAGTGCAAGTTGTCTTTTAGTCTCAATAGGAGGAAAACAATGAGATTTTTATCTGTAAAACTATTACCAGTTGTAATAGGGTTAAAGCTGCCTGGGTTTACCTTGGTAAGGCAGCAGAGAACTTTATTAGGTTTAAGACCTTTTGCTTTTCTACTTTTTCTGCTGCTACTGATGCATAAGAGCCTTTAAGCCCCAGAGAGAGGATGGTACCAGCTTAATAAAAAAAAGTTTCAGATGGCCCCTCATCTCACTTTTTCTCCAGTGACAAACAAACTGTTATCTTTCAGGAGGTGGAACATTTCTTTTTTTTTTTTTTTTTTTTTTTAAGCATGTTGACGGGAGTAGTTTTGGTGTGGCACTGTGCAGCTGATTACAGGGGGTGTCTTAATCAGGTGCTGTAGTCTGCTCAGGGCCCCTGGGGCCGAGAGTGTGCTACATCCTGTCAGACTGTACAGAGAAACAATCAATCATCAGAATGGCTCCAAGACAGCAGAGAGCGAGAAAGGGCAGGAAGATAGGAGAGATGGAGAAAGAACAAGAAAAGAAGGGTGGGAATAGAAGAGCGAGAGGGGGAAAGAACATGCATAGAGGAAAAACAAGGGAGGAAAATAGATGGAAGAAAGTAGAGAAAGAAAGAATATGATGAGGGGAGAGAAAAAAGGGACAGTGCCCTTTAAGAGACTAACTTAGAGTCATACAGAAGTGAGGACACCCTTTGAAAATCCAATGAGTCTAGCTAGACTTGAAGCCACCTTCCAAAGTAAGAGCACAATGTGAAAGCCAAGGCCACGTCAAAGCTCATAACAGCTGATGTCTAACATTTTCATTGCTCTCCCTGTCTCTCTAACCTTCACCTACATGTTTGTTTCACTGTCCTGGCAAAGCCTCATCCTCTGTGTCACACTGTAAAATTGATCACATTTTGTCTGTGGTTTTAAACAACCTCGCAGATAAACACCAAAGCCAGCAGGAAAAAGAATCAGAGAGAGGAACAGAGGGATTGAAGTGGGCCTAGGTTTTACACTCTCTGGGCTCTGTCTGAGAGCTGTGTAATGATGCAGCTCTTTAAAGAACGTCTTAAATGAAAGGCCAGAACAATCCTCAGTGACAGGTGGGATTCTTTATCTAACAGAGGAGGAGAGACAGGACAAGGCTAACAAACACACACATACACACACAGAGCCTCACATGCACATATGTGTGGCTATGTGTGTTTTAAAGGGGCGTGCACATACATAAACTACAGTTGATTCCTCAAAAAAGGATTTCCTGCTCTGTCCATGTGAAGCAGAGGAGTTGAAATGGACAAACAGCAGATCCCATAAAGGTGATTTATAGAATTTAAAATGATGTGGGTTCTTGGCATACCATGAAAAATATTAAGTGCTCGAAGGGAGGGCTCGGACACAGATCCCCCAAACCCTTTTAATCTCCGCTCTGGGGGAAAAAAATGGACCTTCGCAAAATGTTTAAAAAAATGGAAGACATTTGTGTGTCTGTGTGTGTGAGAAAGAGTGAGAGACAGAGGGACAGAGGGACAAGGAGAAGGAGAGAGAGAGAGAGAGAGCTTGTGTGACATGAAAAAAGCCTGGAGTCCAGTGTTGTTCTAAGTCTGCCTCTCCTGGCAGGGCCAAAAGTGGAAAAATGTTTGGCTCACCTCTTGCCCCGTCCCCCAGGAGAAGACATTCCCACCATCTGAAAAAAGAGAGAAGGACAGGAAGAGAGCAAGAACAGTAAACCAACAGATTGCAAACAATTCAAGAGAGGCAACAAATAGAAGCCTGCGGTTAAAACAGAAAAGAAAGGAAAAAAAAGCAGAGAGAGAAGGGAAATACGCAGCTGACAAAAGTGCCTCAAGCATCATACATCAAGCACTTGTTACCTCTCCCGGTGCTTGTGATTGCACATGACTGCAAACAAGTCAGTGATAAAAATCTGAAGAAAGATGAGACCGATCGGGCTGGCTTTAAAGATCATCAATCATGGCCCCGTAAGCTCAGATATTATTAGTTCAAGTAAAGCTGCACTCTTCCATTTTATGGACATCATAAAAGACTTTGGGGGGCGGAGGTAGAGTGGAGATCCCCCAGTGTTTTAACTAGGACTGGAATGGATGTGTTTGGAAAAGCAGACCGGATGGATGGACAGCTTTAATGTAGTAACGCTAACCGAATCACTCGCACTGCACCCGGTTCCTCAGGGGAAGGAATGTGGCATGAGTGTGTCAGGCCCAGCTTACAATATGCTAAAGTAAGTAAAAGTGTACAGTGAAAAAGCATGTCAGTGTTTGTGTGGTGTGATATGGAAGTGTGGTGGTGTTATGCATGGACCTCAGGGCTAATTATTATACTAAGATAACATCGACATTGTATGTGCACTTAAAGACCATCAGGTGGGAAGTGGGAAATGAAGTGATTATATGTATGTGAACACACACTCCAGTTCAGACAGTCGGACAAGTAGGCAGGGCACATCCCTTGGCGGAGCAGGTGTTGATTTTAGAGATCACAGTCAGTCACAACTGAGACCTGAGGCAGAATAAATCAGACTCAAGAAAACAGATGCACACACTGTGCTCAGTTTTACTGTTAAACTGTGAAACCTTTATTAATCTCTTGAAAGAGTATTTTTTACAGAATTCTTTCTGTATGTAGTAACATTTTTCTTAATGCCCAGAGATCATATTTATAAGTGCATCTTGTTTAGGCATCATAAACACTGACATTATCTGTAATATAAAGATCTGGACCTTACTTGTCTTTGCACTATCCAAGGTCAACAAACACCCATTAACAGGTTTATCCTGAATGATGTGTATCATCTTATCTAAAAATTACATTTTTCATTTTGTCATTACATTCAATAATGAAATGACTTTAAATGTATTACAATCCATGTCATGACAGAAACCTATATAATGATCAAACTAATTAATACTTTCTACTAAGATATTTGTCAGGTCACACCATTACTGCCTAGGCAATCTCTCTGTTTTCTATTTCACTTATTCCTCTCAACTTTTTTACTTTCTCCCTTTCTCTCTTTGCCTGCCAGTGAGAGCATAAAGGCTAGTGTGAAGTCCATCACTGCCTGGTGAATAGCTGCCCTTTGTGCCGCAGAACTTAATTCACAGGCTGAAAGAACTCCAGCCCTGCCATAGCACCTCGGTACGCTGCCTAATTTAAAAGAGCTTGCATGTTCACTGAGGTTTGCCTGAAAACTATCTGTTGGCTTAAACATGCCAGGTTTAGTCAAATTTTGACTATTCAAAAATCCAAAGGCTGAACAGTATGGAAACAGCACTTTAATTTATTTATTGTACCAAGTTGTGAATATAAACAATTCTGGTGCCAACACTGGACTCACAGTTGCTAAGGTCTGCACTGTTGTCGGTTTTTTCATGGTTGGCTTGCCCTTACTCAGTATACTGTATAGACCCCCTCACCTCTCCATATATTATCACGTTACCATACCTAAAGCAATGTTATTTGGTGTTACAGCCAGCTCATAGTAACAATGTCATTTGGAAGCTGTCCAGTAAAAAGCATTTTTCCTACTTTGGCATTTATGAAAATGAATGGTTGCACAGGGTATCAATAACACATCCACCTTTCTCCCTATCTTCGTCTCTCAGAGACCGGACTTTATAGGTCTGACACTGGCACCTTAGTGAACAAAAGGACTGCACGGCTTAGGGCTGCCCTGGAATGTCAGTGGGTTCACATTTCACATGCAGATGTGTGACCCCAGAGCCCTTTAGTAGGAAGGTGTGCTTTAACCTCACAGAGAAGCAGAAGGAGGGGCGAAGGAGGGTAAGGGGCACCTTAAGGGGAATTTGGGATCGGGGGAGGGGTAAAAAAAAAAAAAAAAAAAAAGAATATCTAAGTTTGTACTACTTGCATCTGCCCTTCCAATGCAATATGTCTTTCTCAGTGTCTATCCCCTTTCCCAGAAACTGTTAAACTCTGCTGATATCCCTTACAAAATATTATAAAGGTCGAAACTTGTCAGAGCCATCTCGCGCCCCATCTCTTCCCCCTTCTTCAGAATACATGAAGGTATCAACTTTTAAAGTGCATATTTGAGGATTTCTCCCCAAATAACTGAAAAAAGCACAATGGGATGGGTTATGTAAGACTAAAGTACTGTGAGCTCTGTACTAAAAACCAAAGCTACTGTCATGTATTCTGTGTAGGCCCAGAAAGGTGCAGTTTCAACTCAAGGGCTTCACACTTCTATACACTCGATCCCTTCCCTTGCTTCTCTCCCTAGCCTATGTGTTTGCCTTTCTCTCTGTCCTTTGCTCTTGATAATGAAAGCATAAAACTTCAGGCACGCTTGTTTGTTTTGAACCCAAAGCCTTTCAATTTAACCCTCCACCTGCAACTTACAAGTCCTGCAAAATACATGAGGAAGAGAAGCCAAATCCAGAGCTGCCTGCAAGCCTTATTTTTCCATGTGCTGTTTGGTGTGTAATTTTAGTAAAAAGCAGCTCTGGCATATGGCACCACATCTACTGTAACAACCTCACAAAACTGATGACAAAGTACAATAAGTTTCTTGAGAGGCAGGGGAGTATAAACTTTTCAAAAACATTTTATTATATATGCTGTTATGAAAATGAAAATAAAAATCAATGACAGAATTTATGTACACACACAGTGAACACATTTATACTTTCACAGTGAATCATCTGAATTGGCCTCTGTAGGTATCTGGGCTGAGAATTGGAAGTATGATATCTTTTTGGGAAGTACAAAAACTCCTCATCTACCAGCAGGTTGCTGCCTCCAGCCAGGTCCGGGTCTGTCAGGGAAACTGCTGCAATAAAACCATATAAAAATACAGCACAGTAGAAATTATAATGCTAAAAGTTATTGTACCTAAGATGACAATAAAGCAAATTCAGAAAGCTCATAATATCCTCTCGTCATCTCACAGAACAAATATGCTTGGATCGGTAAAATGTGGCCAACCTTGCAAGATGTACTGATGGCTAAAACATGATCTGCTTTTCATGCAAGTGCTTTCTGCAACTGTGTCTGATTATTACATAAAGAATCACTTATTATACTCTAAGCATTAATGAGAAGAGTATTCTGGTTCAATGAAATGATGGTACTTCAAAAAACAAAGACATAAAACAAGCCTTAAAATTGCATTTATTATGCTGTTAACCTGTCATCTAAAACACCATCTATGACCTTGGTGGTTACTGTCAGTTTCAGTGCTTATCCAAGTCAGATATTCTATTCTGCAAAGAGATTAATCCATATTCACTAAGAGTGTTTAAATGGGTTTTTGTGTAGACTACATTGTGTGTGTCTGTGTGCTCTGTGTTTAGCAGCTGTGCCCTGTAATAGTTGAGACAACTACAGGTATAGCATCCCCAGCAAGGGCAGGGGAGCAAGGGAGCAAAGGAGCAATCCATAGGCCTGCGTAGCCATGGCAACTAAACAAGGAATAGGCTAGATGTCAGGCGAGCATGGCTAAATTACCCATTACAGAAAGCAGGAAGGGGAGAGAGGGAATACTGGTCAGGGCACAAGAGGCTAATGGGGAGATAAGATGGCCAACATATACTGTAGACTACACATACAGGCACACAACACACACACACACACACATTAAAAATGATGGAAAAACAGACAGGGATTTTCATATAAAAGTGTCAGCACAAACTAACTGAAATAGGAAAATACTATTAAATGTGCAAGGGTGGCACGCAGTGGTTAGCACTGTTGCCTCACAGCAAGCAGGTTCTGGGTTCGAGTCCCAGCTTACCCGATGCATTTCTGTCAGAAGTTTGCATGTTTTCACTGTGTCTGCGTGGGTTCTCACCGGGTGCGTCAGCTTCCTCCCAAAGTCCAAAGACATGCAGCTTAGGTTGACTGGTGACTCTAAATTGTCCCTTGTCTGTCTCTAAGTGTCAGCCCTATGATGGACTGGAGACCTGTCCAGAGGGTGCCCCACGTCTCACCCAGTATGAGCAGGGACTGGTTTCAGCACCCCCTGCCGCAACCTTATTCAGGATAAGTGGTATAGATAATGGACGGATGTGCACAAACTCTCACAAGTTAACACATACAAATACAATACACATAAAAATAAGCATATGATGATGCAAATATAGGCAACCACGCACACACACAAAGGCAAAAAGACATCAGCACACAAACATAAGTGCACACACACACACACAACCATTCAAAGGGCACCAGAGGAAGACAAAATGGTTTTAATAAAGACGCCCTCTTGGAGAGGTTGCTCATGAATGTGAGCGAGATGTATTTATAGGAATCCTCTAGTGAGATCCTCTTTGCTCAGCCTCACATTTGTGGAAGAGAAAGACAGAAAATGAGACACACACACACACATATACACATGGAGAAAGGTTGTGTTAGTGCCTGTTTTATCATCCTTTTCCTTGATGGATGACCTATACTCCTTGAATCTATACTAATAAATATAAGAATAAAAAAATTGATTGGTATAAGTATCTAAAGCACTGCAGGTGTGAAAAGGTAAAAGGGGTACTGGCCTGGTGATGTACTGTGTACACCCCCCAACACACACACATATACACACAACCTTAATTAACCAAACTATGTTGTGTTTATATAAACCATGTTGTTAGTACACTTGGACTGTGAACAACACTCTCTGTGTGCGTGCACACAGACACACCACAGGCAAACACAGCCACCTGTACAGTTACACACAACCCCTTCACACACAGTATCAGGCAGGCTCGCTCCTCCTGACTTTAATGCTGCACATTCATTTGCATGCGCCATAATTAGCGTCAGGCACACAGAGGCTGGTCCTGGGGGAGCTCTGTGATAACCGCTTCCCCTTCTATTAGGGCTCTCATTCCAAGAGTGTCAGACATTGCACATCTTCATTGTGGGGCCTGCAGCACATTGGCTCAGTGGAACCTCTGCAGCTTTAGCAAGACAGCAGGGATGAAGGGCTAGAGGAAAGGTGGATGATGCTAGATTTGGTGATGGGGGGGATGGTAAAGCAAAAAGAAAAGAGTAAATGAGGACTGAAAGATGTAAAGGAAAAAAGGAATGAGTTGATAAGTTGGGTAGACAAAAAGAAAAAGGGAAAAGAGAGGTAGCAAATGGCAAAGGCGGTTGCACATTGTGCGACAGACAGACAGAAACAAGCTGGACAGAGGTAATGAATGCAGTTATTAAATTGTTTCAGCTGCAAAGAGGTCTATTCTTATGCCATTATAAAGGGAACAATTTATCCCCACTGATCGGCCCTGTCTCCTTTCTCCTCGCTCACTTTGATCTGCCAGCATATTGCCTTGATGTGTCCTATTCAATAGCGAATCTGGGGCAATTTTAATGCTTTTGTACCTCGCCACCGCTCCACTTCTCCCTCCCTGTTTAAAAATAGCTGTTAATTATAAGTGCAGTTTAAATGTCTCTAGTGACCCAGAAATGCAGGTTGGAGTGAGAAGAAGGAATTGAGCATCTCCAAGTTTAAAAAGAGCGAGGCATTCTTTCGGTCCCTCTTTATCTTGCTTTTTTCAATCTCTCCTTTTCCTCACGCACCCTCCCAATTCTTTGTCTTCTCCATGTACCTCTCCTTCAATTCTGCTTCTTCATTCCTTTAGATTCCTCCATGTTTTCTCCATCTCTAACTCTCTTGTTCTCCTCTGTGGTGTGTCTTTGGCTCAGCAAGAGTGAGCAGGGCTACAGGATAGAGGAATCAGTTCTGTCTCTCCAACACACGAGAGAACTGCAGTAAGACATCGGAGACCATGGCTGTGAAACCGCTTCAGTCTGCAGACTGTATGTGCGTCACACCAAGTCTTTGAACCTTTCTTCTTAAATTCTCCTTTTTATGCAGCCACAGGAGTGGGATGCTGAAAGGAAAGGCATGTGAAGGTGTGTTGGGTAGCACAGTACGAGGCAGAGGCACAGAGCATACCTGTGGGGAAGAGAAGGGACTGCGCAGGGACAGGAGGTGTGCACCTGAGGGGTGCTGTTTTATAAATAAAGCATTAGCCTCTTGAAGGGAACAGAAATGTGAGGGGCTGTCTCTACTGCTCTCTTTTCCCCATTAGCTCTACCAGTTAACCTGCAGGCATGTACATGTACACCTTTCATCCCCGACAACGTACATGTAACTTTACAAAGGAAAAAAAAAATCAAAGAGGTAAACTGTGGGACTCTTGTGGCAAAATCTCGGCAGTCCTTTTCACTTAGGAGAGGTCAGGGGTAATTATACTGGAAGTGGCTGACATGACTGAGGCACGGACTGAGTCTTCTCCTTGTGATTATTTTGCAAAATTATGTAAGAATAAAGTCTATAAAATTAAAAATGTTAACACCAAAATGGGGTGATTGTTTGGTATTTGGTGATAAAACAGTATGCAGACTATGATCTCAACATTGTAATCACAATTATTTCATTATTATGTCATTATACTATATATGTTACTCCTATACTGAAGCTGGTCTGGGAATGAAAAAGGAAATAAAGGTATAATTCACAATAAAATATACATTAGTGACCTATCATTGCTACAAAACAATATTACCACATAAAAATATGACATCACAGTATTAAAAAAGTCTGATAGCCACACTCAGTACTGTGCCGATTACATTTTAAAGCTGTTTTGTCATGTAGTGTGTAGCATAAAGAAGATGATATTTAACAAGTACCAGATTCAAATTCAGGATGTTGCACGGACGTGGTTTACTGTACATGTAGCATGCTGAACCCCTCTGACACCAAAACTGTGAAACCGTCTTAGGTTTCATGGTCTAACACTATGTTTCTTTCAGTGATGTTCTAACCTTACACATTATTCCATTCAAAGGTCTGTTTGGCTCCAACTTAGTAAAGGGCAAGAGACTCCAAAGCTCTTCAAATATCACAGGGTCAAGGGCAGATTGCTACATCAGATTATTACAGTATGTGACTTGCAAAATAAGTTAATTTAACAGCATATTGTTATTTTACCAGACATGTTGATGCAAATTACCAGCAGCATTGTTCTTATACTCATATAATACATACAGGATCCCAGTCAATCTTGTGTTGAGATTTATACTCACTTTATTGTTCACACAAATCCTGGTTCAAACAATGACATGAAACTGATTAGAAACACATGGTGAGAGAATACTAAGAATATTGTGGAAATTGCATAAGCCAATTAACCCTACCAACCCCCCACCCCGAGGCCCCCACTAATACTCTTATCGCATGTTCCTTTCTTCCCAACTCAAGGTGTATGTGCCTAAACTCATCATTAACCATTTGAAATGCTCCGCAGCAGCTGTGTATTTGTTGACTGTGTAAAACGATGAGGTGATTTTTCTCTATTTTCTGTCAGTAGCTAATACTAAGGCTGCTAAAGGAGTAAAGGTCTCCTTCCAGCCATGACAGTTTTATTATTCTCTCAGATTGCTTAAGTATGACTTTGTTTATGATCACAGCTATACTAAAATTACTTTAGGACATATGCTAACCTCAGCACACTGTAATCGGTGCTATTGGCTCTAACCAAAAATGAATATGACCTCTGTGTCTCTCCACTGGCTGCCCAGGCAATGATATACAATACGTCTCCATCAGTATCCATGGTCTGACCTGGCAATGGAAATAAGTACATGAGATGACTGAGCAGTGCTGAAACAAGCACTCAGTGAGGGTCCACTTACTCAAGGCAGGCAAGGACTTGACAGATAAATGAGAACAATGTATCGGTTTATCCACAGGCATGCCGGCAGTGACAGAACTCATAAAACAAAGTGTTAATGCTGCCCTTGGTAAGGAAGGCATGATAGTAAATAAAATGTTATCTAGTAACAGTATGAGGAGCATCTTTAAACACCAGCATTGCCTGAGGAAACCACACAAGCCTTAGCTAGTGAAAATATCTTGGACTCAAAGTAACAAGGCTGCGACTGTAACACAGGTGAAAGGGTTTTTGTGTGTTAATCTCACAAACATTAGTGACTGTTTTGATTATTTTACATGCTACACAAAGACAAATGAAACTTTTACTTTATATCAAACAAACGTGTTGTTCTATTTGGTGAGTAAGCATGCCAAGAGGACAAGTACGGCTCTGATAAAGGGCCATTCTGATACCTGCCCATAAAGTCCATCTGACAAGACTGGCATGTCTATTTTCCAAGGTCAACAAAGAAAATGAAATTAAGTAAAAGTAAATGATAGTCACTATTTGTTCTTAAGTGATAGATGCTGCATGATGAATGTGATGTCAGACTACATAAAGTCATTTTAGCAATGATTGCTTGGAATGACTATGGTTGGATTGATGTTTTACTGTGCAAAATACCTTTTTAGTGAGTACCTCATCCTTGAAATGCCCCAACAAGTCTACATGTATGCTACAGTAATATTTATGAACTCCTTCTTACATTACATGAAAATTTCAACACACAAAACCTAAAAAACACATCTGTACAATCACAGATGTAAAGTTTTTATTCTTATAAATAAAAAACAACAGAAGATAAATAGGGGAGACAAAGAAAAACTAGAATTACCACTGTGCAGTTGTATGCCTCTGCCAACCAGTAAGGTTTACAGGAAAGGAATGAACATGAGGTCACAAAGACCTTAACCTTTGACCACCAAAATCTAATGAGTTCATCCTTGAGTCCAAGTGAACATTTGTGCCAAATCTGAAGAAATTAACTCCCAGCACACCTGAGATATTTTGTTCACAAGAATGGGATGGATGTATGGACAATCCAAAACATAAAGCCTCCAGGCACAGCTGTCACATGTGCAGAGGCATAAAAATAAGATGAGCAAGGATGACAGTATAGAGATGCTAGGAGAGTTAATGACCTTGATAAGACCAGGGACGCGGAGAGCCAGAGGAGAACATGTGACATGCTGCTGCAACAGTGGTGTAGTACTGCTGGTTACAAGAGGAGCTGAGGAGCCTGCACTTCTTGGCTGGTGTTACACATTAGTGTTGTTGTTAGCCAGGGGCATCAAGAGTGATTGTGTATGTGCATGCGTGCTTACAGAGCAAGGTACGAAGACATCCCGGTCGGGGCCTTGCATGGTGACAGAGGCTGATACCAATCTAATGAGATAAGAAACGTATGCAAATGAACCTGGCCACAGTTCACAGTAATCAGCTTAACGCTCTGATAGATATCAGATATCTGCCACATCGCGTGCACACACACACTGGCGCACACATGCACACAGACTCTCAGAAATGAAAGCACCCAGTGAGATGATTTGCCATGCCATGTAAAAATACGCAAATATGCCCACTCACACAACATACAAGTTAGACTGTTCCCAACACCTGTAAACTATGGGCACACATGTAAATTTGCACAAGCATACTGCACATGTGAGCATTTCAAATATGACCACACTTACATACTGTACATACTGCATTTAATGGGGAATGGATGCTACTGTGTGTGTGGGCCATTCAGTTCTTGGCGTCATGTCTTTCACAGGCAAAACACTAATGACATGGGGCTGTGACAAAGGAATGCAAGAATCCAAAACAGCTGAACAGAGAAACGTTTGACTAGCGGCTAATAGGCTGTCAAAACTGACCTGCAAATAAGACCCATCTTATTTCATATCACAAAGGAATTTATCCTAAATAACATGTTTAATGTTTTCATTCAACTCAAAACGATATCTATGTGAAATCATAGCCTAGTGCTGAATGTTAGGGTTTCACTTTAACTGGCGTGTAGTCACCAAACAGAAAGGAAAAGGTGTGACCCAACAGCACTCTTCAACACGTCTCTCCATACTGTAGCCATTACCATCTATGGGAATCCAAGGTATCCTGCATGATTTGGGGGGCAGAATGGTAACCATAGTAAAATATTGGTGCTGGAATACCACAGCTGCCCCTCATACAGTCTCCAATGGCATTCCCTGATGCACAAAGCATGAATGTCAGAAATTCTTGCTATTATAGAAGCATGTAATCCTGGTACACTGCATCTTGTTGTCATGTTTAATGATGAGGAAAGGACATTGGCTCTGCTACTGTGCTTGTGTAATGTGGACACTAAGAAGAATTGTGCTGTAAATAGATAAAACAATTCTGTTCAACACTAGCTATTAACTGTATGTGTGTATTACAAATCACACTGCTGTGTCAACAGGTACAATTTAGCTTTGAACCTTTGAATTTTGCATACTTCTTCAAGCCATGTCTTTATACATTTTCTGTCCTTTACTCCTTCTCTCATTCTGGTTCCCTTCATGTCTTTCTGCCCCTTGGATCTCTCTCTGACATTTACCACTAAGCTACCTATTTCAGTCGACCTATTCTTAAGCAAAGCTCAGCCAAGACATCTTTATGGAAATCAGTGTGTTGATTTGCAAAGGGCATGCAGACTGGCCATCCCCTCTCCCAGATTATACAAAGAGAGATGAGAGATAGATGCAAAACTTCCACAAAGACAGACAGTGACGTAGAGGAAGTGAAATAGAGAGCACCTTGCTATAACTATATTGGTTGGCTCCAGTAAGTTGGCGCCCATCTTATCTGGCTAGAGTCCCATACAGCATTCATCTAATGAAAACCTGGCTGGCTGGCTGTCTCATCAAGGCCCGTTGCCAAAGGTTCCTCTCCCCTGGATCAAAGTCACTCCACTTTAATGTAGCTTTTATCAATGGCCAAGTAAAAGCAAATAACTTCACTGAAAATTTGAAAGAAAACATAAAAAGCAATCTAAAGCAGAGATGAAGGGAGAGGACTAATAATTCTTTTGGGGCACTCAGGTGGCCTTATTGCGGTAACAGTCAAATCAGAGAAAGTATGTTTATTATGTATCCACAACTGTGTGCACATTTGGTCAACACACACATGCATATACAAATACACAAAGTGCTGTTTTTCATACGCACCTAGATGTAGAGATGCAGAAAAATGCACACACAAAATTGCAAAAAATTATTACTGCCAATTGTACACATGGTACAAGTACTCTACATAGCCGCCATGCTTTGAAAAATTCCCAGGTGTCACATTACAGTAGACTGCTAAAACTGTGTTGGCTGGTGATAGCTTGGAGACCACAGCCAGACAACAGTAGCAGCCAGTCCCCCAGTGGATGACTGGGCTCTGAATATGAGCTCAGTCACTGTAACAAGCCCCACTTAGTCACTGGCTCTATCAAGGCCTCTGTCTCCATAGACCCTCTATGCAAACAGGCCACTTAAAAACACCATTACCAGGAGAATGTTCAAGCCTTAGTGAGCGGTTCTGAAGTGGTGTGTGTGAGAGAGGATGAGAGTACAAACAGAGGTTTGATGAAATGAGAGAGGGATGGAAAAAAATGGAGTAGGGTACAAAAGGAGAGGTTTGCTGAGGAAGGTAATAATGGTACTATAGAGCAAGTAGTGATAATAAACAGAGGCAAATACAAGACAAGATAAGAAGATAGAAAAGAGATGATCCTTTATTGTCATTGTAACATGAAATTTTTAGAGTGACCTCCAGTCGATACAGCGATAGGAATGAAATAAGACCATAAAAAAAAACAAGTTACTGTTTTGGTAAATGAGTGACAACAGCTAATTACAAAATGATTCTGCAGATGCACAAAGATGAAAGGAGACACTATTGAGCAACAGTGGTGTGCCATTCTGTCTGGAAGGCAGTGGAACCCACACAGTATGCTGAATTGTTCCCTACATGGACAGCTTGCAAGGGACGTTTAAACAGTCAGATGACATGTCCCCTAACTCCAAACGGCTTTCCTTTCTCCTTTCAAGAACATCTTTGTTTGTGGGTTCATGACTGAAATGCTAAAGACATTTAACCCAGATGAGTCACACACTGACCCATTATTTCATATGTTCACCCTGATACTCCCTCCCTCCCTGTCTCATTCTCCACAACTACCTCCCCCGCCCATCTGTGTCTCATCCCTCTCTCACCCTCCTCCCATTTCTACCCCCCCCCCAACTCTTCTTATCCAGCCTCTCATCACTTGTTCATAACTTCACAGCAGTTGTTAGGCAGAGTCACAGTTTCCATTAAAGAGACCAAGAATGGATATTTTTAGGCAGGGGCTCACTTTGAGTAGTCCTTCCACTTAGAATACACCATAGTCAAAGATTAATGCCATGTTATACATAAGAAGGGAATCTCTCTCTCTCTCTCATTTTTTTTTACCTCTCCTCTCTTGTCTGTTTTTCTTTCCTGCAGGCTAGTTGCACCATGATTGTTGGTAACTATATGGGAGGAAAGTTGAATGACTGGGTGAAACTGAACTGTATGGGAGAGATGAGAGGCTTGCTCTTGGGTGAAGATTGGCTCATCACTTTTAAGATGGATTTTGATTCAGCTGATCTGTAAAACTTGCCACAATGTCCTGTATTGGAAAAAAAAGTTACTATAGGGGGTTGGGGACCCTAAATTGGTTGAAAGGTTGAGGGAGGTTTCTAAAACTGTTATGCTGATGCATGCAACACCCATTTATTTATAAAAATTTCTGATCATAAATTCTTTTGCAGCCACATTACTAAATACTCATAGATGCTGTCACATTGTCCTTGAATCCAAATGGACATCAATGCCAAATTTGAATAAATACTCTCGAGATGTTCCTGAGATACTGACTTCACAAGAACGACGGATGGACAACCCAAAAACATAATGCCTCTGGCCACAGCTGTTGCCAGTGCAGTGCCATAAAACACCACAGTGCAAAGCAATATACAAATTTGTTACTAATATCTTTTGTGTTTATAACATATATAACATATAACAATATTTGTTTCAATTAAAATATTTTTTGCATATACCTGAAGACATGTATAATGTTTTAGGGCTTCTGTAATGGCAGCAGTATCTGTGAATGTGACTTTACACAGCTCGTGCACTATTGGCAGTAGCCACCTGTTGATATGCTGTGTGTGTTCCTTGTTATATGGCTGGCCTGTGACATGCCATACTTCAGTGTCAGGGGTTTTGTAAGGTCAGTGTGATTTCACACACCTCCTGGAAAATGAGTGACCTTGGAACACACATACTGCCTCTGACAACATGGCCTTTGGACATTTTTTTTGCTACCACAGATTAGGACACTTATTTTAAAAAACAAATACTGACAGTGAACGCGTATTTGTTTTTGGCTATTGGCTTGAGATTTAGTTTCACAACTGTGTTGCAATAACTGACTCATGGGGATGCAATTATTTAAGATTCCACTCCAAAGACATTTTAATAGTTACATTTACATATAAAAATACTCTGATATAAACAGTATATAATCTAGCACAGTTATTTCCTAGGAAAACATTCAGTGAACCTCTGTAATAGGCCTAAACATTTACCACTCATTGTGCATTCCAGGATCTATGAATATTCAGATATATTTATTTACCTTTTACAAGCAATATTGCATAAAAGAGATACATGTCGAATGTGCAAATGTACTGTATTTATAGTGTGGCTGAGAGTTAGACAGTATGTCTTGATTTTCTCCCTCTGAAGATGTCAACCTAACCTACCTGACAAATGCCATCATGACAAAAGTATGTTTTTGCACCATATAGTCTCATGTCACTGTAGCTAAACTCTGAACAGGAAGTTCGTTCACACAGATAGAAAGGTCAGAAAAGTACAGCAACACCAATCAGACTGTTCAGTCCTTGTGGAAACAAGCTTTTTTTGGTTGCCTTTTGATTTCGTTTTGTCATACAACTAACCTGAAAATGAACATGCTCAGAAATGCAACAGATGCGCAAATACACACAGAGATGCATGCACACAAACACAGGGACCGACCTGATAAATATCCACTATAACCCCACACACATGTAGCATCCATTTGAACAGTAGCTGGCATGTGAGGGTCATGCATACCACAAACACTGGAAGCGTCGTCTTCATGTAAATCCTTCCCTCTTGACAACCAAGCATTCCCATAAGCTCCAGTAGTCAGCTGTGTACTGCATTCTCCAAGGGACAAGCGTGACATTATGCTAATTTAGGGGGCCTCCTTGGCGTGTGAGTGACTTTGTGACCCAATGCAAGTGAGTGCTAGTACCTAGATGTGTTTTAAGAGTAATGTGTCCCAGTATGTGCCAAAAGAATAAATGTTAAATAAAATGCATACTGTTCTGCCTGTATGAATAATAATAATACTAATTTTATCCAATTACACGTCTTTTGTTCTCCCTTAAAATGTGTCTATCATTATCCATCTGCATCAATCTAGACCCCATGGTGTGGCTTTAAATAGACGTTACAAGTGGCTCAATCCCTGTTGAATGTTTATCTAGGGAGGTGGATTATACTAAAATGGGCAGCTCTGAGCTACAGTCTTAGGCCTGATACCACCATAAGCCTGGCATTTCCTGCCCTATGAGAATCATAATTAAGAGTGTGCTGGATGGCATCAGAGCCTGAATCCCCCAGACCTTTATATGGCGTTTGTTCAGCCAGGAAACAAGAGGCTATAGGAGGAGATAACAGTAACAACTCCCTAACAAAGAGAAAAGCTAACACAGACAAGCACGTAGCTCATAAATGATAGAAATTCTTCAAATAAAAGGGCATTCTAGCACGCAACTGGCTCTGAGAATATGTCAGCGGACACGGCTTTGAGCACATGCCTGCCGCAGGGTGCACACACACAAACAGTTAGGACAGCAGAGGTTACTGACATGCCTCTGACCCTCTCTCCCCCAAACAGCAGTTCTTAGGATTTGCTTAGAACACAATGATTCATAAAAAAAAAACATATATGGAGGGCAACAATTAGTCTGTAAAGAAAAAAAAGCACCTTCTCAGATGTTTCACATGTAAAAAATCATTTAAAACAGCTATGGCAGTAAAATAACTGAGTTAATGTAAAATGGAAATCCTTATACAAGAGTTAATGGGGGGGTATCAACCACTTAGTTAAATTAATGAGGAACTGAGCAGATTGACGTGTGACTCCTGACAGCTCTTTATAGCCTTGGTGAAAAGTCAGTGGCAGGTAGTGAGAAGAAGAGATTAAGGGAGAGCT
The DNA here is from genome assembly GCF_001952655.1 of Monopterus albus. NCBI lineage: Eukaryota > Metazoa > Chordata > Actinopteri > Synbranchiformes > Synbranchidae > Monopterus > Monopterus albus. Next base: position 1,461,200 of record NW_018127903.1, read on the forward strand.
GGGACAGAGACCATCTCCATCTGTGGACTACGCTGTGTCTTTTCATCTTTGTCTTTGTGCGGCTGTCAGCCCAGCATTGAACATACGTGCATGCAAGTGTGTTCACTCATATGTCTGCGGAAGTGCGTATATATGCATGTGTGGTTGTGATGCTGAAGTCAAAGCACTGGGCAAGGAGGGAGGGGAGTTCAAGGAAGCGTAAGGTAATCCTTTAAGTGGGAGACTTTAACTCTATCAGAAAGTAAACAGCCAAGCAGTTGAGGGAGCACTGTTGTTGGGTAGTGTTACAGAACTGCAAGACTGCCCCGAGGAAATGTGCGTGAGTGACTTAGGGAAGCTATGTATATGTGTGTAGCAGTGAGGGATAGTGTGTGTGTGTGTGTGTGTGTGTGTGTGTTGGTATACTTCTCAAGTCTCATGCTGGCTGCAGACTTGAACAGCTCTGTGGCAGGGAAAAATAGAGCAGATGCCACTTCACTGGGGTGCATCGGGCCACCAAATCGCAAATATCACCGATCATGTCCCAATTCAATTACAGGCTAGTAACTGATGCATAACAGAATCCGTTTGCATGTGTGTGTGTTTGTGATCGTGTGTGTCCTTGAGTCCATGTGTGTGTGTCTGAAAAGTGTGTGGGCTTGTGTTCGGGCATGCGTAGCTGGCGTGTTAGCGTTCCGGGGTTAAGGGGGAAGGAGGATGACCCCGCACAGCTGACGGTCAGTCATGCAGGACAGAACAACACAATAACACTCTTGTTAACTACAACATGGCATGCCTCCCACCTGTTACCCCCAGAACCACACATAGGCAGACAAATGCTTGCACATGAACAGACATACTTAAAAAGACAGTCATACATGTGAGCACACACACACACACACACACACACACACACACACCTTGGGAAAGTGTTTCAAACCCCCTACCATGTGCATCCCTGTGATGGCTCATTTGAGGCCTTTACTTCCTTCATTTAGCACAGTGTCCATTTTTCTCTGGAGCTGTCGGGGAGGTTCTCATCACTTAGCTCACTTCCCGTCTGTCTGTCTAAATACTGTAAACAGGTTTCTCAAACAACCATGTTTAGTTTATACCCGGCCTGGTACTAAAAAACTAGGGTATCTCGAGGAAGCAGCAGACACAAACAGCAATTTGTTGCTCTGCCTGTCCTACAGAATACTATTATGCATATATAAACCAGTATGCACACTGTTTTGCTGACATCTCAATCAAAGGTACTGTATCTGAAGAATAAAAATATTTTTTTTAGCTCAAGGCAGCAACTCCTGATTTTTCTATATTTCAGATGGGTAAACATACAAATACCTTCAGATGTATTTTTAACAAGGAGTCAAAGTAAAACAATTGTTCGAGTGTTTACAGGCATATGGAGCATTCATGAAAAACTTAGAGAAACCTGCATTAATGATATTCTGATACAGTATTTAACTGCCTTGCACATCATTGCTTTGGCAAGTTGGTTTTCATGCCAATAAAGATTATTACATTTTGTAAAAATAAATGAATAGAAAATGCATTGGCAAGCTAGCGAGTGGAAAAGAAACAGAGGGAAGAGGAAATATGTCCATGTGTTGAGGGAGTCTTGTGTATTTGTGTCTCACATTTTTCCAAAAGTGCGTTACTGTTATCCATCCCTCCTATAGACAATATACCTTTTTGTCTGAAACAATAAGTCAGCAACTTTTCAAAAACAAAAATAAGGTTACATTGAGGGGTAATGAATGCTGACACATTTGTACCTGAACTGTATTATATTCATCAGTCCTCAATATTATTACTGTGTTTGTACTCCATGTTTCAATAAATTCAACTCTTCCCTTTGTTTGCACTGCTCAGCTATGGGGAACATTGTTCAGGCTAAATCTAAACAAAGTGGAGACTTAACTCTTTGTCAGATGGATCAAATGGATTCTAATTAAAGCAAATACTACCAATTACAGAGAGATGAACAAAAATACACTGACCAGTAACTTTATTAGGTACACCATTTCAGTGTAACACAACTTTATTATTAGGTACACCATTTCAGTGTAACACTTCCACCTTATTATCTGTGTTTATGAAGCTCAAAATGTTTAGGTTTTTAGTGAAATTGTCAGAAATGTATAAATTCAATTAGATGTTTATTAACAAGGTCATAGTTAAAGGCAGTGGTGGAAGAAGTACTCAGACTGTTTAAGTAAACGTAACAATACCACAGTGTAAAAATACGCTGTTACAAAGTAAAAGTCTTGCATTCAAAATGTTACTTAAGTAAAAGTAAAAGGTATTAGCAGAAAATATACTTTAAGTACCAAAAGTACTTGTTAGGCAAAATGGCACAGCTTACATTGGTGTATATCATATTATTTGATTCTAATTATTGTGCATATCACAATTAATGATGTTCAAGGTGGTAAAGGTAGAGATAATTTTAACTACCTTAAATGCTTATGATTTGAATTACTGCTGCGTAGCTTGTGACTTTTACACCAAGGATCAATCAATCTTGTGATTATACTGTGTTTTACTGACCTCTTTCTAAAAAGTAAACAGTTATCAAATAAATGTAGTCAATGCAAAGTACCATATGCTCCTCTGAATTGTAATAAAATTGGAGTATGAAGTAGCAACAAATAAAAATATGCACATAAGGTACAGATACCTCAAAGAACTGTACTGTACTTGAGTAAATATATCTAGTTACTTTCCACCTCTGGTTAAAGGTGGTGTTGTAATTATTTTCAGAGATGTGTCTATATTTTGGTCCTCCCCAGCTACATACAGTATATGAGAGGGTCAGAATATTAGGATCACCGCTAAATATAATGTAGTCCAGTACAACACCAC
>NW_018127903.1:1464172-1482113 GCF_001952655.1 Monopterus albus
CCGGTGGTACCAAAAAAATTAGCCAGTAAGTGTACATTCTTTGTCAAAGTTTGTACTCTACACTGAAGGTCAATCTGTTTACTGAGGTTTAACAACTTAGCATTTTTTCTCACACTTAACACACTTTTGATATTTAGCTTTCTTTTTATGCCTTTATTTGGCAAGAATATCTCAAAATAAATGTAATAAAAATTGAATTGTGTGAGTAAGCAAGTGAAAAGAGGTGTTGAGAAAAAAAGTGGTGGGGGGGGGGGGGGATAACATGTTTGTGTGTGGTGGGCTTGGGCAAAGGGGTGCGAAACGAAGAGCAAGCAAAAAGCAAATTCACAATGCCAGCCCAAATTCCAAAAGTGTGAAAAACTCTATAAACCCATCAGCTCCAATAACAGGCAAGACTGAATAGTTGAGAAACAGAGGAGGCAGAGCCACAGAATGAACCGGTCTCCCCCATTCACTTTTAAATTTCGTCCTCCATAGTCCCCTGTACACTGTTAATTACCAGCCAGGCATTCCCCTGCCACCTTTTCACACATAACAAGCACCCCATCCAGACCCACCGCTGGAATACGCCTCCAGCCTAAGGATCAAGGCCAATTATGGCCCTAAGCTGGACCCATTTTTGTTTAGCCCAGGGGAGGGGGGGAGGGGGGCACAGAGGGTGTTAAACAGGGAGAGGAGGGAGGCAGAGGTGGTGGAAGTGCAATTTTTTACCAAAACATAAATGTGTCTGTTTATTTCTGTGTAGCTTGCTGAGTTTGCTGCTAACTGTAAAACAACAAAATATAAAAACTGGTAGGCTGACATTCAGTAATGGCTACATATTTTGTAAAATATAAAAACAGAAAAAAACCTACACTGAATAAAAGATGCTGGCTGTAAGCTAGGACTCATGTTTGATATTTATCCAGCATATCATGTAGTGGTGCTGTAGTGATGATGGATAATCAATGAGCAATGTAGGTATGAAAAATTGAGGCACATGGAGAGAAAGAAAAGGTAGAAAAAAGGAGGGAGCCAGGAGGAGAAATTGAAAAGGGAAATGGAAGGTTATATTGGACAAAAACATACTTGAAATTGTTGATTTTCTTCCTCAAAATAGAGCAACACACACACACACACACACATGCAAACTCATTGATAGAAATACCAACATAAAATATATGGATGGGTGCACACATGCACACTCTCAAGCACACACACAAACACACACTTTCGAATTACAGCCCTGAGAAGCCATTAGTTTCCTATATAAGCAGGCCTGCTGATGAAAGCTCATAAAGGCAGCTATGTAAATAAAACAAATGAAAAGTCAAAGCTCAGAGGTGAGGGGGAGAAGGAAAAAAGGGACCCTCAGGGATTTATTGTTTGTTAAAGGCTGCTCCATTTACTCTCACCACTGGAGAAGTGAGTGGTGCCATCACAGGGGCATTACCTAGCATCTTCTAATGGCAGAAAAAAAAACAGCACAACCAGCATCAGTCTCACAGCTCAGTGAATCGAAAAAGGTGAGGGAAAGAAGACGTAGGTGGGAACCACACATGCAGCGAAATAGCGACCCTGTCATATGCTATGCACAAGGTGGATACACAAGACATACAGGTAATACTCTTACACCTATTACATGTCTCATCAAAAGGATTTTCCGCTTGAGGACAGAAAGGTGAAAGGTTGCGGCTTGGCTACGCTCTGCTTATAGTGTGGAGCACCGCAAACATTGTGCAGTAATGAACATGTTCAGGGCTAATAAAGGAGAATGGGACCTCCTTTGTACAACTGAATACACAACCTGATGAACAGGTGTGCTTGTTGCACAGTCACTTTTTATCATTTTGCTTACTTTAACGTTTGATAATCGCAGATTTAATGCAAAGAACCACTGAAATATACATTGGTTCTTAGCAAGTGATGTAATGACTGGTACAGATGCAGTGATATGTTTGTGCTTTTACCTGCGAGGAAATGTTTTGATGACCTATATTGTACAATACAACTTATTGCTTTACAGTAGGTCACATAGCAATATAACCAATTCTTTGCAATGACCGATATGTATCAGTTAAATTTAGTGTCCATTTCTTTTTATATAAGACTTACAGCATATTTCTGTCTCAAAGAAAGCCTGACAGACATTATTCACAGTATATGAGTTCAGGTAGTGCAGTGAGTCATATATGATGTGAACGTGATCTATTGCCCAATGAATATATTCTCTAAACTGCGGTTCTATCATGAAACATTGTAGACCGCATAAGACATATACGTCCAGAGGATAACATATTCCCAAGCTATGATTTTCATCATATACTGTATGTGTGAAAAAACTGAAATGAAGAACTGTGCTAATGTTTTCAGTTGCTATGTTTTTAGCATCTAGTGTTTCCATCAGTCATATCTAAGTGGGTGCTGAGAGACCCAACACCCAGGGCTTCAGGACATCATGTTAGTATCGCGGCCAAAGCAGGGCTTACAGTAAACATGCCTTCATCTGTGAGTCAACTCATTTGCAGGGGCTCAGAGGCTATAAGTTGCCCAAACGTCACTCCCTCCTTTTTGAATTAAACAGTGTCCTAATACAATATGTAATGGAATCAAGTGAAATAAAAAAACAAACAAACATATCAACAAGCTAAATGACTAGGTAAGAGGATGTACAAAGCTAAGGGAAAAGCAAAGCCAAATTTGGTGGGTGAATAAAACACACCCGGCAATCGGTGGGAGCAGCAGACAGTGAGAAAAATGGGTTTCTGTACTTCCTGTGACACAGCCATGCTTCCCATGGTGTGGCATTTAACATAAACAGATGAGCTAATCTGAGCCGTGGATAACACACCTGCCTCATTCCACTAAATAAATAAGCCCTGTACCCCAATCCTCCTCCTGCTTGTGCCTCTCCCGCTATACTTCCATTCCACCATCCCCTGCTGTCCCACTGCTCACCGTTTATTTCTTCTCTTCTCCATCAGCTGGGTAGATGGAAAGAGGGAGCGAGGGAGAGTAAAAGTGGAAAAAATAGAAAAGGGCTCATATCATCGATGGGCCAAAGGTGAGTCGCCTGGGGAGGCAGTGGGAATGAAATTCTCCCAGTCCTATTTTACCAGCCATTCAAAGCGCATTACTCTGGAGAAGGGGAAACTTATAAAGCCCCTGCACTTGAACACATTTCTATGTGTTTACGGGAGACAGAGAAGGGCTGCTGTACTCATGCCTTAGTAATAGATTCCCAATTTAAGCCCACTTCTCCTCTCTCTTTACCCCCTTTGTCTTTTTCTCTCTTTTGCTTCGACTCTCTCTCACCTCCATCCCTGTATGCATGTCCTTTATCCATAGGAGGAATATCAGGAAAACAGTTTGTTTGTGTCTGCCCCTGTAGACACTGCAAATTGTTTCACCGAGGAGGGCTGATGGAATTGATGATATAACTGTCATCTCCATAACTTGATGGCAGTCTATGATATCTGCACTGTAGCCAGCTGCTTTACTTTTCTGAAAATAATACCACAGTGTGCTGCAAAATGGGGCAGTTCATTAGAGGGGTAGAATATAAGAAATTGGGGTCAACCTCTCTACTAAAGCCTTAAAAAACACATAAAGAATACAAAAGGTTATTTCTAGAAAGATATATGCTGGTAATGTTGAGAATATTCAAAAGTCCTACTTCTTTTCACATCAGTCACATCATTACTTTAACTGTGCCATTTTGTAGGTTAGTGAATTTGCTTATGAGACAAGGTATGCTAATAACTTCATCACTCTTTAAACACAACCTCTTGGGCTATAGTAGTGTAACCATGTGGGAAAATGCTGTCACTACAGTAATTACAGAAATACTAGCAAGGTGGAAGGCCGACCTGCTTGTAATGGCTGTTAAATTAGCTTATCTGCATGGCATAATAGTGATCACCTTGTAGCAATAGTAGACACTCATTAGTGCAATGCCTTTACATGTTCCTGGTGCTAAACAGGGCAGCATCAAACATGAATAGTGGATGATTTTGTCTAGTGCAATATATTGGATCAGGTCAGGGCATGCTGTGTGCATATGTTTTATTGACACAGATAAGTTTGAGTAAAAGTGAACTAATTATCATGTTATGGTTCTATTACATGCTGCTCACAGGCTATGATTAACCTATACACCTCTCCTAGTTTAATAACGGAGGGGTCACTGGGTATTATATCAACTGATTTTAATTAGGTTACCATGTTACTCTTTTTTGGATTCCTATTGGCTGCTTGGGGATAACAGTATACCATACAGGCCTATTTTATGGATATACATTTCCCTTTGTGCTAATTTAATATAACTGCATTACAGATGTCATGATGCTTTAACGGTTGTGCAGTGACAGTAAGTGGAAACACAGGTCAGTGCTAGTCTCATTCAAACTGAGAGCATGAGGTAAACTCAATACAATATGAATACTGTATTTGAAATTCTAATACATCATCATTAGAAATATTTTATTTGTGTACTGTACATGTTTTACATCTATTCCAAACCCACACACATGAAACATGAACTGAGTAAGGAAATAAACATCTCAGTATCTTGTCAGAAGGTGTTTCAGACAGGGGAGAACAGACATCAGTGAATGTCTTTGGAAGCAAGTTGCTTAGACTGGACGGCAGGCTGCCCATCAGTGACAGGCCTCGGGCCAGTGTACAAGTGAAGGACCCGATACGAGCTGGCAGGTGAGACCTGGCCTGGAGTCAGATCATACAAGTCCAGCTGGGGCTAATACCGTGCAGGTGGTGTGACACGGACGTAAATGTGACTTACCATTGATGGACTCTGACTGAATTCGGCTTCGTTCAGTTCAGGTTTTATTTGCATTAAGAAGTAACACAAGATATAATGTTGTCATATACTCACGGGTCATGAAAAAACTGCTTAGAAAATTATATATTTGATTGAAATAAAAAAGTATGAGTATTTGTTTTTATTGTTTTGTTGTTTTATAATTTAAATAGGTAAGATTTCATGGGGGAAACTGGAATGTTGTCTTTGTTATCTCTAAGTCTTTAAAGAACATCAGCAAAGGGCCTTCTTATAATCCCTCTCAGTCAGTCAATATTCTATTTATTCCCTCATCGCTTCTCCATTTCCCAAAGTCAAGGGTACCTAGACCCCTTTTTTCTTGAGATAAGGGTGTATTTTAATCAACATCATGTGCAAATGAAATGTCATGCCCTTTAATGTGAGAGTACTATGGGAAATGCCGATAGAAATGTCAAGGGGTTGCAGGGATGTGGGACCAGAGGGGTTGATGTCATCCATGACTGAGGGGCCAGTGGGCATTCCCGACCTTAACACTGAGGGCAGCAGAGTGAAATCAGGACTAGTTGGAACAAGAACCTCAACTGCAGCAGTTGTTTGAGTAGATAAGAGTCAGCAATTTACTATGTTTACAAAAAAATAATAAGATTTGTGTCTACATCAAATATTAATGTTTTATATTGATGTTCTATGTTGAGGTGATAGGTGAAAGTGAAAAAGCAGAACTAAACTCATATCTGTTTATAATACACAATTAATCAAGCCAAAGAATGGATGAACATTCCAATGGAAGCTCAGTATTCATGTTAAACGATGTTTTAACAATTCCTTGGCCCCATAGAGGAGATATCAGTCCATGCCGTAATAAAGCTTCAGTGCCCCATAATCAGCAGCACCATTTTTAATCTAACCTAAACTGCACATATAATGATTTCATGTACTATATTCTCCAGCCAAATCATATCAGGCACATATGAGAAGGTTCTTACAAAGCACTAATACAAAGCATCCCTGAATCCTATCTTCATCCAAGCAAAGAGCAAATGCAATGCAGAAATATCTGCATTGCATTTGCTTGGGTTATACAGTGGCTGGCCCAACTGGCTTGATAGGCAATCACATCTCAGAGCCAGGCCCACTCAACTGTCCAACAACTGACTATGCTCTGCCAAGGCAGTCAGTCAGCAGAAACCTACACCAGTATCAGCTCCACTGATTCAAGAATTGTATTTTCAGCAGCGCCAATATAAATTCTGTGTAGGTGTAAGAGTGAAGGCAAGTCTACAGGGTCATCAGGTGGGCACCCTCTCAATAACTTCTGTTTTCATTGAACTGGGCCAACCACTCTTAGAAGGCTTGACACTATGTTCCAACATCCCAGAACCACCCACCTCTTTGCCTGCACTCATACACCCAACACACTTCATTACCATCTACTCTCTTAATAATTCAGACTGACTGTTACCATAAAATGGCTAAGCCATAGCAAACACTAACAGACATCTTGAATGTTGTCCTAGCCAAACATTTAAAATCACCCATGACAACATTTGACATAACTCACCAAACTTTTCAGCTAGCACAGGCAATCATCTGCTTCCTTTTGTGCTGCATTAGAATCCACTGTGTTGCTAATCACTCCAGCAAACCAGAAAATATTCACATTAATTTGCTCATGCTAACATCAGGAAGCAGGCCTCAAGCCTACTGTGTATTTCAGTTTTTCCCTCTCATAAGCTGTTTCTACAGGGGCCTGCCAGGGAACTGTAAGCTCGACAAAATATACCATCTCCCGTGCTTCTGACCACAAAACAAGGTCTTGTTTTAGGTTAGTACTGACTATGTCTTCAGAAACTATGAGCTGATTTCCTAAATCTACTTTCATTTGGCGATCTCCTCCTGCCTTTAGCTGGCCTGCATCTTGCCTGTTCAAAATGGCCTTCTTCCTGGCTTTTTCACCCTCACTAACAAACAAAATCCCCCTTTTTTTCCCTCCTCCATTGAGTTTACCTCTAAGCACCTACCTTGAATAGGTACATAATTCTTATATAATAGATAATGCTTTACTTATTTTATGAATTAGGCAGCAGGTTAATAACTTAGTTAAGAACAGGAAGTGTTTGAATCTTCCTCAGTCCATATACACACAGAACACACAAAAAAGACAATATATATTTTTCATGTCACCATTTCTGTATTTTAAAGCTCAGTTAGGTACAGGTAGATTAAAATCTCTACATATGAAGAAACACTGATACTGGTGCATCAGTGTTATTTTGTATTGACGTACACTCAGGTTCAACTAACTGGGCTCTCGAAATACCTAAAGGTAAACACCTATACTGTATGTATACTCTGAAAAAGCAATGACCTTCTCTTTCTAAATAATGCCTTTCATTAACCAATAAGAGCAGATTTAGGTAAGAGGCCTTTCTTCTGCAGTCTCCACCCAAAGAGATGAAATTTGCTAGTCTTAAAGTAAGGAAGGATTATTTTCCCTTGCAGATATAATGGTCTACCTGTCAGAGAGAGTTAGAGATGACGCCCTATCACTGACAGGTACACTATCACCCTGCCCAAAATTCAATATTTCTCAGTGGAAAATTAAACTATAAGGAAAATAAGGACATGGAGTGTGCACTTACCAGGAGAGACATGGCTGCTCATATCTTGCTGACGACATAATAATTCTTCTGCCAGAAAGAGAGAGACAGAGATGGTGTCTGGGCATGTACCTATGCAGACAGATTGTGCTGTGTATAAGTAGGGTGCGCTATAGTGGAAGGGACCTGGGCTCAAGCTCAAATTAACTGTGTGGCAGACTGGACTGTCAGCTGCAATTACCTGCCTCGCACTTCCTGGACCATCCTGGTAATTTATTTCCTCTCCCCCTTGTTCCATGCCTTCCTCTCCCTCTCTCTGCTTTCTTATTCTAAATATCACCAGTGAATGTAAACAGGCCTTAGCCACCTCCCTGTCAACTTGGAAGGCCTAATAATGTGAGCTTTGCCTTGCTCATGTAGAGACTATTTTCAGTGAGGAGATGGGCCCCGACCCTCTGCTCTTTGCCTCACTCCCTCTCGACCACATTACAGGACAATTATCTTAGTCAAGTCAGACACGGCAGGGGGTTAAGTTGAATAGCAGTTGGTTGTCACTGATAGCTTTTTTAGATTTATTAGATTACAAATTAAATTGGAGGATACAGTGTGTGGTGCTGGAAATTGAGAGACTTTCTATATGTGAGCGTGTATGTGTGCTTGTGTGTGTGTGTGAGAAAGAAAGGGTTTATATGTTTTAAACAAATTTTGGGGGAATTTTACTTGTCTGTCCAGCTTTGTAGTCCACCTTCCTCCAGCGCCAGGCTTCTGCTTTCCTCTGATTCAGCAATGTCAGACAGATTAAATTTCTTGTAAGAACTTGGGTGTGTGTGTGCCACTGGAATTGCTTACTTGTTTATGCCTTCAGATTTTGGGTACCTTGTAACCAGACGTTGATCTCCACCATGTACTGTAAAACACTGAATTTTAGGTTGATGACTTGGTTTAGGGTAAGAGATAATTCAGGCAAGTAGTGGTTAGGGCGAGTGTGCAGTAAATGAATGCAAGTCAATGTAAAGTCTCCATGAGGAATGAAAACAAATGCAAATGTGTGTGTGTGTGTGTGTGTGTGTGTGTGTAAGAAGCCTTAATGATAGCTGTTATAAGTCACAAATTGACAGGCTGAACTAAACATGATCATGGGCAATGGCAGGGTTGCACACAATGAACTGTGCTTACACAACTTCACTGACATTTCAGGTAGCGAAGAGAAAAAGGCACACACAGCAAAAACGAACAAGGCCTTAAAAATCACACCCACAAATAAATACATGTCTGTGCAACATTGGTGCATATCACATTGAGGTATGTATGTGTTCATGAGCACAAAACAGCACATTCTTAGCCATTTTGCAGTAATTTACTATGGAACAAATCAATGCGCATGAATCATGTAATTAAAAATGTGTATGCTGGCTGGGGGCTGTGTGTCCATCCTAAGCATCTGTGTGTGTTTTCATCTGTAGGTACCGTTGCACACTGTATATAGTGCATGCCCTCATATGTATGCACATATGACCACAGACACTTAGCCATGATAAAAAAAAATCATGTAAGAAAAGCCACTACTTGGACAAAATACATTTATGTGTATTCACACAGCTTTGCTGTGGTCTTTATGCAATTGCATCATCTCATCTCAGGCATGGCAGCCTAGCTAATCCAGCCATGTCATCAACAATATGATTGGCTTTGGGTTAGAAGTAACATGTCTCTGCCACCTATGTAATGTTTATCATCCAATCCACACATCAACTGTATCTCTTCCATCTACATTATCAGCTGATTCATTAAAACATTATACAAGGTTTAAGATGTCTAAGTAAGCTGTACACTAATTACATTACTGTCTGGATATTGCAGCCTCATTTATATTTATAGTTTAATCATTTTTATCTGTCTCTTGCATTTACTGTATAGCCTTTTCTTTTAGCCCATCATTCTTTTTCAATCTATCCTGTTCTCCTTCTGCATCCAAATCCTGAGAAAGAGGTGCAAAGGATTATTTCCTTTCTTCTCTGGCATTCCCATGAAAATAGAATTTGGGGCAAACAGGCCTTTACCTCAAAGGATACTCTCTAGGTGATTTAAAAAAGTGAGGAGAGAGAGCGGATCCATGGATTGGAAGGGGGGAAAGTAAGAAGTGGGGAAGAGAAAGAGAGAGAGAGACCAAGAGGAACAGATAGGGGCATATTGCTGGTTCCACTCTATTTCCAGCCCAGTGTCAAAATGAATTTCACATCTTTTAATATGGAGAAACTGCTTACTCTCTGAAATACCAAAAAAAGTGTTGGTGGTAGCAGCAGTAAAAGAAAGGGAGGAGATGGGCTCAAGAAAGGGGCTGGAGAGGGGGTGATAACAATGAGAGGGGTATAATGCTGACAGTAAAATACAGAGAAGTGAGAACTCAATTAAAGGCAGGGAGTTGACAGGGAGGGGGGCTAGCCCTTAGGTGCATAGCAGGAGGGATGGATAGTAGGGGACTCTCCTGCCTTAATGAGCTTAGCCCCAGGGCCTGACTCACTGGTTGACTGGAGAAAACTGAATGAAAACTGGTTGCTCAGATGACTGTAACTCCACTGCCGATGTGAAGAGTAGCACAGGCCTCAATGAGCTGATAAGTGGAGATTAATTAAAGAATATTCCAACACTGTCATTCGTGAATTAATGTCTTGCCTGCTTGTGCCTGCACAGTGTGTTGCGTGTTTGACTGGGTGTGTTTGTGTGGTGCACATTCTTTTGTGTCTCTCAAGGACATAAACACTATTCATAGGCTGTTTCCAGCAACATTAACAATTTTGCTTATGCGTGCCCTAACCATGACATCAGTACCAAATTACAGTGTACTTGGGAAAACTTCCCTAGAATAGCTTGGCTACAGGGGAATAGTAACATTATTTGTGCAGTGATCTCAGCTCAGTTTTATCTCTATGTTGCTAAAAAAAAAAACATTTAGTCGTTTCATAAACTTTCTTTTTTTTGTATTTAAATCATTATTAATAACCCCACTTGGGTAGAAAGACTCCAGTTATATGCCTGGATGGGAACTATGATTATTATTATTTTTTTCCACAATTTGTCCTCAGCAGCTCTGAATGACTCTCACCCTTTTCCACTGAAGTTGCTCAAATGGAACATGAAGCACTTCATTTTACAAGCAGGGAAAAGTCTCTCCTAGTGATCCTGTATGTATTTTCTGTTCTCTTTATCATCACTTTAACAGCGGGAGTAAAACGAGAGACAAGCAGAAAAAATCTTCCAAGACTGCCAAGTGGCAAAGTTGAGCTAAAGCTGGAGCGTGGAATCACATGAACTAAAGCCCCTCGAGGGAGAGAGTGACAGTGAAAGAGAAAGAGAAAAAAGAGAAAAGGAGATAGAGGCAGTGTGATGGGCTGCTGCTGTTCACTGTTGGGGATGATAAAACAGTGGGGGTGAATAAGGGCCTTGAGCTATGATAAACACACACACAAACACAGGCATACTGATGCCCCCCCCACGCAAACACACAACACACACACTCACACACCACTGTGTCTCACTACTAAAGTACCTGTCTCTCTATGGATGGGGTTGATTGCACAGCCCTGACTCATCCTTGGCTACATGTCGAACCCCAGGGATCTTCCGATTGGCATGGAGATACTAATGGAGTGAAGCAGGAGAGCTGCTGGGAATGGCAAATCTTCGGCTATGGGGTTGCGGCAGAAGTCTATGTGGGATCAGGCTCTTGCCCGTCAGCCCTGAGTTTTGATCTACAGTGAGGCACAGCTTTTGATGTCTTAATCATCTTCCTCAATCGAGCTCAGGGAGGTTGGTGAAAGTGGAGCATAAAGGAAATGGGGGGTAGGGGGTGGGGGTGGAGGGATGCATTAGGGCAAGCCTACGGATGTGAGCCCTGTGTGGGTAGAAGATCCAGGAGGCAGTCTGTTTGTATCTAGATGACTAAGCCTCGGTTGGCTCTGTAGATTCTGAACCTGAGGTAAAGTTTGGCCATGTTGTAAACATATTCATATCAGCTATCCTGATTTCTGAGCACTGCCTGTACTCCAACCCACTTTTGTTTTGTCAAACTTTATAGATAATTGATAAACTCATCTACATGGTATACCTGCAAAAACCTGGAATAAAGATGATGCTCTGACAGATAGCAAAGCTCACACAATGTTACAAAGTTGAACTTCACAGGAAGTCTGAGTCAAAGAGTCTCAGAGATGATCACAAGAGATGCAACAGAGAGCTAGAGCTCAGCACAATCCAATTAAATCAGCAACCGGTGTCTTGAATGCGGAGCAAAGGCCAGAAAGCGAGACAATGAGGTTCAGAAATGAAGCAAGAGAGAAATGGAGAGAGAAACAGAGCGAGAGAGTCAAGATTAAGCAGTCAGATAAAAGAGAAGTGAGTCAGAGATGTATTCGTTCATCAGAAGTTACAGACCCCCACCCACAGCTTCTCTTCAGGGCTAAGTGTTCCACGCAGAAGCCTGATGAACTGATGAGCAAAGAAGAACCCCTCCGTCTCCCACCCCCCATTGAATCCACTATCAGCATCTAAAGAAAATATCCCAGCATGCCCTGTCACTGCTCAGTTAGAAAGACACAAGCAATTAATAAGTCAACAAAACCAGGGATTTTCAAATACCATGTCATAGTGCCACATTCTACTGTACTGTAAAAGAACAAAAACAAGTATTTGCCTTCAGATAAAGAAGAACAAAAAAAGCACTACAGTGCTCTCTCTTCATGTTGAAACACAGGGGGGAGTGATCTAATAAAATAATTGAAGGTCTCTAATATAACAAAATACTTAATTAAATGGTAACTGCCATGATGGGGAGGGCACCCAGTAGGGAGTAATATGCACCTACAAGTTAAATACAACAAGTGACAAGTCTGCAGGGTGCTACAATGGAGTCATATGATCACTCATAAGACAATGACAGGATGGCTATTGATAAAGCCCTTTGGTGTTTATCTCATTTCACTTTACTTTTGCTCTTTATATGTTTGCCATTGCAATAAAATGTTTAAGTATCCCACTGTAAACTTGAATGGATGGATCGACTACTTACCATCAAAAAGGTGCAAGTTTATAAGAGTGAGAATGTGACCATGAAACATCTGAGATCTGATACCTCACACCACACATTGAGCTGTCTTTGTGTCTTACACCTGATTGTGGATGGTATGTGATATTTCCATTCACTTTCATTAGGTTCTTTTGTAAATAGGTTGTCTCCAACTGAATTTATAAGACATTTTGAATAGGTTGGGCTAACAGACTAGGATGGTTCATGGCACACTAGCATACCACACAATTTAATGGTCAGGTGTACCGATAGTGACACAGACCCCAGCTGCCACCCTTGAAACACTTAATATAAGCCCTGAAATGAGGTGTTCAAGTGAAGCATCTGTGCAAACAGAATAAAATAAAATAAATACTAATAGCTCAATCATGTACAATCCCAGCTGTACAAGTTGTGAAATACTTGGGAAGCGTACTCTAATAAAAAGGACAATAAAAACTTTCAATCCCGGTTAGCAATCCTAAATATTCATCAGACTTTTCAAAACTATGTAATCAGTGTACAATCAGTTTAGTGTGAGGTAACAAAAAACTATGTCAACAATTATGTTACAATCTTTAATGATTATGTGTATAACCCAAACTCGACATCACACTATTGATTTTCCATCTTACTTAGCCCTACTGTGACGGACATCCCCTGGAAATATTTTTCATCTAGATTTTTGTTACACAACTGATTTACAGTAATATCTTGTAAATCCTGTTTCTAGCCTTTAAAAATGCTAAAAATATAAGGTGCAAAGATTTTGGAGATGCTATACTCAAATAAATGTGTGTAACAGGGTGACAATGGGGTAAAAGCCATATAAATTATGGTTGTAGACTGAATGAGCATGGGTTTCAGTCATGAAGCTGCTTCCCTAATCCTACATTCTGATTGGATAGCTATATGCTTTATATGGAGACTTTGTACAGGGGGATGTAGTGAGTTTGGGTTTCTCTGCTATTTGCTATAGAATGGGAGGAGATCAGCTCTTGGACCACAGCTATAAGCAGCTAGTGCAACCCTAGGAAACAGGTATAAGGAATTTGTCTGGTTGGGGCTGAATAAAATAATATTACACTTATACTTATGACTTCAAAAGGGCCATATACACAAAAAAATCCAGAGCTGGAGCTCTACCCAGGCTGGCTTCTACCCCTCATTTATTCCTAAAGTAATTCCACAGTCAAATAAACAGATAGCTAAACACCAGTGATAGAAACTCCAGCTCCCACCCCTGAGACACTTAATACAAGCCTTGAAATGAGGTGTTCAAACATGACAGCGAGACACATTTTCTTAAGTACGGACCAAAAAATGTTATTGAGCTTTCTTTTTCCTAAATTATGGCACACATTAACTCCAGCCCCTTAGCCACTGAATTTAATCCATCAATTACCCAGAGAGCTGTTGCGATTTGCTCTCATTGCCTGTAAATTGTGGCTTCTCTCTGTCTCTCACACTTTAATCCATCAATTACCCAGAGAGCTGTTGCGATTTGCTCTCATTGCCTGTAAATTGTGGCTTCTCTCTTTCTCTCACACACACACACACACACACACACACACACACAGTCACACGGCAGATTTGCTGCTTGCTATATTTATCTGGTACCGGTGCATATTTATTTCTAATTCTTACATGGCTGCAGGCTGTGCCGTGATTTGCCACCCTCAACTGGCATTAGTGGTCCTATAATAGGACTTAGAATTACACATGGAACCCTGTTGGAGTCTCATGGCTGGATTTAAGGTGGGATTTACCATGTTCGGAATTATTCACTTCTCAAGTGTCTTTCTAGGGTCTATGAAGAGGAGTGACTTGGTTGTGTGACTGAAAAAGGCCAACATGGAAAACAGGGAGGATGGGAATATAATAGAATGAGATGGAAAGAAGGGAGGAGCACAGGGGAAAGTATAACAGGATGGAGGAATGGCAGGGGAGACGGAAAATAAGGATTTTAGGAAAACTTAATTTCAGCTGAGGTCACAAAATATCTCAGTGATGAAGAAGAGCTGAAGTTTCCTTGTTGAATCGTGGTTCAGAACAGCCTCAATAGCATCATTTCATTTCCTGATAAAATCATATTTCATGCACATTTTAATGCCAACTCAAATACCTGAACTGAATGTCTAATGATTTGCTTCATCAGAGCATTCACAACTAGTAATTATAATAAAATAACATACCTAATTCACCTTATAACCTCTCTTTTTGTAACCACCATGTTTTCGTGCATCTAAACCATACATCGTCCCATAACAAGTCCTGCAATCTAAAGTTTCTCTGTCTATGCTGTTGACACACAACAGTCTTAAGGGTGCTTGGTTCAACTATTTGGAGAAAGAGGGCAGGGGATGAAATGTACACACCTCAGGGGTTAAAATAACATGCCTCAGGATATATGCGCTGCAGACTGCAAAACAGTTACCTAAACAGTGCTAGACACTGCAAAATAACTTGGGCAAAGTTGGAGAGAGACAACCAAGCAAACATGGTCAAGCTAACGCTTGTTTCATGTATTTTATGTAACAG
Organism: Monopterus albus; assembly: GCF_001952655.1. Classification (NCBI taxonomy): domain Eukaryota; kingdom Metazoa; phylum Chordata; class Actinopteri; order Synbranchiformes; family Synbranchidae; genus Monopterus; species Monopterus albus. The sequence goes on from NW_018127903.1 coordinate 1,479,156, forward strand.
TCTAACCTGTCCAGGGTCATGGGAGGCTGAAATGGCCCTCACATCAAAAATACCAAAAAAAAAAGTTAGTGATTAATGCAAAAGGGACCAAATACTAATAAATTTGAAAAGATGGCTAAATGAAGCATATTTATTCAACATATAACACAGCTGGTATGATATACAAATTCATAATTATGTGATTAACCATGATCACCATTTTCATTAAATTGCTGAAGGCAGCTGTTGGCATAAAACCAGAGACAACATTGGTTTGTTAGCATTGGGAACACTTGTTACACTTTTATTAGCCAGTGTCAAAAGAGAAGCAATCTCTTCCACGGTCGGCATCGCTTTTTCCAAGCTGAATTGGGGAGCACTAACATTTATTCTTCGTTTAGTGTTCTACTTATTACAACATATTGTCTGTAACTGCAAATTATGCAGTAAACCAACGTGTTTTGCTCAAAGTTTTCTACCACTGGTTGTGAGGAACCACAGCAACTGGAATAGTCTCATAAGCACTGATGGGAAATGTAGTTTCACAGAGCATTTATGCTTCACATTAGGTTATATAGCCTATTTATTAGTACTCAGTTTATACTCAGGATATGACACATGATGTCAGTGTATAGAAAGAAGTGTCATCCATCAAAATGCCAATTTGTGACATTCTGAGATGATCATTAACACAACATTCTTGATGAAAACAGGTTACTTTACTTGGCTTAGCAACATAAAACAGTTCCGAGTTACACAACATCAAGGACTGAATTAGGTCAAACTAAAGCACACTTCTGTACTTGTGATCCATTAGCTGAACATTTATTCTCTCTTTGAAGAAATCAGCTTTGGGAAAACTTAGCTTTGTCTTCTATTTCCATAAAGCGAATAACTGATGACAAATGTCTAATAATATCTTTTTACTGCTCATTGTTTCAGTTGAGGCTTTCCTTAAGACTAATTTGTTCCCCTAATTATTAATCAACAAAGTCATGTTTTTCTTTCTTTCTTTCTGGCAGCAAACTGATAATTCCTTTATCTGAACACACCTGCTGTAGGGATCAGTAAAATGATGTGATTTGTGAATGTAGCTCTGTCAAGATACAATTCAAACGACCTCATGCAATGAAGAGACTAAAGAATGTTACTTAAGCCAAATAAAAACATTAAAGAAACTAACAACTTAAACTTAAAGCTTAAAAATAGAAATAAACAACCATATAAGAGATACCATTTACACCACTGCTCCCACCTCCAACAGTAATAATGAAACATGGGATCGCAGTGGAGAAGAGAATACAACAGTGACTCTGAGGAAACAACAACAAAGAGTGCAGAGCAGCTTGACCTTTGCCACCGTTGGCAGCAAACCAATCACTAGCACCCATATCTGAACATGTGCCCCAGGCCAGACTCACTCCTCACACAGAGCAGGAGAGGAGAGAAGGGATTTGGTTCAGCCACATAATGGTAGGGAGAATCAGTCTCCTTCCTCCCCACCACTCAGCTCTGCTACCTCTCCCAGCCAGAGGGCTTTTCCTAACACCTCCACACTCATTCTCAGGTATCCATTCCTTTCTTTCCTCATTGCTTTAGGAAAAAAAGTGTTTCTTTTACTCTCCATTGAAGAAAAAGCTGCAGACTATCCCAAGTGGTTTGGGTAGTTTGAGATTTTTGTTATTACCGCACAGAAGTGCAGGTAAGGAGAAATGTGTTTTTGTGTGTGGGTCTTTAGTATTTGTAAATCAGCTACGGTCCCTTGGCTTTGACTTGGCTGTGAAGTAGTAAGTGAGTTGTTGGTGGTCTGGATCATGTTACTGGACCAGCTGTCTCTCTGCAGTAGGAAACACCAATGGACAGATCAGAATAATAAGACCACAGCAAGCGTATTGCAACATGAGCCTAATCTCATCCCTAATAAAATCAACTCCATCGTCATTGTGTCTGTTGATTCCTCCAGATAGACAGACATAAACGCAATCCCAGGCACGCTTGCACACAGACACAAGCATCCACATGCACAAGTGCACACACAAACACCAAATGGGCTGGTAGAAATATAAAAACTGTAAGCAAGTGTACATGCATTCCCATCATGCATACATACAAAATCCAGAATACTTTTGGTTTTTTAAATAATGAACTATGAGCATATCTATCTGATTGGTCAATAATCCCTGTGGACAAAAGGACAAGGGTCAAAATAAGGTTACCATAGGGGAGGAAACATTATCAGCTTGCATGAACTCAAATCATCTACTACAACTTGTTAGATTTTCCTGTGTGTATAGTCCTGAGTGTTTTTTTAGTGTTTCATTATCAAGTGCCTTGATGACAGATGGTGCGTTGGCTTCAAGGAAGGGAAATGGGATTCTCTCTTGGAGGTAAACATTCAGAAAAACACTTTTGATTTTCATGTTGGGTTAGTGGAGGAAAGATTGACACGTGGCCACAGACTGATGGTGTATGAACAAGAGCCCTAGCTACAGAATTCAATCCGCACACTTAGTTCAGCTGGCTGCAGGATTCAGCCATTGTCTCTGGTCTTAATCATTTATAGTGTGTGAAATAGATCACGCATCTCTCTGTGTCTCTGTCTTACCTCTGTCATGGAAGTAATCAGTTTAGCTGTGACATTCTGTTTTTCTGTGGTTTCGCTGGATTCCTAGTCAATATATAATTAATTTACTCAAAGCAGAGGGTAAACATTAAACAAATGTATATTGGATTATCAAAAGCACAGAGGCATGCAGACAGAGAGGTTGAGTCACTGCAAAAATCCAACCAATTACACTGGATTACAAGACTTGTTTGGCTCCCACAAAGATGCTATATCCCATGTTATTATTTCACACTGTATATTACGGTCTGTAGGTTATAAAGACGTGAAGAACAAAATTATAGAGGCTGGCACTGCCATAACTGGAAAATGTTTAATAGACTATGAGTGATGCTAATCCAACAAAATCCAATAAA
>NW_018127903.1:1482226-1483826 GCF_001952655.1 Monopterus albus
TAACTTTACAGACTTTTATTGATTGAGTGCACTTTTGGTTACTTCACACTTTCTTCACGCCCCCTCATTCCATCAATGTTCATTCACCTCTCGTCCACCTCCCACCTCTTTTTCTCCCCACAGCCTTGGCATAGTTTTCTCACACATGCATGGTAGACATACAGTAATACAGTATACATGCACACAGACCCAGACGTATGTACAAATCACACAAACGTCCTGACAGCATGTCAGAGAGTACCTCAAGGTGAACCTGGACAGAATGCTAACTGTAGGAGCAGGGCTGTGCAAGCAATAGAGTGGGTGGTGGGAGGCTGTAGACCCAATTAATCAGACACTTTGACTCCACTTCCATCTCTTCCAATTTACTAAATCCACCAGACAAACTATTAATGTGCACACTGCCAATGTGAAAACTTCTTTAACCCCCATTAGATTCAACCAAGGTCATAGTGAGTGTATGCTTATGCTGGCATGGGACCAAACTATCCCTATTAAATGTGATTTGAGGCAAGAAGGGGGCTGAGAGTATAGCTAGTATGGCAAGGATCTTGTGTAAACAGCCTGCATAAGGGCATTAATTTCTAAATCCCCCTTACTGAGGGCTTAAAGGTAAAACAGAAAAGAATTATACCAAAGCAGTATTACAGTTTTTATGGGAGAGGACCTTCTTTCCAAAACCATGTTATACAGTGACAACAGTCAGTAAACATGTCAGAAGAGTCCAATAATCTCCCTTTACTAGTAATTACAGTGGGAGGGATGGTGGGTAAATCTGTTTGTAGGCATGCACGTGTGTTTGCTGAGTGCATTTGTGTGCATATTTTGATTGTTTGTGTGTGTGTGTTTTCTTAAATGACAAGTGTGCTTTCGAAGCAAGAAGGATGACTTTTGAATGAGACTGACCTTGGCTGGCTAAAAAAATTCTGGAGCACTATCTGTGTCCTTGCTTCGGAGGTCAGGGTTTCTCCACACATCCTGAACATGGACACGCACACACACTCATTGGGAGTCAGAAACAGGGACACAGAACAAGAGCGTCAGTACAAGGGAATTAATAGATGTGAACAAATACATGAGACAGCACTGACACTCACACACAGCTCTGCACAAATGTCCAGACATACACTCATGTGCAGCACACCCACAAAGCTTTGATTGAAGATAATTAAGTACCACATACACCAATCTGTAGTATTAGTGCAGTCTCATTTAGGTGTGACAAAATATCCAGGCAGCAGACATGCAGCATGCTTCATCACTAGCTGGGCTGACTGCTGATGAGATTGTCAAGGCTGGCTGGCAATGATGGTCACTGTGGACTACAGGGCCCATAACTTAATATGATGTGATGTGATCCAAATATAACCCCAACATATCTGTGGCCAAAGTAAAGATAGAAAATATACTGTTGTGTTTGCCAAAGACACAGAAAGACCTCTGGTTAAGAACATGATGTGTAAACTCTTCACTCCCTTTGACATCTTCAAGTGTCTGGGGATTATGAATAATGTTGTGCTTGGACAGCACCTACATTAGACCCTTTTCCGGCAGCCGGGAGGAAAAGAATTTAAGCACCTCTCTATTTTTGACTGCTTCC
>NW_018127903.1:1483889-1505861 GCF_001952655.1 Monopterus albus
CACTCTTTCACCTTCTTTCTTTTTATCTCTAAAGGATTCTTCTATTTGTGTGTTGTAGCAAGTTTGCCAGGAATATCTGACTCTTCTTAGGTGAATGGGGATATTTAACATTTTCAACATTTACAATCTGGATACTTCCTAACCTTGTCATTTTTGAGATTTTATTTACAGACCTAAAGAACTCACACAGCAGGGTCAAATGGCTTTAAGAGTAAACACAAGGATTTGAGGATGAAGGAAAGTAACATGAACACACTGAGTCTCTAAAGACAATTTTTAATTGCAAACTTTTAAAAAGTGGGAAAAAAAGTAGAAGCAAAACATGTTTTGTAATTTGTGTGGAATCCATGGAGGGCAAGTAATTTTCCTGTTCATAGTTAAGCACCCTGACTGTCTGCCAATATGAGCCAACTGTTAGGAAGAAAAGGTTCAGTAACCCGGCACTGCTCTGTGTAGACAAACAACACTAATAGCTTCCCTGAGAAATCAGCAGCTCACAACAGCAGTATCATCTGTGACTATGTGCAATCCCCTCGGATGACTGAGGGACAAAAAGAAGCTATTGAATTATGTATCGAGAAAGAGGTGCGTTATAAAACTGTGAATTAAAGAGACTGTGGTACTGTAGAAAGATGTTTATCAGCATTTGTTATTTGTTCACCATGGTAGTCCTTTGGATGTCTATAGCACATCTGGAAAATAATAAGTAGCCCGGAAGCATCTATGAAATCATACAGTAAATGTGGATAGTATTGCAGTACAAATCAAACTTCTACTGTATGTGAGAGTGTTTGGATTGAATCCAAGTGGGATCATAGCTTGCCGACTGTGTGTGGGCTTTCTTTCTGGGCCAGAGTCCATAGCTGTGGATGAACAATGTAACTCTGGTCACAAGGCTACCCCTACACATGGCAACCACACACACACAGTTAGATCACTCTAACCTAGAAACACAGCCTAGATGCCTGAAAACAACAAGAAGAAAACCATTAAAGAACTACATGAATTGTTGCTTTTTAAATGGTTCTGACTACAGTTTACAGGAGTTAGTCTTAAATCTAGAATTAGGAGTGACAGTTTCAAATTGTGATTTAATGCATGTCTGTCAGTGACCATTTAAGTTGGTGCAGATGGCTATTGAGCTAACAGTACATTTAAGGCACTAAAAACAGCACACTGGTTTTTACTTTGATTTGGATTTTGTGCTTAGATGTGAGGATTACAGCCAGTACACTGACCCATTCAGCTCTAGTTAACCAGATTACGAACCCCGGGTCATATGCCGTTGCCAAACTTTGCCCACTGCAGCAGGACATTATTACACACACACACACACACACACACACGCGCGCACACACAACACAGGCATCATAGGCACCTGAGGACATTCTCTAACTCCTACTGCTTGTCTTGCTGTCTTTCTGTTTCACAAGATGTATTCACACAAACATACATCAACCCTTGCCATCACATAATGAAATGCAAGGACCTCAAAAAAACAAAAAACAAAAAAAAACACTAGCTTTACTTGGGTAATTGAACACAAACACAGGGGCAAATATTACCAGCTTACATTCAGTTAACAGATTAAAACTGGATGCAGACTTTTAAAAATCGAGCGTTTTGAATAGTAAGGCTGGGGTTTTTAGACATTTCCCCTTGTTAAGCTGTCGAAGTGTCAAATGTAATGTTCTGTGCTTTTTAACAGACACAGGCAATCATGAAGGCACACAGCCAGTGGCAAACACATTTACATCAGTGACACATGACTCTTTGTTTGATTTGTCTGTGAAAAAGAGGGGAACTTGTATTTGTTTCTTTAGCTACTGTTACAAACGAAGGGAAAAAAACACTCTCTTCTACATGCCATCACTTCTTATATTCGTCAGACTGCTCAAACTTAGTGAAAAAATTCAAAACCCTATGTTACCACACACCCGTGCGCACACACCTACACACACACATACAGTAAGACATACAAATATATACCCACACACAGACGATACAGTTGAAATCAATTTCACTTGCCCCTTGTCATGCCTGTCCAGATGATGGCCCGCCTTCTTTTGTGTGGAGGGCCAATCATGTTTATTTTTGTTGCCTTGGGCATGTGGCGAGGTAGCGGGTGAAGTGAGGTAAGTGGGTTAGAAAGAGAGAGACAGAGGGAGAGAGAGGCTTAGAAAGCTGTCAGTGCTGAAAAATCTCGGCATCAGAATTTGATATGGTGTCTCATACACAGTTTTACCCTATCATTACCACAGTGTACAGAGTCCTCTTCGGTTTTGGAATTCTGCCAAAATATACACTTGCTGTCTGGCTATGCCTGTGTGTATGTGTGTATTTGCATGTGTCCTTTCTATCCATTGGTATATTTTGCTCTGCATTACCCCATGACTCATGAGGTTCCAGCATTCAACATAACAAATGCTACATGCCTAGCAAACAAAAGAAAATGCCCTGCCTTATTTAGACCACCAGAAAATATTTAACTCTTTTTCAATATATTAATGAGAGTATGTACCAGAATACCAGCAAATACGGGAAGATTAGGGAGCAGAGACAAAGTAGGGGGAGAGCCCTTGGAAGAAACAAAAGAGAAAAACAAGAGGGTGGGCATGATAGGAGAGTTACTCACCCGGCACAGCAAACATTCTGGTTCAAGGCTGTCAATCAAACATACCCCCTCAACCCATACACACACTCCTGTTCTCTAGCCAGATGAGTCCAGATGCACCTGGAGGAATCCAAGCAACCCTAAAAAGCACAGAATCCTAAATTTATGTGTGTGTAGGTGTGTGTGTGTGTGTGTATGTGACTGAGAGAAAGAGAGAACCCAGATGTTTCCTTGCCCTTGCCGTTCTCTCTTTCTCTACCCGCCTGGTGGGGTGTCTGAGGGCCGTGGACGTGTGCACTCTGTCGTGACTAGTACCAGATGTGCTCCATTGACCCAAATCACATAGGCAGTCGACATGCCACATAGGCCCGAATCTTTAAGACCCACCGCACAATCACACACACCTGTTTTCATTCATGAGCCATGCTGGGAGAGGTGCATCTTGGGAAATGCTGTCAGCTTTTTTTGAACTATTGTTTATGTCTTTCTCACTGCTTTTCATTGTCTAGATTTCTGTTCTTTCTTTTTTTGTCTTTCTCTTGTGAAGCTCATCACTTAAATGTTTGCTTTAGGGGATAAGTAAAGCCTGAGAAAGATTTCAAGGTTAAAAAAAAAAACAAACCAGTGACATAGTGGATATCTATTAATTTAATTTCCCATTTTCCAAATGCAGAAAGCTGGTACATGGTAACCAGATATTCTGGGAGGAGGCGTGTTAGATTTGGGACCTTGTTTCATGTTACTGATTCTGAATTAGCTTAAGTAAATACACCTGCATGACCTCCGAGTACTCCAAAGGTCAAAGTCATTCAAACATTTAAAGAATGGTAATTAAATTACCCTTGGAGCTGAATAACTTTAATTTAGTAGCTACACAAATTGCTTCCAGCTTTTGTCTTCTACAAAGCTCCCTCTTCAGCTGTGCTTTAATATTTTATCAAGCAGGACTTGTGGCAACAAACAGCCACTCATTTTCCCAATCTTAAGTAATCATAGCTAATTCTGGCCATTTAAATGTACTTTTGGTTTATGTTGTTTTTGCTGTAGATGAATAACACAGGCAGATGTATTGAGAGAAACAGCTTTACAACAGGAGCTAAAGCTAACACAAGTTCTTCTACACCAAATGAACTTCCTCATCCTGCTGGCCTGATTTATGAAGTGAAATAAAAAAAAAGGTCCCTGTGTGGTATTAGTGGGTTTTTCAGAGGGGGTAAAGTGGAACTTAGGGCCCATATTTCAGTTACCTTGTGGGAAGGTTTTAGCCCAGGTGGGGCCCCTTAATATGGTTCGACAGAGGTCCAAGTACAGCCACAATGCTCTACAGTAACTCTTCATTTTGATCCTGGCCCATTGCCAGCATATCTACTACCTGAGTCTCTTTGAAGAGCGACACATTGGCCTGGGTAGTTAACCATGCTGTTTGAGGTCTTGGCACTGGGAGCAGAGGAAAAGAGAGAGAGAGAGGGAGACAGAGAGAGATGTAAAGAGGAGGGCAGAGAGTGAAAAAGTCTGCAGCGGCAGAGGCAATAGAAGCTTGAACTCTGATGAAATAATCCAGTTTGTAAGCTCACAGTACAGACAGACAGAGAGATGAACAGCAGCCCCCTGGCGACCCGGAGTTGTTTCATAACTGACCCTATCCTCGCCAACACTTTTGATTACAAAGTAAACCACTCTAGCTGCTCATTTTTCATCCGTGTCAATAATGCTTTATCTCATGTAGCAACATATTGTACTAATGTCACATGCCTGTGGCTAAAATTGTTCAGCTAGATATTTGCAGCCACACAAATGAACAACTCTAAATTGCATGAGAAAAAAACCTCTACAACAAAAGATATGCTTCTAATTGTGATATCATGCTTCATATGGAGTGAAAGATAACATTTTTAAGAATCCAGCATCAAGCTCAACAGAAACATGACTGCTCTTGCAAAGAATTGCTTCCTCATTCAAAAAATTATTAAATAACTTTGTCAAGTCTCCTGTCGGCAGCTTCAGTGTGTTTATGCCGGCCAACTTGCTACAGAGGAGTAGCGAAAGGGCTCTGCTGGATGGAGCTCTTGGCTTTGATATAGTTTCTGGGCTGGAACTTTGGCAGCATGTTAAATATTAATAGCGATTAACCCAGTTCAAGCTCTGCAGCAGAGAGTACAGACAGAGTTCAAAGAGCTTTCTGCTCTGTGCGGGCACTCTCTGCTCTCCAGCAGTTTAGCCCTGCTATCAGGAGGCTGCTGCTGCACTGCACCACAGACCAGACTGGCCTTTCTCACTTCAGTTCAAATACAGAGAGAGATGCCTGATGGAATGCATACAACATGTGTGAACAGTATGTACAGTGAAGCTCTCAGAGGCTTTAAAGACATAATTATCCAATAATGAAAAGGTGGCCTGGCTACACTCTGTCCCCCTCTCTCTCTTTTGTCTCTCTCTCTCTCTTTCTCTCTCAAGCTACTAGCCCCCCTCCTCCCCTCTTGTTCTCACTTGCTGAACTCCTGATAAACTCAGCCTTTCAGAGCTACAACATTCTTCAGCCTGGCACATTCACTCCCACTAAATAGGCCTGGACACCTCAGAGATCAAACACAATCTCCATTGTGCTGCAATTACCCAGACCTCTGTCTCAGTTCCCCTGCCCTTCACCCCCACCTAAAAGCTTTCCTTTTCCTCCTCTCTCTCCCTCTCTCTGCTTCTAACTCTCTCAACCTACCCCTACATCTCTTCTCCATATCCCTCTTGCCCTCTGGAGATGATGGTTCTGACGCACTGGGCCTCAACAAAAGCAGGCTTTGTTTACAGAGAGTCTTTGGAGAGGAGTCCAGGGCAACCGAGTGCTGTCACTGGGGAGGTGTTGGCTGGATGCTTCACAGAGCGCTAAGAACCAAGCATGTGTACATTCATTAACACATGATCCTGTGACCCCTTCTGCTCAATTGCATCAATTTAGAAGATGTTAACTATTGCCTGGTTAGGCCTAAGTGTCACAATTATGTGAAACATTTTTTAGAATCTGTATTCATGAAGAATGTGCGGTCAACATGTTGAGGTTTGAAGGGTTGCATTGTTATTTTTATTTGCTAAATCTAAGCTGAATATAAAGTGCTCTCTCTAGATGTGGTTTTTAATTTGTAGCTGAAGACACTGGATAGTTTTTTTCCTCCTCACATTGACATTACCACAGTAAATTGGCTCACAGTGTTGCTCTCATCTTCTCTGCTTCACAGGCTCATAAATCTTCAGTGTTCAGAACAAAGTGTCCTTCAGGACCTTGGGCATTTGGACCATCACTTACACAAACATTCTGTTTGTTGGTTTAGACAAAAGTGAAAGCATATGCTACAGGAACTATAACTCACTAAGGTCTACATATAATGCTCTCACAGTTTCACTGTGGTGACATCATTCCCAGTGGCAGTTCAATTCACAGGGCATTAACTGGTAGACTCTGTAAAGTTACAACTTTAAATCAGCAATAAAAAGATCAATAAAAAAATTAAAAAGAGAAATGGCAAACTGTAAGCATATTACAATCAAGGCGACTGTACTGTGAGCAATCCCAGGGTAAAGGAGGGGTGAAATTCTTGGTGTCTGGCTCTTTCCGCCTAGTGACTCTGAAGCGGTGAGAGCTGTGGTGGGAATGCGAGGTCACGCTGTCTGCGTTCCGTCTCCCATGATGCATCTGCCAGTAAGTGCGGCCCCACTGTTAGCCATTATGTACCTATTAGCCTTGATTATCTTCTGATAGCCGAGTGCCAGTTGGTTTCACTCACCCTGACAGTCGCAGCACTTTGTTTAACCTTTTGACTGCTGGGGCAGCCACCCTCAGCTCTGACCAACAGAAGAAATAATGAGGGGGAATCAAGCAAAGAAAAGGGAAGGGCAAAGTGAAAATAAAGACAACATGGAAGTGTTTAAGATCCTCAAGATTATCATTCTGACCAACACCTTCTCAGTAATGACAGTGGATGTTGTGCAGTTGAAAGATGCAGCAGTGTTTCTTTGCTACACTATCACACAAAAATGTAAAATAAATTAAAAAAAAATGTAAAAAGCCATGATGGACACACAAGTCACAAGCAGGATAATAAACCCCTTTTACTGTGCTCTACACATTCTTTTATGTATGATGCCTGAGTGACATAACATGGACAGTTACAGTCTGCTTTCTCTCGCTAACATCCCCCATGAGTCTTCACAGATACTGTATGCCTGCCAGACATATTCAATTTGCAGCTCTTCCTGGTCCCCAGCCTGCAAACGTGAGGAGTTATCTGAGACAGGATGAGAAGTGCGAGCAGAGACAAAGAGAGCGGTTGGGATAACATGGAGCCACATGGAGCTCAGTTTCTCTGTCCCTGCCTTGTGTTAATCTCTCTGGAGAGACAGAGGTGGCCATGTTGGGTCAAAGCCTCTACATCAAGCGCCGGAGGCCTGGACAGCTGACCTTGGTCTGAGAGAAGGGAGGTGACAGGAGAGGTGGGAGTTGGGAGCATGTGTGTTGGGTTAGGGAGGGCAAGAGAAAGGAGAAATGGTGTGTGTTTGCGTGACAGAGAGTCGATGTGTACGCTTCAGTGTGTTTGTGTTTTATCTGTTTGTAAATGCACACAGTGACACACCAGACCCCCTGTGGCAAAGTCTGTGCTATAGCACTGAAGAGTTATGCTAAGAAGTGGCCAGCTTGTGGTCGGTGTGTGCCCTTGCAGCACGTTGAACTGTGATAAGCCCAGTGGAAAGGGCTGGACCTCCGCTCCGTGACAACCAGAGAGGGCAGACAGAGGGCAGAAGGGGCCGATTCACCACCTCAGTGCACAAATCCACATCAATAACAGGAGACAAAAAATACAAAAGGCTTTTGTTTTTGAATTTGATTTTCACCCCTGCACCTGTTAACCTGTGTCTGCCACTTGGTCCCCTTGAGCTATACCTCCACCCTCCTATCAGAGGAAGGGATATAAACATCTATTTTGGAGCAGATTAATGCCACCCCGTCTGGATAATAGGAATTTCTAAATGGCCAACCAACTTCTGGTACTGGCTATCACTGTTAATCCCTCTTTCCTTTTACCACTCAGTCTCCTCTTCTTAGGTTAAATGGTACTGAGTGTGTGTGTGTGTGTGTGTGTGTGTGTGTGTGTGTATGAGAGAGACTTGCAAGGACCTTTTGCTGTGACTCAGACTGGGGTCACGAACTCTCAGCTTACTCAGCCCACACCACAACAATCACAGCAACATTTATTTACAAGTTTTATAATGTGATGTTCTCTCTCAGGCACTTACATGCAGACATACACGCACGCACTGTAGACTCACAAGGACAGGACCTCACAAACATGCACAAACATGCACTTGCACCCACCAAACAGTCTCTGCAGCCTTTAATCCTCCTCGTTTAGTCAGCGGGGGAGTTTGTGTGCAAGGTCCCTGCCCTTTGTATTGATCACATTGAACATGAGGAGGACTTCAAAACAAGGGCCTGTCCTCTGAGAGAAGACATGTATGAGGGGGATGAAAGGTCAATGGGAGCTGGAAATAGATTGGCAGTGGATACACTGGGACAAGGCAAGGCAACAACAGAAACTGAGTTTGTTGCAGAGGTACAGGAAAATATGAACAGAGTGATGGCAGGAGCCAGAGTCAATTCAGTCTTATTGTGTGTAAATGAATCAAACATTTGTGGAGGTCAGAGTGCTTCCACCTCAGTAGCGACCTCAGTGATCTCTTGTATCAAATGAAATTGAGTATAGCCCACATGAAGCATCAGCATTAATCTGATAATCTATGATCACAAGGTGGCACAGGTGACAAGTGCCCTGACACAGCCGATGAACTCATCCAGCTTCACATTCACCTCATCACACAGTGTCAGCTGCATTAAAGAGAATAAGACAGAAACAGCAAAAAGCAAACACAGTTTCTTCACAGAACGTTCCCTTTCCTTTCACAGCACAGACAATGCTCCCTCACATGCTTTGTTTGAGCAAAATTCATTATGGTGAACAAATTTGTCTTGGTCTCTCATTAACTGGGGTTGTGTCTCTTAACCCCCATTACAAGATAAAGTCAATTATTCTATTAGGCTTCACAATTACAGCAAACAGCAGAATTGGCCTGTTTTGTCTCTCAAATGTTCTGCAGGGTGAACTTTGACAGCCTGGTGTGATGAGCTGTACAGTATGGGGAATTATGGTCTATCCTTCACTGGTTTAGATTTTCTGTCTGTTTAGGATGTTATTTTATGCAAGTGTATAGTTTTTTGTGGACATGTGGAAGTTTTGGATGCAGATAGATGACTAAATAAAAGCAAAGAAAAGTTAAAGAGGGTGAGACTGAGCAGTATAAAATGAACACATACTGTAGTAAGCTAAATGAAAAATACACCCAGAAAAGGCATACATATTTACAAAAAACAAACAAACAAACTCTACAAGCCCAAAAATGTGTTTTAAGAAAGTGAGACAGTGTCATGATTCTGTCTCTTCTGCTTCCAGTAACATGCTTTTATTCTGACACCACTTCTGGTTTACAGTCTCACCTCACCAGGAAGTTGCTAGATTGTTCTAACTCATGTTCAGACTTTCCAGCATTTCTTCTCGTACCTGTTATTCCAGCTCTGACCCCAGATTGCCTTGTGACCACCGATTACTGCCTAACCCTTCTGATTGTGTTCTGTGCATCGACTTGAGGACTTCCCTTACTGACCGATCTTCTTGTGGATACCTTGGATGTGTGAGTTGGCTGGCTCTGACCCTGGCCTGGAATTATCGACCTGAGAGTGATACATGTTTAATCAGACTTTTGCATTGTGTACAGATGTTTGTGACCAGTGCTCTTATTAAAGAGACAGTGTTCTGCTTATCCTTGTCTGGCCTTATAATTGAGTTCACCCACAACATTATCGGCAACTTTACTTGCAACAAACAGAAAAAATTCAAGATGGCGAAGGACTCAGGAGGTAACACAGAGGCACAGAGGTAAAGGAACCTTTAAGTATAGTTTGTTTTAATGAATCAGACTGCATAAAAGCCTCTCAGCAACAGCCCACCTTATAATTTTGAAGGGCAACATCTTATAAGTCCCTGAATTCCATTAAGCATTTTAGGCTGATCAGTGCCCCAGCGGGCCAATGGGCAGATTAAGCCTGATTAAAGTTTTATCACTGAATTTGAGTAGGGGGACCTACCAGGACAGACACACTCAGTGGTGTACCCTTCCTTCTCATTCTTTTGCCCCCTTCACCCCTAAATTCAACCCCATGTTTGTTTTTGACTCACCCTGGCATCTATCCAGATGCCATCAGTCCATGTTCATCATTACTTCACCAACATACATTACTACACATCGCACATACAGGAGGATCTGTGAGACGTGCTATGTAAGAACACATAGATGACATGTGTGCACAGTATGTATGTGCTTTGACCTCAGGGACTAGCACATCTCAGCTGTTGTTACTTGTGAATCGCCAGTGTAAAACAAGGCACAAGAAGACTGAAAGTGAATATGTTCCATTTTCTCCGAAGGGCAGTACGCCTCAGGGACTTATTACACCTACTCCCTGTATATGCATTAATGCACATAACAGCCTCTTTCTGAAGACCTAACACACACTGCAACATTTTCCCTTTTTGCTGTGAGATCAATAAAAGAGAGAGAGAGCGTATGGAGGGGTGGTAAAAGGGTGGGTGAGATGGGAGGAGCAGCAGTCAGAGTGAGGACAATAAACAAATTAGTAAATGATGATTTGTGGATTTGTGCCTTTTTTGCCTCATTTAGAGTAAAAGGGTGGCCGGCTGAACAAGAGGTGCCAGCAGGTTTTGTTTCTCTGGATGCAGCACAGTAAATCACCATCCTCTGGCTCGTTGCCTAACAGGCTGACTAGCTGACTGTCTTAGAACATGGAAAGTGAAGCCTCATTAGCATGTTATACAACACCACAGTCAGTATGAAAAAGTGTATTAAAGTTCTGATGCAAAAGAAATGCAAAGCTTAAATGGACATTAATCAGTCGTGTTATATAAAATCTAATGTTTAGCATGCATCAGCATCTCCAGCTTCCTCAGCCGGTAGGCTGTGTCCCTCCATAAAAGAGGGCATGCCCAGTTGTTTTTTTTTTTTTTTTACCGGGGGTGGAGAGATCTCATTGTGCCCGGCCATGAGAGCTCTTGGAGGATGCTGTTCCCATATCTAAACCACATGCTCCCTGTGCTGTGGCAGTCCTCCATACAACAGAGCAGTAAAACCCTGGGGTTGAATTCTTAAGTACTGCTGGACCATCTGTGGAGGTGGGCTCATAGCCGTAGATTGACAGAGTTTGGCCACTGGGGTTGTAAGTGACAGCTGTATTAGCACAATTCTGCTTCTCTGTGTATCACTGGTTCTCAGTAGGATGGAAGTAGGTTAATGCTAGACCAAGTCTAAGCCAGATCAGACTTGAGTGGGCCAGATCTGACAGAAACCACTATAATTTTCTGGAAGTATAAATAACCCTCCTCTGTGTTTGTGTAACCTCCACAGGCCCCCTCTGACAGAGCAGTCGTACACATTATACACACTGAAACATATATTACAAATGCAGCTGAAAAGGCATCTGGGCGCACACACACACACACACACACACACACACACACACACACACACAGACACACACGCCACTGTCTCCGGTCCATTTCTCATCCAGTGTGTTAGCTCTGCAGCCTGTTATCCTGACCCCAGGAGAGAACGGGTCAGGTTTGGGGCGAGAGAAGGTGTTTCTGATGAACTGGGTGCTTGGCTTGTACAGACACTGTGAGTGATGTTCACATGTTGGCCTCAAGAAGAACGAGGTTGGGGAAATGAGGGGGCTGGTGATAGCGCAAGGGAAAGCTCTTTATATTTTCTCACCCACTTCTTGGAGTTAAAACATCTCTGTTCTTCTTACACCTTGAAAACTGATTATTCTTAGCATCTGTCAGTATCTGATCTCTCTGTTCACATCTAGATTCTTAGTTTAAAAAATTACTAACAGAAGGTTTATTACATTTTGCTCTAAAATTGAATAAAGGAATGTATTATTTAAAAGAATTTAAAGCTTGATTGGCTGGAGCCTAATATATTCTCAGTTACTCATAGATTCAATAGCACCAGTATCACACTTGTGATCTGGTCACCCAAAATGCATTTTAGTGCTAGTTGTGTTAAGCCACAGTCTTTCTGGGTCTCTCTTCCAGCAGGTTACCACAAAGGCGCTGCTGTTTATGGCTTTGCTTCAGCCAGTAAAAGTGATGGCTGTGTGAGGATTGTTTGACAACTGTTTAGAGGAGTTTGTGGAGCTCATTAGAAGGATAGATAGCCAGCCTGGTGGCCAGGACAGGAGAGACAGATGAATGGCAAGAAAAAAAGAATGATAACAGAGATTTAAGAAAAGCAATGAGGTGGCTACATTTACAGTAGGAGTAGGGACAGTCAGTGGGTATGGTACATATAAACCCATTGTCTGTTATGTTTAAAGTCAGAAACCATATAGTTTGAGAAGGTGTGGATATGTGAAGCAAGCACTCTTTGCCCATGGGCAACTGTAGGTCATTCATTCTGAGCACTGATTAGTGATCTTAATCCACATGCCCCATAGCCTTCACACATGCACGCGCATGCTTTGCAATCTACACCCTCTGGCACCCTCTCACGCCTCCACACCCTGTCATCTGCCAGTGACCTGCAATTGACTGTTTCAACCCTAGTGTTGAGGTCAGGTTGGTCCCACACTCCAGGGTCAGGGAATGGTCAGTATGCATCCCCCTGAACAGTTTTTGTCTCCATACTGGTTGCCTTTATTATCCTTATTTATATAATTAGTGGGTTGAGGAAAACTGAATAAAAAAAAACTGATGGCAAAACACAACATTGTTTTCATTTTTGACTTTTTCCTATGGCATCAATTCTGCCAAGAAGACAAACATATTGTACTCCCAGTATGCTGCAAAGAATATATTCTGATTGTGCAGTGGGGTCCCAGCCCACTCGTCTCCCCTTGTGGTTTTGACCATGAAGCCATTTAACTTTTTAATGGCGTGCAAAATAAAGTCACTTGCTGATTCATTGTGTATCCTCAAAGGTGCATTGGTAATGAATTATTTTAATGATGGGAGACTCAAGCAAAACAAAGCTCTTAAATCACAAAGTTACTCAAAACATTTAGAAGGGTGATCATTATGTCCAATGCAACATTTGGCTCCCATGAACCAAACTGACAAAAATAAAAAAATAAAAAAACCACAAAGCCACTTGTTAAACTTTAAAAATCCAGCAGTTAGAAGAAAGGCAATTTTTTCTGTCTTTTGCTAACAGAACCTGGATTGGTTATACTTCTGATAAACAACAGCTGTGTAAAGTTCAAACAGTATAAAACATGTACAAACAGCATTTCACTCTGCATAATCTACAGAATATAATACATCACAATCTTTAACATTCAGCTAAAACACCAGACAACTCTGCAGCCATCGGTTTAAAAATGAACAAACCTTAAAGACTAATCTATTGACAGAGAGGTGTTGATTCAGCACCTTTAAATCTAAAGGAAAACATTTTAAACACTCTATATAATGCAATTCAGTCTTGACAACAACTTGACAAAGATAGGATTCAACATTGCATCTGTGTGAGTAAGAAGAGGCTCTCAGTGCAAAATCCCAACCAGGTGAATAATCTCCAGATCCAGTATTAGAAAATCGGTCATACCTACTGTCTCTTATCTATTGTATGTAATACAATTTTTAATACAATTACTAGGTGCTATAAAAACCCTTAGACACACCTAATCAGGAGCTAAGATCACAGGTTCTAAACACAAGAGCCTAAATATTTTTTGCAGGATACATAGTTAGCCATAACAGGATTTCCTTTAATTGTTTACATACTGAACATCATTTACTCTGGCATCAACTGGATGCTGGTGTTAAAATGTGGCTAAGGAGGATGATCCAAATCTGTCACACACATGCACCGATGCTTACGTCCATGCACACAAGAATAGACTGTGTGAATGTGCACACAGACGTGCACATAAATACACTGTTCAGTGGAGAGGGTGACCCACTAACATCCTCTAATCCATAGGCCACACATTCCAGATAGCATTTTCATGCCTGCTGTGGACACCTATTACCTGGGATATAATCATCTCCCAGCTCTCTTTGCCTTTCCCTCTGGTTACACACAGGAGCACCTGTCAATCACAGTGGTCACTAATGCACTCCATATGAGACTCAACGAGCGGGAAATTCTGGAAATCCCATAGTCTGCCCTTTTATTTACCCTCCTGATAGGTAGACAAATTTCCTTATTGACATGAGTAATGTGCTGATCGGAGGCAGAGGGAGGAGATTCTCAGTTTTTTTTAACAGCCCAAATACTGCTGATTTGAAGTAGTGGTGATGGAGCAACAGATAGTGAAGCCTGATGTTATAGCTCTGTGGGGTCCAGTTAAGACTTCTTGTTTTGAAATAATTAAATGTGATCTCTCGTGCCCTTAATCCTGGGGGGTAAAGGAACACAAGCAGGTGAAATGAACCACATAATTGAAAAATCCAGAGTGCAATCCAAAACTAAGTGGCCTTCTGAAACCGTACCATGGTGGGCACAACAAATTTAATAAATAACTGCCGGGCCCTCTAGGGTGGGCTCTGCTGTCCCGTCAAAAGGGCCCAATGTTTAAAGAGGTCGCGGAGTGTCCGCCGGGAGCGGAGGTGACACTGAGTGTGTTGTCAAGCGTAAATCCTGATGCAGAAGGCCCTTGCGAGATGGGTGTCCATATATCAAAGGTCTCACTGACTCGGGCTGCCATTTGATCTCCGCTCAGGAAATTCAAAATTCCAGGCAGATGAGGGGTGAAACTGAGAGGCCCTTAAGCTCAGCTTGTGCTAGTGATTAGGGGCAGCTGTTTCGATTCGCATTTCGAAGGACTTGAACTCTGCAACCTGCCACATTTTAACATGGCTGGCTGGGGCTTGGGCAAACCAGTGAGAAAGGCAGTGGCCATGGCCATGGTGTACAATGGGATGGTGGGAGGGGTGAGTGTTAAAAAATGATCAGAATAATATGACAGAACGTCCGCTGCACGGACAGAACTATGTGATGTTTATTCATTAAAAAGCTCTTTCAGTCATTTTATCACATCATTGCTATTTTAGTGTGTTTTTTTATTTTCTTGTTTTAATTAGCATTTTAGGAAAATGTCTCTAAATTTGTTATGACCATACAGCCAAAAACTACTCCGTATTATAACATGTATATGTCTGTTCTTGTATATCCTTCTTAAACAAACATACATTGCAAAGATAATTTCACAATATTGGGACAACATCCACTCTACACTGACATTACATTTATTTTTAAATTTCCCCTCACAGATTAGATATTTACCTTTTTTGTGTTTGAAATATTAATAACAACAAAAGGTTTCAAGGTGACCACAACGTCACACCTGGGGACCCCCGCCCCCTCGCCCCCACATGGGATAACAGGTAATGACACTACAGGTAGGCTGGACTGGGCGAAAAGATGAAATAGATGAAGGATGCATAGTTCAGATGCAAAAAAAAAAAGGCAGGGCATTGAGTTAAAGAGAGAGGGAGAGGCGTGTGACAGACACAGGGAGAATGAGGGGACGGGCACAGAGTGGTACAGGCACATAAATGATTAGTCCCAAACATGAGCTGACAGCTGGATGGCTGACCTTGGCTGGATGTGAGCACAACAACCCCCAGTGTTCATTTACATCCCTTCCATGCCAAGTCATTTAGACACAATTCTTATTCCAGTGAAAAAGAGGGGGAAGAGGAGGGAACTTCAGGTCAGCCCTTTCTAAAAGACCTCCAGCAGTCAGCCAAGTTTAGAGGCGTGGCTTAGAATGAGGTGCCGCTGGCATTACAGACAACCTTCACACCCCTCAGGGTCCTTTTAACTGACACATTCACATTCAGAGTCATATTACTAAGTGTCAATGACTCTTAGAAGTGTTAGCAAGGAGAGCGTAGGCCCCCTATATTTACTGCCTTCTGAGTTGTTAGGGTGGTGGGGGTGGCGGCTTATTACACCATGAGTTATCTGCTCTTAAACAGTCTTGGAGGTCACAGAACTGTTGCAAGGGGGAGCAGCTGACATGTCAATCAGAGGATGACCACACTAGCTGACATCAATACTTAAGACTTTTTTCATGCTCTGTTTTGTTTTCAAGTCCTCAGTCAATGTACCAAATGCAAGCAAAAAAAAAAAAAAAAATTGACAAAGAGCAATATGATATCAATTAGATGTCAATACATAAGTCTGTCTACATTTTCTTGAAGTGACCTTTCACTCCTCTTTAACCTTTTGAACTATCCATTCTGCACCTACCTGTAGATAATTCTAAACTAATGATTCTCTTATCAGAGAGCAACAAGAGGGGCCAGTGACCCCTTGACCTGCTTCAGATACCTAGTAAGTGATTGTTTGAGACCATTTGTCTGCAAACACGTCCCAGGATCTAAGGCTCATCACTTGTCATCATGATATGATCTAGGTGTAGAACTGCCCCCATGACTCATACTGCTTTGATTTAAAGGTCTAAATGTGCAAGGAGACAAAACTACATCAAAATATTTGTGATTATTACTTGATAGTAAAGCAACTGTGATCCCAGTTTAGCCATTCACCCAAGTTAAATTCTCTGCCAGGCCTTTCTGCCATCCTTCTGTGCGGTCGGCTGTGCCCTGATGTGTGGAAATTTTCACACTCCACCACCAAGCAGAGTGGTCTGGACCTAGCAATGGGACATTAATTGGTCAACCTCTGCCAATAAGCAAGAAAAATAACTCATGACTGCACTGGACTATGCACTGGTACTGTGCATGACAGCCCTCAGTTTCAAAGGTTGTGTTCACCAATGTGTGTATGTTAGGTTGTTCAGTTATTACCACCACCATACTCCCATCCCTGAGACTGAATTAGAATCATATCTGACTGAGAAGAGCAGAGCAGAGTGGTGTGTGTGGGTCAGTCAGCTTGTTCCTGCACCTGTCTGTGTTCCACATTGAAGTATACATGCGGGGGATGTGGTTGTATTCAGAGGAGCAGAGAGAAAAGCAGGAGGGATGTTTAAAGGCACAACACTGACATGAAGAGTGTGCCAGAGTGATACTACAGATACACCGTGGTTGTGCAGTGCTCTCTTCACTGAGCAGTGGACTTACTTTGGTTTGTAGAAGTGCAAAAAAGATTTTCTGTAATAAACCCTGACTTGTTTCCACATGTTGTTTTCCACCTCCGTCATCTTCCCCCTCTCTTTCTGCTGTGTCCATTTTCATTACATTCAACATAAACAAGGAGAACTAATTTCATGCCAGGTGAGGAAATGTGACCTTCTCTCTGCTAAGATGAACAGCACAACAGCGAGCGCGTGTGCCTGTGTGTGACTGCTTATGTGATCCATGCTAATATAAAAGTATATCATCAGTTAATATACTGCATATTCCCATATTTTTTTATTTGCTTCCTCAGATGCCGTAACAACATGTAAGTGCACCGCACTGTGTAACAGTGCATGTAATACTGCTGCACTGTCAATTATCTCTGTAAGTGTGGACATTTTCTGAGCTTGGTTAACCCCCAATGTTAGCAGCTAACAAGGAGCAGCACATCAAGCATGAGGCCTGATATACTAACTCAGACCAGTCTTGTTGCTTTGAAACTCCTCCAACTTTATTGTGTTAGGGCTAATTATTTTTAATGTGCTGTGTTGTAAACTATTACGTTAGGAAGACCATGTTCTAATCACCCATGGGCTTGTTTATATAAACTAGTAAATTGGTTAACGACAGTGAGTCTGCTGCTCTCTTATTCATTTTGTCTGGGGCTAGTCAAAGACTGTTTGTGTAGTTACAGATGGGCAGTAAATCAAACTCACTGTAGCATTAAAGCACAGCCAAGACTCCAGCTTTTGTTTCCAATTGAGACTATGTATCCGTTTGACCCTGAACAAATGAACCACACTCTTCAAAAGAGGTTGCCACTGAAGTTGATTTTACAATCACAAGATGTACATCACTCGATACCCTGGTGAAGCTACAGTTTAACTCAAACAAGCAACATATGTTTTGGTCTTTTATTTGTGTGAATGTGTGTTGTATGTGTGTGAACGCTCTCCGTGTGTATGTGTACTGTTTGTGCATGCATATTTTGAGTGCAGGGAGAGACAGGATCAACTATAACTGAAAGTAAATATATATTTTGTCTGGCAATGTTGATAGCAGTGTAGTGATGACAAAAAAGAACTACTGATATAATCTTTGACCATGGCAGGCATTAAAGGGCCTAATTCTGCCTGCTTCTGTATTAAGCAACTCTAAAGATGATTTCAGTTGCCAACTCCTCAGTAGGTTGGGGGGTGGGGTGGGGGGGGGTGCAGTAAGGAAGCAGAGAGACAAGGAAGTGAGGGATGAAGCAAACAGAATCTAGCTGGCAGGCAAAGTCTAGCACCCACCCTCTGTAAACTCAGATTAGGGGGTGGATCAAAGCCTGGATTTAATCTGGGCCACTGGGCAAGGGCGGGGATTATGGCGCCATGGCACTGTGTGGCACTGAGGGTTGCCCTCACCACACACAGATGTGTGCATGAAAATGCTGACATTGAAACTATTCATGTGCAAACAGAAATTCATGTGTGCACACACATGCATACACACAGAAACTATATGCTGCTTTAAATCAAAAGCCAAAGAGTTTCAATCCCAATCAATTTTTCAAGAATGGCCACGGGCAAAAGGAAAACACTAGGTGCCTGACACTGAAGGAAGAGGGAGTGTAAAAGGCTAAGGAGCACTTAGAAATGAATGTTAAGGGTTATCATGTCAGTAGCCCTTTCTTCATAAACAGTTAAACCATTGTAAACCTTTATCACTAACACTAAATAAGTCCACTCTGTCCTTTTACATTAACTTGACTGTTCTGATTTGGATAATTTGTCTATGTGAGCTTAGTGTGATGCATCTGATACGTAACATAATAGATAGTCACATACATTAGTCACAGTAAACAAACAGCATGGCAACATTAAAACACGCAATAAAACTGAATTCTGCTCTAAGTAGCTAGGAGAAATAGATGTGCACTTTAAATTAGCACTAAGAATGGAAAAAAAAATAATTCAGACATTTTTGTCTCCACAAGACCTCCCCTTGTTGGAGGTGAACTTCACAAGTTGTTTTGATCGCTGAGTCAGTTTGTAATGTGCCTTTAAGGCATATCTGAATTCAGCCTTCCCCCAAATCTACCCACGTACCCCTAAGGCAAAGCTCTGAATGTCTTTAAAGGAGTAATGGGGAGACGTGCCAGTGTAATGTAGTGTGCTGACTTTTCTTCAGTTCTCCAAAGCTTCTCCCCCTCCTGTTTTTTCTGTCTCTCCTTCTCTCTCACACACAGTACTTAAATAGTACATATGCATACACACAAAGTGATTGACTCTCACACATAAAAGCAGACACTTCCTTTGCTGGTTTTACTTGATTAAAGTCTGAGCACTGGGGTCTTGGCTGTGCTCTGTCTGAGACAAAGAGCAATATTTGTGGGGTCCAGTCTCCCTCAAAGAGCCCCTTGTCAGGGGAGGCCCAGAGAGAGCACTAGGGGAGCACAGACCAGCTAAAGGCCAGGCCATTTATCATAGTCCACCAAATGAAAGAACCCAAATGTCTCTTTCTTCCTCCCATCTCTTTTTCTCTTCCCATCTCCTCCTTTTGGCCTTCCCTCTTTTTTCCACTCTCCTTCCCCTCAACTTCTTTCTCTATCCTTTGTCCAAATCCAGTGGGAGTAGGGTAATAGAAGCTCACTGCCATTGCTTGTAACAGAGCAGAGACTGGCGGAGCTGCTTGGAAGCGGGCCTCTCTCACGCTGAGGCGCTGGCGCTTTTTTGTGTGTCGCAGGGTGATTTGTCAGGCTGTGGTGGCAGAAGTCGAGCCCCTGAGGTTGAAAGGCTATGACCCCAGGAGTGCTGTGTGTGTTTGTGTATGCATATACATGGAGTGCTGGAGACCCGCCCCGGGCTCAGGTCTATTATGGCCTTAGCCCGAAAGAATGGACATCCAAGCTGGGACAGGGGACCACAAAGGCCTCATCTGCATACTTCAGGTAGACACACTATGATAGGAACTGACAGGGGTGTGACGAACTCAATGGTTGTGGGGTGCGGTGGAGGGGCGGGCCTCTGTGAGTGTGAATGTGGTTCTGAGTGTGTGTATGTGTGTGAAGACCTCTGATGGGAATGTTTACTACTTGCCTCCACTCTTCTTGGCCCTGACTGAGAAAAATCAATAACAACTAATCTCTCCCAACATAATAAAATACAAAATTGTAAACAATGGCTTTGTTTACCCATCTGCGTGTATGCCCCTTCTGTGCCTTTGTGTAGGCTGCTGGCCTGCATACGAACAGGGCAGAGGGCACACACACACCATACACACACGCACGCATGCACACAGAAAGGCTGACAGCTGACACACTGGGCCAGCTCCTAGTAATGCTTCCCTCCTTTCCTGCCTTAGTCAGTGAGCCTCTCCCTTTTTCATTAAAGAAGGAAACAGTTTCTCACTCCGTTTGTTTGTTTACTGGTTCCCAGCTCTCTTTGGGGAGTTAGGAACAGAAAAAGAATTCGTTCTCAGCTGGCCGCCTGCCTCGTCCCTGAACACACCACACTTCTCCTTCTCTTCCTCTCCTCTTCCTCCTCCTCCTCGCTCTCTTTCTCTCTCTTTCAGCATCCTCTCAGCATGGATGAGTACATTACATATGCTTCCTTTCTGAATGAGTTCACTCGTAAATAATGGATTGATTTATTGTGTGTTTATACAACTTACAGGGACTTTTTTTCTGTTGTAGTGTCACTGTGGTAGTTTAGTTTGTCTCAGAGGGAGAGTTAAAGCGGGGCTAGATAGGTGCTCAGAGAAAGGGCATGGGGCTGCTTACAGTGTGTGCATTGCATGACTATTCAAGCACACATATGTGATGACCCTTATAATAAAGAACCATAATTCATGAATAATTCATAAATTCAACAAGTTTTTCTAACTTCTAAAGTGAACTGTATGGAGCTTCTGCGAGATGCTTGGTTGAGTCATCAAACTCTGTCTTCCTCTCCAAAAAATCAGCAGCATTGGAAGCAGATGCTGCTTTCTATAAATACAGGATGAGAGGGTGGAGGGTGAAAGCCTCCCTGTACTGTCCTTCAGAATACTATCTGGAAACATTTATGATCCACCAACACAAGATAGAAACAGAGCAAGTGAGGGAGAAATGAGAATTTAAAAAAAGCAGGAAAATTGTACAAAAACAGAGGCAAGAAAAGGGGGGAATATTTTTTCTCTCCAGTACAGGAACGCCATAGTGCTGCCAGGTTGGCCAAAGGCTAAGTGACAATGACCCTTCCAGTTCCTGGTCTAAGGTCACACACTGCTGTGCAGCACAGAGTGTATGACAAGGTCTGGATGTACTCAGAGAATGGGCTGCAGCCAAGGCTAAAATCGATGCAATTATGAAGCAATTACTGTAATGATCTCCAATGAAACCTGCTATAGCATTGTTAAGGGAGGAACAAAAGGATGGGCACTTCCACCAAATGTACTCTTTTCAAATTACACAGGATAAGGAGAAGGAAGAGGCATGGGGGAGGGCAGATGAGAAAAAAAGAGGGACACAGGGGGTGAGAGGTGATAGAGTTAATGCTTCAAAGAGGAGCTATGACATGTTCTTGAATTTCATCTGTTGTAGCACATGTTTGTGTATGTGCACGGGTAACTAGGCAGAGAAGGACTTTGATAGTGTTAGTAAAAGGGACAGATGCATGTAGGCCAGAGTGAGCCGACCCCCACTCTATACCATCCCACTACCATGACATCAGAACAGAAGGGTAAAACATCTCCTCTTTGTGGAAGAGCCTAATTTAATTTGTACCTTCCAACAAGGGGTAAATATGTTTGAACTGTCTCACTGAGCCTGTGGTGGCCTGATCAGGTTCTCACGGGAAACTGCTCTAAGCAGGATATCAAGCCCGCTACATCACAACTTCACTTTCCAAACTAATCTAATTTCTGGGCTCTTCTTTTCTTTCACTCCCCTCCCTCGCTCCATCTGTTCCTACGCTGCTTTCCTCTCGCGAGGCTGTCACTCCCTGCTGTCCATGCTCCGTGTCATTCCGGCTCTTGGCATTCCCCGGGGATGATCTCTATGACCTTCTCGCTGTCTTACTGGAATTTGACGTCAAAGGTCTTGTTGCTTAGAATGGAGTTTTGTTTAGTAACAAATATGACCCATTGCCTTTGCCTCTACCAAGTCTCACACTTGCGTTTTATTTTGCT
>NW_018127903.1:1505937-1518640 GCF_001952655.1 Monopterus albus
ACATTCTATCTTTTCTTCCCTTGCATCAATGGATCTTCCTTTTTCTGCCTTTCTGCCCCCTGGTCTTGCCTCTTGTCTCTCCCTGGCGATCTCATGTATTATTTCAGTCTACAGGGGGCTCAGGGTGGAAATGAAATATGGCGGCCAAGCCTCAACAGGCATGCTCATATTCTGTGTAATTACCTCAGGCTGAGGACCGGGGCTCGGCTCAGTATCTATAAATCTGTGCCTCTCACTAGCCCCAGCCACCTTTTGAAACCCTACCCAGCCAACGCATCGTGGTGAGACTCTGACCCATGACCTTTCACACCGCTAGGGCTGTTGGGAGTGACCTGTGACCCCATGTTGGGCTCTCTCAGAGTCTGCTCAGTCTGACCCTGCCGAGCCTCATGACCTCCCAAGTCACAGCTGTGCCTGATCTGTCCTTAGGGGCCAGGGGGAAAAAAAAAACACATGTCAAATGGGGTTTTTTGGTGCTTGTGGGTGGGAGTGTATGGGGTGTGAGAGAGAGACTGTGTGTTTGTGTATGTGTTTGTATATCCTCATGTATATTTGCCTCTTCCTTCTGCAAGAACCCTAATAGGGTAGTGTATACATAGAGACAGGTGGGTTACCAAAACAACATGTCTCTTACAGGCAGGGCTGTGACATGCAGACAGGGTCAGACAGTCTATCAATCATGCACACAGAGGTCATGGACCCCTAATGGTGGTGCATCTATAAGCAATGCTAATGTCATCTGTTAAAAACATATAGTCATAGATGATTTATTGCAATGTATTGATCAGTAAAGATACATGCAATCCACAGTTATGGAAAGAGTCTCTCAAATGTAGATGTCTGATGGTACTGAGATTTAATGACACACATGGGTAGAGGTCACTTAGGAGGGTTTGTTGTTGTTAGCTATGTTTTAATTCTGACCTCCAGGATGAAGATGTTATTTAAAGGTCTAATATCTGATGTAGGATACCCTTTATTTTACCTCAAAATTCCAAGTCTTTTATTGTCTCTGTGCTGCTATAATTCTGTCTTTCCTCACAAACTCTGGCTGTCTCATTCTCCTTAAGCCCTTATCCTCCCCTATCTCCTTCTCTATTTTCATGTTCACCTCCTTTTTCTTATCAGGAATGGAAATCAGTGCCTTTCTGCACCTCTCTTTTCATCCCTTTCTTGACCGTTGAAGTCATATATCTGCCCTCATGCCCTTCTCTGCCTCCTTCTCTTCCACCCCCTCCTTCAGTTTGCCTCCTACTGTCAGCCTCAAGAAAAGCATGCTGTACCAAAGAGAGTCTCTTTTTTTTCTTTTCACTGGACTGTGCCTGACCTAAGAAAAGCCTTTCCCTCTAGTTTTACCTTCATGTTCCTGCATTCACACTCCCTGTATGTTCTCTCCCCCATCGGCCTTCAGAGCCCCATGTCCGACCAGAGCGGGGCCTCTGTGACCTGCAGCTGTGTTTACTGTCAACACAGACCAGTGTTAGGACAGCTGGGAGAACAAGAGAAGGCCAGACAGTAGAAAGCATGAGTGCACATAGGTTGGGCAGTATATGCACACCCAAAACTCACACACATGCTGAATGTGCACTTGCACACATGAGTAAAAAAACGCATGTACAAACAATCATTCTGGCAGAATTAAATGTATGTACAGACACAATGAGCAATCATACACAGTCACAAAGAGCATTGATGGAATGATGCATACTCAAATATCTTCTCATAATTATTTTGTTTCCCCCTTTTCCTGAACATCAGCTGATTCAGTGCGACAGACCCTTGTTCACACACTCTACATCCTGTCCTGAAGGGACACACTGTGACAAACATGCACATACATAGAAGTCATAGCGGTGCTATACTATGTTTCCCTGGGATTTAAGCTTTCATGGGAGCCTGAAAACCCCACTGTGCTTGTGCTATGACTCTCCCCATGTGTCCTGTCAGGCCTGGGAGAGAGGAAGCTCAGCTAGTTAGCATCACAGGGGAAATTCCACCCACAAGCATCAAGTGACATATCATTTCATCACAAGTAACCTTTAACTGGCCATGTGGATAGTGCTGATAATGAGCTTACTAATGCTCACTAAAACATTGAAAGACCTTCCCATCAACACTACAAAGTGACAGTCATCTTAGTGGTAGTACATTTCTTCAGCTAGGGCACCTAATCATTCTCATCTATATCATTTAGCCATGTGACTGACTGTATCAGTGCAAGATCCTCAACTCCTAAGAGTATATTGATACTTGCTCATTACTACCTACACAACGTATGAAGCATCAAGCAGACCGTCCTGTGAAGATACTGACATCCTGCTTTAGCTCTATTGATGTATTATTGTTTATGTTAATGACTCCACTTTTTTTCATTGTTCATCACAAACATATACTATCTACAGCTTGGCAACAGAGAGCGTTAGATAAGTGAACTTACATGGACCCTCACTGCCTGTAAACCAGGCCCACTGTGTTTTTTCTATCCTTTTCTATGCATCTATATTCTCTCCATCTCTTTTCCTATGGTATGGTTTCCATGGAAACAGAGCTTGTGGAAAAAAATATTGTATTGAGAGTGAGTGAGTTATTTTTTCTTCCAATTTCTCTTTCTCTCTTTCTCTTTCGCTCTTCTGCTCTCACTTTCTATCTCTCTTCCTCTCTCATTCACTGAGAGTCAAGCAGTGTGTTGAGCGATCAATATCATTAATCAACACAACTCAACAGCACTCAGCTCTGCGGGGAGAGATGAAGAGGCACGAGGGAATGCCAGCGTGTTGGCCTGGAGTAGTCTTAACCAATGATACATATCGCACATCACATGGATGAGAGCAGGGGCAAGGAAGGAAAGGCAGAGAGGGACTGTAGAGGCAGACTGAGACAGACAGATAACTGAGGAATGGAAGCATGTTTTCTAGGTAGAGGTAGATGGGAACGAGCAAGCGAGCACAAGAAATGAGAGAGATCGAGGTAGAGAGTTACAGGAGTTATTACTTGGATGTCACCTACAGTCTAAAATCCTATATGACATCAGCAGTGAAGTGGTGACAGAGGTAAAACATTCATTTATCTGAATCACTCTGGGTTATGAGTACAGTCAATACGTACAGTCACTATTATGCCATCCACTGGGCTATAGGCAGCAACTCAAACAAATACCTTACCAACACTGTCCACTAATCCAAAGACTGTAGAGCCAAAATACTAAGAACAACACAACTTTCCATTTTATGCTGGCTGTCATTTTTCAATTGCAGGTCATTAGTCAGTTACACAAAATTCTTGAATTCAAAACATGCAGTTACTATTAATGTTTCAGATTGTTTCAGGTGAAGTGAGGTCAAGTGTAAAAGGTATAAGAAAGA
This sequence comes from Monopterus albus, assembly GCF_001952655.1. Classification (NCBI taxonomy): domain Eukaryota; kingdom Metazoa; phylum Chordata; class Actinopteri; order Synbranchiformes; family Synbranchidae; genus Monopterus; species Monopterus albus. The sequence goes on from NW_018127903.1 coordinate 1,509,300, forward strand.
GGTGGTAAGCAGGGGGGGATTATAGAGTGCTGTAGAAGTGAGTCCTGAGTTGCACTTCAGGTCCCCTCACCCTGAAAAACCAGTTTTGTGAACTGGTTTTTGGTTAGATACCTGAAATAAGGTTTATCATTAACAGAAATAATATGCCAGAAAATATTCATTCAACTCATGATTTTAATGTTTTTACACATCTGAAAAAGATTGTTGCTAACAAGTGGCTAAATGAGACTATAGAGGTTGTCTGGGATTTTATATCTACTTTATAGTCGTTGTTCCGGCCAAATATGACGACACAACTGTTGGCATGTGGTGTGTATTGTCATTTCAGCTGGTTGTGTACTTTGTATTGACAGCAACACCTATAGTTTAAGAGAAAAATGAATTATTTGGTCAATAAAATATCAGAAATTAGTGGAAAAGTGCCTGTCACAATTTCCAAGAGCCAAGGCTGACATTTAAATTGTTTGTTTTGTAGGACAAAAGGTCAGAAACCTCAAGATACTCAGAACAATGAAAGCCAGCATATATTTACATTGAGATGCCAGGATCAGTGAGTTCTTTGGCATTTTTGTTTAAAAATTACTTAAATGACTGTGGCAGATTAATCGTCTGTTGACTGACTACTCTCAGTTCAGCTCTGCTTTCGAGCTTACCGCTAAATCGATACATAATGTTTAACCTAACACTTATACATCCATTTCTCTCTTTAACATAAAGATGACTCACTGTGCCTGAGCATCGATCTAGAATCACAAGCAATGCAGGTGTCCTATAGCCCATCACACTACATGTGTCTCTAATTCAGAAATAGCTAACCTTAATACCATTTGACAGACAAGTGTACTGCAGCACCTTTTCAATCTACTGTAGTATCCTTGTAGTATCCTATGGAGGATAGAACTGGGCACACTTGTTTCTTCTTGACTACAGCACCTGTAAAGTGATACATCAGGCATCAGCGGTAGCGCCAGTGCCAAAATGGGCAATGGAGTGAAAATTCCATCATGACAGAGGGCAGTACAATAATGATCGATTTTTATTCTCTTGGATTTTTTTTTTTTTTTCAGAAAGACTGAAAAATGCATTAAGAATGTTTACTACTAAATCTTTATGCAGACTTTGATTATTTTTCAAAAATAAGGAATCTAGAGAAAGCCTGGGGATGGCGGGGAATCACGTTTCACTATGTTCAGTTGAGATTTGAATGTTATAGAAATGATAATACCATATTTTCCCAGTGAACCTAAGCCCTGTCTCACAGAGTCAGCTCATAATGATGGGAGACATCTCTCTGCTGGTACAGAAACAAAGGAGTGCTTTCTTACAGTCATCTCTGCCAGTCGGCTTTCATGTTAGTCTTCCTTGAGTTTCCATAATAAACACAGTGAGAAGAAACGAGGTGATATGAGTTACTGTACAGTGGATGGATTCAAACAGGATTATGTAAAAAAAAAAAAAAAAGACAGATTCATCAATATGCAGTATTAAGTTGAGAAAGCAATTTCCATTCATAAAGTCAAAATAAATAAAAGTCGACTGTGGTTTCTTGCTCGTTGCTCACTCAGCCACTCACCCGCACCCTCATTATCCCACTCTTCCCTTCATTCCCTCTTTACAGTAGTTTTCATTCCTGAATAACTTAGCCCTCGCTGTATCTCTTCTCGTGCTTCTCCTCCTTCTCTGAGTGTTGGAGAGATAACTACTGTGGAGTTGACAGCGGTAGTGGTCCTGTACTGTGGGCCCGGGGTGGGAGGTGAGTGGGAGGCTCAGCGTAGCATGTCAGCCATGCTGTTGGCAGCAGGACTTGCCAGCCCAACTTAGCGCTGCCTTAGAGTTGCTAAACAACTTCAACAACTCTGAGGGAGAAGCTGATTTTCTCTCTTCAGTCATATAATGGCTCCAAACCAAGAATGATTCCACGCACTTCATGTTTTCTTTTTTGGCTCATTAATTTTTCAAATATCCACGTTATAATGATCAGATTAGTATGAGGAACATACTATAAATGATTCATATTGAAATTAATAGCAAAGAAAAAATCACTTCCATGTTTTCTAAACAATAAGAGCGAGAAAGCTACTATAAAAAAAACTTGTTAAACAAATTGTTTCAAATAATTCTTTTTATTCCGACTGTTAGTCTGCATTTGTTAGTACCATCTCAGAAGGCAAAGCCCAGAATGTTATGTCAGCATTGCTGTGTGAATTGTTGGCTCTTGAGCTCAAAGTCGAGTGTTCAGATCTGTGGGATTGAGCTGTGCATGGTACACATGCTCTGAGGGAGCACAGCACACTCAGGCAGATTTAGAGGCTTGTTTGTTTATTTCCTCTAAGTGTGCGAGACAGAATGCTTTCCTGCATTAATATTCAGCAACAACTCATACACAACAAGGGAAGGAAAGGACAAAGAGCAGGAGAGAGAAATAGAGAGAGAGAGAGAGAGATGGAGGTATGGAGGCGGACCTCCTTGCGCTACTGCTCCGTGAGGACTCAGATTATTTAAAGACTGATTGAGACGCCAACGTCAGACGGATGAAGGTAATCAGCAAACAGATAAGGAGCTGTTACCTGAAGACGCAGCACTGTGGAGACTGGTTTGGTAGTCCTCCCTGCACTGTCTGATAACAGCCTACTTTTAATGACCAGTGAAAGCTGGCAGGAGACGGACACTAAACAGATCAACCTCTCCTCCCCTCCGGCTGCGCCTGGATCTGCTCACTAGATACATTAACCCCCTCTGCTCATTCCATCCATCTAGTCCTCCTGTAGTCTATCTCTCTATCCTGCCATTCCACCATCCACCTATCCCTCAAGCAATGCTAAAAGCAAGGCTGCCAACGTACACTGCAGCCAAGAGTTATAGCACGTGTAAATACAAAAATTCATATTGATGTGCACAGAAATCCACTTGCAGGTTAAATTAATTCACATGGAAATAATGCTCTACTTTCCTTTATTTCTGCCAGCATTAGACTTTTAGAATTCATAAAACAAGACACACATGCGCTTAAAACACAATAGTTTAGACAATAGCATTCCTCTAAACCTCTTCACTTTACAAAGGTAGGCACTTCTTGTGTTTTCTCTGTCTTGGTGGATTACAATTAGCCAGGGATTCTGCTGCAAGGCATAAATGTGTTGCTTTCAGATACAGGGATCCATTTGACTCTAATGTAATTATTGTACAGAGGCTCCTCATGCCCTCGTCAGCCTCAGATTAAGGACGCTCTCGCCCACCACTTGCTCTCACCTTTGCCTCCTTAGCTGAAACCATGCAAAACAGTCTTACTCATTCTGGCTCTCTCTCACTCCATCACTATCCAAGCTCTCTTCCAATAACAAAACCCTCCCCAACACCTCTGCCTTTGACTATTTGCTCTCATTCTCCAGGCCAAGTAAGCTGATAGGCTCTCAGGGGTCAGCTGGCTGTGAGTGACTGGCTTAAAGGGCAAGGCCAGTGCCTCTGCCTGGGAGCCAATAAGGAACAGCAGCCTAGCCTGTACCTCCTTGTTGACTTCCACTTGCCCACAGCAATGGCGACACGCCTCTGCAAATAAGACTGAGGTAAGTGCACCAGCTAGCTGCCAACACACATGCACACACACAAACACAAATGTACAACCAGTCACATGCAGTCATACACACTATTAGATTCTACATGACACCCAAGAAAGGAACTCTCAGATCTCTACAACCTTTTCAGTTACCCTTTCTTTGTGTCTTTATCCTTCATTCATTTCCTCTGTCTTATTCTTTCTCTGCTCATCGCCCCCTCATCCTAACAGCCCCGACATCAAAGTGGCAGAATTATTAATCCTACCACAAGTATCTGCTCCGAGTGTTGGGATCAAGAACCAGGTTGAGGATAGGTGGCGAGAGAAAGACATGAGTGGTGAGAGAGAACTGGGGGGTGGACAGCAGACAGAAAAGACAGCAAAAGGAAAATGGATGGAGTATGTAAAGTAGCATATTGTGCAGCCTGAGTGGGAAGTCCTTACACAACAATTATGGTTTACTAATCTCAGAGCATGATTCAGGTCTCTCACCATCTTTCTGCCTTGCAATCAGCATAATCATACTTTGTACCACCATACAAATGTATTGAACAAATGATTCTCAAATAATGGACCAAACACTGCAAACAGACAATGTATACACTAAAATAATGAAAACACAACACTAAATGATCATTGACTGCATTACATGTCCAGATATTACATAAGGCTGTCCAGTTCAAGTGTAAAAACTTTTGTATTTTTGTCAGTTTGTGATAGCACATCAGAATGATAATATTCCTTAGCAAGTCATCTCCCAATTGTTAGATAATAAGACACAGAGACAGATGGGTAACGGTGATGGCAGCACCTGTGTCTTTACAATCACACATAGCATTTAGGCAAAGCATGCTTTAAATGGCTATGACAGACATTGCCATGCATCCCAAAATGTGGGAGTATGTGTTAATGAGAGCAGGGATGCATAGAATAACATTAAAAATTGACATGTATCATCTGTAAGTGGCCTCTGCTAATATGACCAAATAAGCTAATTGTTAGGTAAAGCCAAATTCCAACCAAACTCTCCATCTGTCTCCTTTGCATGAGATGTCAGGTAGCACTGAAGTTTGTTACACTTACTTCATTAAATATGTAATACCACATTTAACTCCAGAGAAAACACATGATTGTGTAGAGAATGTATAGAGAGAGGCATTACACTATGTTTAAAATAAAACCTGAACCTCACACTTTTTCTCATCAGGACTGACCTTGTGTAAACACTGGAGGAACTGGTAATACTCTTCAGATGTGGTTTAAATTCAATGTGTGTGACTGTGTGTGTGTGTGTGTGTGTTGTCTGTTAAGCAAATGATGGGTTGTGAAACAACAGCGCTCATGTGTACAAACCAGCACTGAGGTAATAAAAAAGAAATATATTTTGGGTGATCATGTGCATTTTATTTATTTATTTATTTTTGATTACATTATAATTCTATTTTTCAGTCAGATGAACAATTTACTCTAACCAGCTGTTAGATTTGCAGAGGTCAGTAATAAAAATGAAAGAATGCCTTTATTAATGACTTTATGTCAATAGAGTCTGAAATTTATAAGTTATATTTAAAATATGTAATGCAATAAGAAACGTGTAATTTAAAGTGTGCCTGGTCTTCTTTCTATTGAGGCTGTTCCCACGGTTTTATTTGATCCTTAATAGAGACATGGACAAGAGGAAATTATCAAAAAAAAAGGATTACTGTAAATATAATTATACTTATGTATAGTAAATATCAGTTACAAAATAATCAACAGAATATATCAAGGACTCTAAGAATCTAAATGAGTGAATACTTGTTATATTAAGACCATATTTAAGATGCTATGGAAAAAAACCTACTGTGAGGATTTTTATTAGCCCAGTACAGAAATGACACCAAGTTATGATAACTAGCTAGTGGTGCTTGTGTGGCACTAATGAGATGAATCATTATCACATATTTTGGGAATGCTCTAAACTTCTACTATACTGGCAAGAAATCCACCAATGTACAGAGAACATATTTGAAACTACTCCCTCCTTTGTTGTTTTAGTCTTGCACCTAGATCTAACAGCACTTAATCTTACAACAATGGCAGATGAGCATCTTTTTGATAGCAAGCAAAAAAAAAAAAGACTTGGAAATGGCTCCATCCAGATGGAATAGGAGAATAGAGAACTGCAATATATAATATATGACATCTATAGAAAGGTTGACTATGACCTTAAAATTACAAAAAAAGACACATTTATAGGTTCGTGGCACAAAAAGATAGAATACATTACCCCTTTACAAACTGATTTAGTTTATAACAGTGGTGAAATGAAGGTTTCAGAGGGAGAGAGCTGCAATAAGGGGAGATGAAGGAAGAGAAATGGGATCAATATGGAAAGAGAATGGGGGGGCAAATAGAGCAAAATGTTAAATACTGAATACATATGGCACTAGAACAGTGGCTCTTAACCTATTTTGAGTGACTGCCCCTTAACTCAAGTTAAAACCTCTGCAGAATCCTTCTTTTTCCTTGTTACACAAAACCTGTTGACATTACTCACCTTCGCTTACTTTACCTGTCTGTTCCCACTGGGACAACAACAATGAAGTCCTCAGATTGTGGAAACTAAGCAAGTAAATCAGTAAATCAAGAGTGCCTTATTCACAAACTAACAGTGTCCCCCACAAACACATGCACGCACCCCTCCCTACCCAGCAGAATCACCATCAGCAACCACCATCACCACCCATGGAAGTAGGATCACATGCCAAATATATCTTCCATGTTCAGTACTGTAGGGTACAGAATGTGTGTATGTACTGTGCATCCTTCTCACACTGAAGTATTACCGTGTAACTTCTCGCCTGCATAAAACTCCCTTCTTCCTGAGGTGATCCAAACAGAGCCTCTCATTCACACATGCTTAATTAATAAACCAAATACAGCTCAGTGAGTCACAGAGAAGCTAAACACAATTAGTTGTTTTTGTTGGAATTGCTGTATGAGATTAGTTGGATCCATAATAAGTTTGCACACTGTGGAGCCAGGGAAGCCACAGTGCATTAAAACCTAAACACAAAACCAAAAGGACAAATAAATCCCTTGTAAGGTAAACAACCAAGTTTGATCGAAGGGGCCCAACAGACTGAACAATAATGCTTGAGCACTGCTTTGTTGAAGTTCTCAAAATATTTTTAAAGTATGCATTTTCTATTACAAATTTGATGAACTACCACTGTATTCGCTGTATAAAGAGCTTGTGTTGGCATCAATGTGCTGTCAGCGTTTCATATCATATTTATATACTCACAGAAAATAAAAAATGCAAATATGTAGCACACACATCTTAAAAAGAAATGAGGCAACAATGCAATATAACTTCTTATTTACACATGTTTTAAATCAGATTGGCCAGGCTGTTCATTGGGTTTAGACTAAACTGCACTGAACCTGAATAAACAAGAGCTGGGATTTACACTGACGCATAATAAGATGGCTTTTGCAGGCAAGGCTTTTGGACTGAACAGGGAATTCTTCATGTGTTCTGAGTGATGGAGGAGTCAGACACAAAAAGGAAAGCATTGGGCTGTAACCAGATGAGGCCAAGGTCAAGACGTGGGATGCTTTTCAAGAGGCAAAGCAGGCACCTTGGCCACTCAAAATGGTAACACACATCGAAAGATTACAAAAACACTGTATATACACATACACTCTAATAGATTCTAAAGTTTGAAAACTGTATGATAACACATAACTTGATGGATTTTTTTTTTAAATCCAAACCAAACGCTACTGGTCATAAAATGAGAAAAATAGATTTGTCTCCTTTACCCTTGTCAGGCTACAAAGGAGGCAATGACATAAAGTATATAAAGGACATCTCTTTGGGGTTTGTGTCACAGTTTATAGCATGTCAAAAACAGAGAAGGGAGTACTCAGTGGTTTGTATACATGAGTATCTCATAACGCAGCTCTGTGCTATAAATTTCCACCAGAGGAAAGCTATGGGCTGCGCTCATGAGCGCATGGTTAAATGTGGCTGTATCAAATGCATGGGAATACATTCTCTGCAAGAAATGTGACACAACAGGAAACTGCTTAACAGATCTTTCTTCTGGACTAGAGGGGCCAATAACTGTCACTTCAGTTTAGACCCACAGACTGTTGGTTCCCTGTCTCTGATCAGTAATTTGTAGAAAGAGACCTCTATATTAAAATGCCATTTAGCAATATGTATAAAATCTTTCCAGGCCTCTGACTGCAAACAGGTCCCCTAAGAGCCCTGTTGTGTCTGAGCGGTACCCGTGTGAGTATTTGGGTGGCATAATATATTTATATAATATAAAATATGTATAAGGATGGACGTATAAGGTATCCTAAGAGTCACTCTAGGTTTTTGATGCAAGGTAAAAGGTGGGTTAGTTTTGGGGTCTCATGTGCCCCAGCTTTCTCCAGCTCTCTTTACTGGTTTTGGCATTTATTAGACTTTATGCTGTGTACTTTATGTTACACTATGAACTGACCCAGAATTAATATCAGTCCAGAGAAACAAAATACTGTTGTCTTGCTCTTTCACAAAAAATTCTTTATACTGTTTATTCAGTGAACTTAATATGGGGATTTATTGTGGAAATAAAATGTTACAAAATGTAATAAAACTGTGTGAAAAAAGCATTTAACACTACACATTTGATATACCAAGAAGGGGAAGAAATCACCTAAAATGTGTAGCTTGTACCCTATGGAGGTTATTTAATTACAGAATCTGCATGGCTGGGTGAAGCATGTGTTCAAGTACATACTAGATCACGGATCAAGGTTTTCTGTTGCTTCTTTAGCCAGATTTGGAAATTTCATGATTTTTCTCATATTTCTTTCATCATTGTCATTCTGCTCATGTGTAAACGTGTGAAAAGCAATGATATGAAAAAGCAAAGTGAAGGAAAAACAAACAGTGGAGATGAGAAGCAGGCGGAAGCCCGTAAAGCCTGGTGACTGGGGTCAACTCTCTCAGATACACATCACTAAGAGGAGCTATAAAAGTTCAAGAGGAGGTGTCTCTGTCGATCCAGAGAAAATAAACCCAAGCCTGACTATACAAGGACATCAGCATGGAGCACACGGAGACCGAGCCTGAGTAACAACAACAAGTAACAAGGACAAAATCTACATCCATCATTCAAGGGCAGATACAGTACATCCTACATAGAGGAACACAATTTGTCCATATAGGTTTGCGTTCACACACATTTTCAGACACGCACACAGACACACACACACACACTCTCACATAATAACTTTCCTTCACTCACCCTCACATATTGGAAAGGAAAGGATGTTTGCACTGGGATTTAAGAGCATGAGGTATCCAGATCCTACCGCATGTTCCTGAGACTTGAGCCACAGTAAGAGGTTAACCAGACAATACTTTTCCCTAGTCTACATGAGGTAGATCAGTGCACTTCATGCTATGCACACAAAAACCCATACTCAAAAAAGGGCACATACACATGAACATTAAAAATCATATGACCACATTCTTACAGGAAACCACAGGGACTCCCCTGCGCAGCCAGCATAAATAACCAACAACACAGGCTGTTCATCATCACTTATTGGTGTATGTACATGCTGGGGGTTTGCCGGAACATGATTGGTCGGTGCATTCATCAATCTGATAGTGATCAGTCCCATATAGGGGAGATTAATCATTAGCTCTGCAGGGGAAAATGCATGGCACGGCAGATAGTGATTATTGATGGGTTAATCCCAACTTCATGGCTTTGCATTCAGGCGGCAGGCTTGGGGT
>NW_018127903.1:1518689-1545799 GCF_001952655.1 Monopterus albus
ATATGTTAATATGCAAAGTAGTAATGCTGCAGTGGGAAAATTAGGCCCATTATGGTTAATGCACCATACTGATATCAATTGATTATTGCAGTTATCTGGATACAACTGCAACATTTTCAATACAGTATATGAAGGATTAACACATTTCCTAGTTCAGTACAATATGAGAACATCACTGATCAAAAACTAGAATCCTATCACAGTCCAGTCCTCTGACTTTTTTTATTTAACCCTCTCTCTCTGCTCCAAACTCCCTTTCTTTACTCCAGGGGTTATCATATCAACTACATTTGCCCAAGGGGCAGAATTTTTCTAAGCAGACACTGTGGGGGCTGGACTTTCCAAAACAAACAAACAAACAAACAAAAAAAAAGGCTTGATTACCATAATTTTATTTTTATTGCACTGTATCAGTGTGAATACTTTTAAGGCTACTTTAATGTTAAAAAGTTAAATGACAGCATGTGCGTGTACTGTGTTGAGCCTGCATGTTACACAAAGTAACATAGGAAAGTGTGTGTGTGTGTACTGTGTTGAGCCAGCATGTTACACAAAGTAACATAGGAAAGCAAAAGCAGCTCAAGAGCCATGGTAACTAACAAATACTCTGCTGATATCCAGGTCAATCAATGTAGTCATCAATGGCATGGTAAATAAACTGAAGTCAGTCTCACCTCACTGCACTGCTGTCACTCACTGTTCAGTCACAATTTCCTCAATTTATTATGCTTCTCAAAGATATGCATGTGATACTACCACAAGGATCTACAGTACATTGTGTCTATTTTTATATTTTTGACAGTTTGATCCCAACAACAGTAGCTGTAGGTGGAGATAAAGTGGGTGATGTGTTTAGCAGCCTGATTCCTGCATCCGTCTGTGTAGGCTATTCACTAATAATAAGCTGACAGATGGCTTTTTAATGTCTTTAAAAACCCATGGGTTGAATGCACATATTTGAGGTCAGTAAATTATTCTTATTAATATTATTTGTATCTCAACTGTTTTTGGAAGCAAAAAAAGAGAGAGAGAGAGATATCCAATACCATGATGCAGCTTTTTCCTAGTCATATTCTCTGATTTCATTAATTAACTGTGGGCCGGATGGAAAGCTGCGGTGGGCCGGATGTGGCCCGTGGGCCGCCAGTTGACAATTTGTGCCTTACTCTCTCGCCCTCTCCTTCTCTCCTGGAACTGATGTTTTGCAGAAGTGCTTTTAAAAGCCCCAGAGGGTAAATAGTGCTTGAAAAGTAAACAGAAATGAGCTGACCTTGCCAGAGTTTTGGCTCTTGACAGCAGCACTGCTTTAAGACTTCAAGCAGCAAGGGTCACAACTATAAACAAATCCATTCCAATGCCAGCAATACATACACAGAAGAAAAGAGAAAGAAGGCAAACAAGTTCCTGGCAAAGGAACATAATTAATGAAAACTCCAGAGACAGAATGTGAAAGAAAAGAGAAGGATAGAGACAGTGGGAAAAAAAAAACTTGGAGATAAGAGGGGGTGGTCTTCTCATGTCTAAGGAGTGGAGAAATGCAAGGGGAGGAGGGGAAGGAGCAGATGAAGCAGTAACACTGGGGAGAACAGGGTGAAACAGCATATTTACAAATCCGGATGCAAGTCACCTTTACCTGGCATCTGTTTTTGGTTTAGCCAAAAGGTCAAAGTTCATGGCTCTTAGGTTCTTAGCAACAAGGTTTGCATGCATCCACAAAGGAGCCTTAAACAACTTTAACATTATAGAGTATAACTCTGAGCATCTAAAAGCTCACCAGCTTGAATCATTTTAAATATCTTGCATGGATTAAATGGCTTCAAGCCTTTGTATAATATAATATTCACATAATATACTCAGTCCAATTGTTTCATCATAGTGTTTGGCTAAAGATGACACAATGAGCAAATCACCAAAGCCAGGACTTAGAAAGACTCATCTGATTATGAAGTTAAAGCTACAGTATGCACTTTTCCCCCCTTTGAAATATGGTTTAAAACATATCTCAAACATATCTCACATCTCAATGGAGAAGTGCTGTCAGTCTGTCAGAACCGCAGTGCATCTAGCTGGTCAGAGAAGGCCAAAGTCAGGGGTGGGAGCTCACGGATGTTGATCGGTATGCAAACATGCCACTGGTCCACTGTTGCTACAGCAGTGAGGATTCTAGCAGGAAGTGGTCGCTATGGCTGACACACTAGCTGGAAAGCACCAGATTCCTGCATTAGCTGAGACAACAATCACCACCAGGATGTAGAAGGACTGGGGGAAGCGTAACAGCACATGGAGACAGAGAGGTAGGAGGAACGAAGTGGTTTGCTTTTGAGTCTCATGCTATAACTAGCTTGATTTCCACAACTTGCATATTGGAGCTTTTAGGGGCAAATTTGTACAGATTTCTTCTCCTAATTCAACTACCCAGCAGCACCCCTCTGTGCCTTTTAGTTTCACCTCATCCCTTTAGTCTTGACCTTGACTCTTCCTCTTCTCTGTCCCCTACTGAGGATGACAAACTGAGGAATCAGCATCTAACTGAAGGGTCATAAGGCATGATTATTTATGCATGATTACTAGGTCCAAGATGACGGACAGCTACCGAAGGGGGAATACCCTGACAACTACATCATAATGTTTAATGATTTCCTTATTTTTCTTTTCAGTATTAAAGTAAATGTTGTGTACCAGTATTATTGCTTCTGACTTTGTCAAACTAAGATGTAGCTAAGAAATAAAGAACGTATGACACAAAACGTGCTTGCGGAGAAGGAATACTAAAATTATATTTTAAAAAGAGAATGAGGGAGCTAAGTAATTATAGTATAACTTTAACATGTTAAACAATAGGGTGTTTGCATGGGAACATCATGTTTCCTTCAACATAGCACCATCCACAATTTTAAGCAGTTGAAAAGGTGTTTGGGTATTGTTCCAAAAGAGAGAGTCTGGGTCATGAAGTGAGTAAGAAAGCCAGAAATGTCAGCACCTGGCAAAGTAATTGTAAAAGCACTGACATTGACAAGCAACCCTCCCAAAACCTTGATAATATATTATCCTCCTATTGGACAGTAAAATGTCATTGCACTGGTAACATTTGTCAGTGTGCACAGTACTTGGGAATCTCATCTCATAACATGTAGAAAACATGCGCCTTCTTTATTTTCCAATGCACCTCCACCTGTGTTACTGTCCTAGGAGATTTCCCCATTCCCAGTCCTGGATGGTCTGGTTTGGGGCTGTCTACAGCGTGTGGTGCAAGTCTCCTCAGGGCAGTGTTTGTCATGTTGGAGAATCTTGTTATATACTCCATGTTGCTCAGCCCTGTGATAAGTCATCGTTATAGCTGGCCAACCTGGCAACCCAGTGATAAGGGAGCCATGTTCAATCACTACACCAGCTAATATTTCAAATTCCATATTGTTTGCCTGCGGTGGAAGATCCCTCCTTCCAGCCTATGTATACATACACAGACACAGTCACACATAAGACATTTTCTCTCTATCTGTTTTTGTCTTGGCTTCTCTCTCCGTCTCTCATCCCTCTATCTGACTGTCTCTCCTATAAGGGAGTGTGAGGACTCCCTTTCACAAAGGAGGAGGTAATGTAACCCCTTCAGAAAGAAGGAGGCAATGTTAACACAGTGCAGCGCTGCTGTCATGCCAGCTAAATATAATGTCCTTCACTGAGAAGAAGGAAGAGAGATTATTTACCAGAAAGAAAACTACACAAGTTTAACTTTTTACATGTAAACATAAGCTCAGAAGTAAAAGTTATTACATTCTTAGCAGCCTAACAATATAATATAGTATACAAAAGTCATTAACATTGTTAAAAGAATAAGAAACAAAGACCGAGCCTCCTCGAGTTCTCTGCAGTGAAGCTGTCTTCTTTTCTAAACTTGTGAACATGCACACAGCCCTTGTGTAAACACACCTCCATATAGGCCCATTTTGGTTCAGTGGCCGTGAGGCTCCTTTCCAAGCAGCCTACCAACAACCACAGGCTTCAGGTGGGGTCTGACCACATCCGACAGGAGAGTGAAAGGGGCCTTGAGCATCATTCCATCAATACAGTGTCCTCTAAATTTCATCTGAGCTCTCTCTCTCTCAACAACTCTCATGGAAAAAAAAAACAGCTGATGGGCTCAGCTCGGTAAGGCAATGGCTCCTGCGGCTGTGTTTATACAGCTTTAAGAGAAGGCAGTTTAGCAGGTGCATGGCGCTGTAAGTACAACTGCAATCCACCACTAAGAGGATTAAAAGCTAGGATGATATCTTTCTAGTAAATAACCTTTCTCTGGAAAGAAAATATAGCAATAAATGAGCTCTTTTCATTCCTCTGGCTTCATCCTCTTTGCATTGGAAGACAAAAAGTAAGCGAGAGGGAGGGAGAGAATGAGTTTTAATGAAATGAAAAAAAAACAAACAGGTGTTAAGCCTCTCCAAACTGGCCTGTGTAATGGGGTTCTGCTTGGAGGATGTGGAACCAGTGGATAAACTGCATGCCAGTCAATATATCTGTCTCCTTCTTCTCTATAATCCCAACAGCGCTCCACAAAGAGTTTGCATTTTAAGCATCAGAAGCACCTCAAACATATACTAACTTCTCTCACAGAAACCAAGTCATGGGCAAACTAAGCTCCTGTGCTATATTGCTTTCCAACCTGGCAGGGATACTGTAGCATACTCATAGCTAAGTCAATGAAGATGTCTCTGAATAGGCCCCAGAATCACCACAGGAGCTTCCCTGCCCTGACAAATGTTGCCAGTGTCAGAAAATGCCATTATTTATCCCTAGTATAGCTGCTGCTTTAAGTTGCGTTGTGTTACAGCTGTCCAGCCATAGAAAACTGATCTCAGGGTTGGTGGTCAATAGAGAGGTTATCTGCTTCTCACAGCAGGGCTGTGAGAACAGCAGAACACCTGGCCCGAGTCTACCATGTACCCAGCCTGGTCTGTGATCTTTCTTGGATCTCTGTTTCTTTTCTCTTTGCTTTTAATTTCTCAATTCCTCTAGGGCAGTGCTCCGTGACTACCTGGGGGTTCCTCTCCAGTATGCCTCATAAAGAGAGAAGCACTGGATGTTTACACCTGCTAGGCCCCACTCAAAGCCTATGGGTAGAGTTAGTGACCTGCCCACTCTCTCCTCCCCCGCTCCTCCCTCTCCTAAAGGGAACAATCAGCCTGTTACGAAGGCATCAATGGCTCTCCCAGCTGGAGTTTCTCTTTGGTTATTGAGTGTGGATAGGACGCTCCTGCGCAATTGTGTGTGTGTCTATGTGCACAGCCACTGTTGTGATGAGCACTGTTCAAAACACACTCCAAGACCCAAGTGGATGGGTGGGTCAGTGGACTCTTTTCCACCTCATATCACACAATGCAGCCAATTCTGTTGCCTGCTGAAGTGGAGAGAGAAGGAGGGTAAAGTCTTGGCCTTAAGTGGGTATCAACCCCTAGATCAGTGACCTGGTGGGACAAAAGGCCCTCTCACAAGCAGACTCCTTCACTAATCCTCAAACACGACTAAGTTAATCCCCTGAGCTGACAGTCTTACCAATAACACTAAAGCACCAAGTTAGTCTAATTGTGTACAAAGAAAAAGGCATTTTTCAAGTAGGAGCCAACTAGTAGTGGAGCAACACTTAAGTACAATGTTGTTACTGCTGTGAGCTAGAACTGCAAAGTTACTTCATGGAGAAGTTCCTCATGGCAAAAACAAGGGCCACCGTTCCATGTTAGCTATCCAGTAGGGAATGAAGGCCTATCAAAAATGCTCACCTGGTGTAAATTGACCAAGTGTTGTTAGAGGTCTAAACCTAAACCTGCCTTCAAACATCACAAATCAACAGCAAATATTATACCTGTGGATATCATTTTGGAATTGGCTAGAACACACAGTAAGCAGTGCATAGTTGATAAGATGGATCAACTAAGGATTTTAAAAGAAATTATATTGAAAACACTTTCCTAATTTATAGAATTTCATACATAGAGTAACAATAACACACAAACACGCCATATGTCAATATTTTCTTCAGTGCTTTATCATAAATACAGAAAGAGTATCCATAGAAAGAGAAATGTAAGGGGAAAAAAACATTACACTTAGAAAAGCTATAAACTTCAAATCCATGGAGGGCAAAGCATCAGAACCTCTGGCAGCATGGATATAGTTGCAACTCTTCTTCTTTAGCCCAAAGGGAAATATTCAGAACAGTGCTATTGGGCTTTTGTCAAATTTAAAAGAAGCCTAAAATTATTGCAGAAATGTCTTGAAACCCAAGACTGGACTCAACTTACCATGCAAGGAAACAATCATAATGAAACATGCAACTTTCTTATTCTGTTAGAAACTCCTCAAAGCAAAAGCAAGTGTGTCACATTCCACTTCAGACTGACATCAGAATAATGCTGAAATGGAAAGCTCTTTGATACCTGACAAGGCAGGCATACTTCTTCTTGGTATATGCATGCTTGTTTTGATTATGTTGTTATTCCAGAAATCTAATTTCATGAGCAACAGTTATTTTGTTGAAGACTACTTTATTCAGTACAGTACTCATGCATTTCTTCTTCAGTGGCCTGAATTGTGATGAATTGGCTTGATTCTGAGTTCATATTAGTTCAGACAGAACTCTTAAAAACCTCAAGTATCAATTTTTAGGTCATCAGCAAGTGTAAAACTTTGCTCCTCCCTGTTAACATTTACAGCATCAATTATTCTTCCCCATGGAGGTTAGTGCTTATTTCAGATTGGTCTTGTGAAACAGCACAACAAAGTGCACTCTTTTCTTCCCCTCTCTTAGCCTTTCCTCCTTCTCCTTTACCTTTCAGACTGACACCATACAGCTCTTTTATCCCAAAGGTTTCAAACGTTCTCTTCTCCCTGAATACAAAACACTAGTGCCTCTTGAACTTTTGATGGTAGCTGAAAAGCAAAAGAAAGTCAGAAACACCTCTCTATAAAGACATCACAGGCAGAGTTCAGGTGTAGTTCACCTGAACTCCATCCATATTCAAAAGGTTTTGCTACTTCTCTTTCTCCCTCTAGCTAGCGTTTCCTGACTAGATTTTGCTACCTAGTAGAGAAAGCCTTATTCAAAAGGTATGACTCACAAACACATGACAGAGCTGTTCAAGGTCCTGGCTGCCTGTAAGATGGGGAGTAAAGGGGGCTTACACTGGACAAGCTATCCAAAGGCCTTAAAGCGCTGCAGTCCCAGTGAAATCAAATTAATCAGCACCTTGTCTGCTTTTGTTCTTATCTACTGATCTAAGAAGACAAAAGATAAAGTAACATGGATGGACTCTGTGGATGGAGTCTTTCTATTTGTCAGAGCTTATGAGACAGACAGGCAAAGTCTACAAGGAAAAGATAGTGTTAGGTATTTTTAGTCAGATAGAAATTGGATAGATACTTTATGTATTAGAAATGTTTAGTGGAGATAGGATGTCTAGTTAGACTGTTAAATGCTTAGGCCTGCTTATGAGTTTCTACAGGGTACATCTGGTCAAGGATAACTAGAGAGAAGAGTTGATGACTGTCAGCAGACAGGGTGTTTAATATTATTATTATGACGTGTATAACTGTAGCCTTAGCCATAATATGTTCTTATGTTTAAGTCACGACATGTTACTAGAGGTCGTGAGAATGTTTTTAGTTACACACCACTTAATCAACAGACAAACCGAGGGGATATAATGTATAGGCCTGGTGGGTTCAGGGTCTTTCATCTTACATCTGCCTGCGTGCAGTTTGGAGGTGCAAGATACCTGAGCGTGTAATGTTAATTTTGCCTGTGTTCATGGAATAAATCAGCACTGTTTTGAAGTTACTTGGACTGTCTCATCTCTCAGAGTTAGCAATGGTAAGAAGAACCAAAGACCTACAATAGTGTTCAGGGGTCTTAGGATAAGCCATTGATTACTGTTTCCCACATACTTTAATCAGCCTGTACTGACACTCTGCCACTGCCAGAGAAGGACACCCCATTGTCTTGGAGATAGAAAACATAGAGTTTAAGAGGTCCATATGCCACGCTAATTGTTTATTGACTGTTCACAGCAAGGAGGAAGATAATTAGGGCCATTAACTAGTGTAACTAAGCAGACACAAGTTGTCAATTCCCGATCCCACCAGGCTCGTTCTCTTTATTGTAACAAGCTGTGTAGGATAACCGGTGTCTTTCCATGGGAAAACAGCTGGAGAAAGCATGGAAACACTTCTTTTCTCTTTTTATTATTCCTCTGCCTCATCTGTTCTTCCTCCTCTTCATTCCATTTATGTTTATTTTTCTTCCTACAATGTGGGTCACATACATCCCCTCATCGGCCATCATGCTTTTTTGCACAAATTTTTATAACTTTTTGCCTCTGTGGTCCGTTAAATTTTGACACGAGGACACACACACAAACAAGGTCCATGTGAAGTGTGAGGAGGATATGGTTCCAGGGGATTTACATAATAGAACTTAAATGCTAAAGACTGATTTACTTTGTTTTTGCAGTACTGCTATCACAACTTGATGCAACGAGACAGACAGATTTAAACCTGAAATGCTCATCCCCTCTAGTTCTCACTCTAACTTTCTCAGTAATTTATGTAACAATATGTAAATGTTCTGCAAAGGAGGTTCTTGCAAATTCAGAGGAAAGAGAAAACTTCATCACCACATCATGCTTGAATAAACATGTTCTCCTCCTCGTTTTATGTCGTCTTTTGGACTCCCAGGACAGGCTGCTCTGATGCCTTGATAAGCTTGTGTCATTTGGAGGTCAGGACACTCATGAAATATCTCAAGAGCAACAGTGTCCAGTGTTGTGATTTAACAGTACTTCACTCCCGCTCACTTGGCCTTAGACTTTTATTTTTACAGTTTTAAAATCAGAATGACAAGTAAGGAAAAAAAAACATAGCCTTTCTCTAATGTTGACACAAGTTATGACTTAACATGTGTTAAAATTTCACTGTGGTTGGGAAGGGAAAGCTGATCAGTGTTTACTGTGGGAAATTCTCTCATTCCATATGCTAATATGAGGAATGATGCAGATTAACATGGAAATATAGAAAGTGGTCTTCTAGGTTCATTACTTTTTCACTCCACCTTGTCTCTCTCATAATGTACACACTGTCAGGAACTTCCACTTCAGAGATCATGAGAAATAGTCCTAGGGCATTTTAATAAAACACAGAGTGTATTAGGATTTTCACAGGTGGAATTTGTATTAAGCGGGTGTCAAGGAAGTGTTGAAAGGGTCTGAGGGAGATGGGTTTTTGTGGGGACGCCCATGGAGTCCAAAGACTCCAGAGTATGTGAGCAAAACCATCAGTTACTCCCAGATGTTATCAGGACACTACAGCAACCATGCCTGGACTCCCCAGAGACACACAAACACACAGCTGGGGAAAACATTGGGACACAGAATATGAACCACAGCTAGAGGGAATAGGCTACAGGGGATGTTCTCCTATATGTCAAGTGTGTACTAGTGAGACTAAATATGTAGGTGAGTGAGAAAATGCAAGCAGTAAATGATGGTGTTTGTGAGTGGGTATGTGCACGTGTGTGAGCACTGCTCCATGTAGAGTACCCATCTGTAAATTTATCTCTGTATACATGGTCGGCATGCTTTATTCTGTCCCAGGAAACACTAGCAGGAGGTGAAGCAATTCTGGGGAGCACAGATAAAAAAGACAGACGAAAAGGAAGAAGAAGCAGACAGAGACTAAAGGAAGGGGGTCGAGAACTACAGGGATAAGACTTTTAACTTGTGACACAGAACAGTGACAGAGATGTCTTACAGAAGAAAAGTAAAAAAACTAAACTAAACTAAACTTTGGTATTTAGGGTAACCCCCATACCTTCCTCTATGGTTTGGGGAGCAATGAAAATCTCGAATTTGCATAACAGCAAAGGGCAATCAAAGGAAGAGGGGCCCATTGTTAGGAACTGTCAACGGAGGCAGGGGCCGTGAGCCCGGAGCCCCCATGTCAAAAGTGCTTATTTGGGGTGCCACTCGGACATGACAGGGCCTCAAGGACAGGGGCGAGGGGTTAAACTGCTAACAACATTAAATGTCACCCCCACCCTGCTTTACTATGAAAGACATGCAAAGTGGCTTACATCAAGTACTGTCACCAAGGTTACGTGATATATCACATTTCCTTACTCAGCTCCCCAGAAACGTCTACTTGTTACAGTTCCAGTGAGTTTTAATTCAAACTGTAAAAACTAATTTTGAAACAAATGTGTTGTGACTATTTAATATAATGAAAGAATAAATAAAATATGGTATTTTGGTCATGCCATTTAATTAGACAGCCTCATATGTATTACACTCATATGACATAGTTATGTAGTCTAAACCAGACATTAGTATCAGTGAGGCAACTGACAAAATGTTGATGTTTGCTAACAATGTGTTTCCCTCTTCTCCATTTCTTGTCTTCCCTAATTCTTAAATAATGCTACTCAAAGTTGGCTTTTTCATCAATTATGGATCAATACCATATTTGATTTTGTTTGTTCTGTGCCAAGTGTCAATGTGCACAAGTCAAAGGGAGGCAGCCCTTTGTTTCATCCTGTTAATAAACACTAAAGCATTTAATATTTCATTTCCTCTACCAAAGGGCCTCAGAGACGTCATTGTGTTTAACACCCGGTGTCTGTGAAACTCCTGGTGCTTTCTTTCTCTTGCTGTCTCTCCCTCTCCCCTTTCTGTGGGTTTGTTTGCAGCTCAGATGTCAGCGCAGGACTGTGTTCTGTAACTTATTTAACAAGGGTTCGTTCTCTTGAAAGCAGTTCTACCCTTAGGAACAACCGAGACTTTGACTCGACTCTGTGTATGTCTATTAATAAATTAACTATTCTGTCACAATCTGAAGGAAAGATTCAATTATTCACAAATTGCGATGCATTATTCCATCAACCACATTTAAAGCAGAGCTATGAATAATTTTTGCCATTTTACTTTGGATAATTAAAGCAGTAAATCTCTTTGTGAGGCACATAACGGCCTTTTCTGACTCTATGGTTCATGATACAATGAAAAAGAAAACAATACACATTTTCTGCTATGGTGAAGCCAGTATTAATCAACAGCTTCAGGTATGAATATGCATGCAGCGGGTTAGTTAACATCTCTTATCGGAATATAAATCACTCATTTATTGGCAATCTTTCAGCTGTGGAGGATGGGAACGGGTGGGCGAGGGTACAGGAGTGAAGGAAGAAACAAGAAACATATTGAAAGGGTGAGGATTTAGGAGAGATGCTGGAGAAGGTGGGTGTGAGATAGTTGGAAAGACAAAGGATGTTACTGTAAGTGTGTGTGTGTGTGTGTGTGTGTGTGTGCCTGCACATATTAGATAGAGATATGGATAGGGAGATCAGTTTTCCACAGCAAGTGTGTCCTCTGGCTCTTTTTCACTCGATTTGGGGATACCGCATTAATTTGGGGAAACATGTTTCTCTCTCTCTGCCTCTGTCTTTCTCACACCCTCTTCATTCGCTCCCTCCAGATGAAGACTCAGTGTGCTCACAGCTCCTCTGCCATATGTCTCAGCTGAGACAAAAGTGCCTCTTAGGGTTT
The DNA here is from genome assembly GCF_001952655.1 of Monopterus albus. Lineage (NCBI taxonomy): Eukaryota > Metazoa > Chordata > Actinopteri > Synbranchiformes > Synbranchidae > Monopterus > Monopterus albus. The sequence continues at coordinate 1,530,275 of NW_018127903.1, forward strand.
TTCTCACAGTATTTTTTATCCAGTCACACGGCTTGCCCATGGTCGCTGCACTAACCCAATTAACAGGAAGCCCATGGCTCCCTGATGTCAGATAAAGACCCCCCCCCCAACACACACACACACATACACTCACCTCCTCCCTTCATGGTGCTCTCTGCTGCCCCTGCTGACCTCTCTGAACTTTACAAAGATAACAGCTGCTCACCATCCACTTACATTGATGTAAACAATGACAACAATGGCCTCTGTAAAACAATAGTAAATGATAACTGGATGATAAAGACACATGAAGGTACACACTGTGACCTGCCTGGTAAAAACAACTACAGGAAATCCAGCTAACAAAGAGCTCTGAATTTATAAAAGTCAAAGGAAAGAAGGCCTATATGACTCAGGTCTGTTTTTATAACTCATCAGAAATCCATCAAAATTTTAAATGAGGTACATCATTAAAAAAAACATTTGAACAAATATTAGCCTACATGACAAGATTTGACAAGTGTCAGATGAAACAGAGGCAGAGAGGCCAAGAAAACAGGACGACTTCTACAGCCACAGACGCATCAATCAACCTACTGTCCAACCTTCTTCCTTCTCTCCCTCTGCCACTCTCCCTTTTTGGTACTCTATCTTTGTCTCTCTCTCTTTCTCAGACACACACACATATTTGCATCCTGGCTGTCTCAATTAACCCATGGTTAATCTTAGACCTCCCGTAGCAACTTCTAAAAGGGATCTGGGTAGAATGGGAGATGGTATCTGCCAGGAAGATTACAGTGCGACGGGCAGATCAAAGAGGGCTGGACTTTGGGCCCCAGCGATTAGTGGTAATTAAATAAAGTATGTCTGTTTAAACTTCATTAGCAGCTGGGCATTTGCTCCACCAGAGTGGGCACAACTCAACCATCCTTAATTAAAAGATAATCCACAGGATCGCCCCCTAATCTCCTTCCAAAATATGCTCTCCTCTCCCCCCATGTAGGAAGTTTTCAGTCCACTGCTACTACAGAACAGGCCAGTGGGTGGAGGTGAGCCCCACAGCCGCCAACAGTCTGAATAGCAGAAAAAGTTCGCTCTTGCCCCCCCCCCCCCCCCCGACCTGCAGAGGAGTAGAGAAGGAAAAAACCTGCCCCCGATAACATCAATTTAGCATGCTATTATCTCCAATGGTGGAAAACTACACTCCGGCAAAGTCTGACATAAATCTTGGAGAGCTGGGGGGACATTGAATATGCATGAGCTGAAACAGATATGACACTGCTGGCACATTAATATTCTTGTCACTGGAGGTTTTCAAACTTTCAAGTCGATGACTTGAGCGAATCCAGTTTGGAGTTTCCATAAAACAGGGCAAAAGAATATTATACATAATTAAAGACCTACAAGCTTCTGAACTCGGAGGGCGAAAAAGAGAGGAAGAGAAAGAGGGAAATGTGTTGCTGTAGATTCCATAGAATTTAGATGAATCCACAGTTTGAATAAGGGTGAAGGGATGTGACTGTACGGATCAAATAAATTCTGTATCACTTTCTTGATATTCAGAGCCAAGTAGCACATGCTTAACATTTATGTATTTCGTAAAAAATAATTTGTGCCTGGGAGAGCTCAACATGCCACCACATGAGAGAAAGAAAGCCAAGCTATTTTAAAAACTGCGTACACATACGGTTTAGTTGTCAAAGTCACTCAGTCGCATGCAAGTAAATGGAGTGGGGAGGTCTGATGGTTAGATTGCAGCTTTGTTCTGCAAATGAGCTGATATAAATCCAAAAGTTGTGACAATTACACGGCCATGGTTGTCTGGCTAGAAATATCCAAAGCTCTTATTTACATTATTCACAAAATTCACATTAACAGTTGGGCCTCTTGTGGCCCAGTTTTCCCCCTCATCCTCTGGTTTCTCTCGTCCACTGCTAAGTACGTACCATGCCATATGACCTTTCCATTAAACTCACCCTCACTCTTTAATCAAGGGTCATCTTGGAATCATTCATTCATTCATTTCTTAATTTAGCATTTTGGGGATTAGTTGTTCCAGCTCTCTGTTTATATTTATGTCTATAAACTGTTGGGCCCCAAGCAATCCAAAACAAACTGGCCACCCTGAATTCCCCCTGGCTGGTCTTTTGCAAACTATTTACTCACCCCCAAAAAATCTCTTCACATACAGTAGATAAAACACCAACACACATACAAAAACCAGCAACCCCTGAGCCCCAGTTGTCCCAGATTACCTTCAGTTCACTTAAGGGAAGACACGCAGTGTGACCCATCTCCACCAAAAAGCCTTATTAAACTCAGATGTGTGACCACTTTCCAAACAACATCCTCTTATCCTCTTTTGCTCTGGTTGAACCACAGGGTAAAAAAGGGATCCACTCAAACACTATGGTATCTTCAGACTGATCAGACAAGCTTTGGGGTTTGACCCAAACTGTGTGAATGCTGAGCTTTCCAACAGAAGAATGGAGAGATGGATAGAGAGATACAGTAGATGGCCCATTGATCCTGCTCTGGTTTACTGACCAAGGAAAAGGCTGCAGGGCCTGGTGGTGCAGCAGAGATGCAGGCTGTAGTCTGTCTGGCAAGCCAGACAAACATAATGAGATGGGAAAGAGCAAAAGGCATAAACACCACAAGCACCGTCTATGGAAAGCATGTAATATACAGCCAAAAGAATACTGTCCATTGTAGAGTATATTTATAACCTGCAGAGGGTATTTACTGTAAGCATGAATTTGGCCATAGCTCAGGGTAGATTTAACCAGCGTTGGGAAGGTGATTATCAAAATGTAATCGGACACAGATTACTAGTTATCCTGTTAAAAATGCAATAAGTAATGTAACTATAATACCTTCATCAAAGTAATGTAACTTTTAATTACTTTGCTAATAAAGAAATTAGTTTAAAACTGGGCAATAAAGTTGAAAAGCCCTAACATAAATTTAAACCAGGTAGTGCAGACCACACAACATTATAGTTATTACTGCCAATCGTTTCTTAAAAGTTCTTCAAAATAAATTCAATTACTTAATATAATACTGTGGAAGCATGTAGCCTAATGAACGTGCAACCAACCAAAACTGTTTGCTGAATACAGAAGAAAAATATAGTTTCCAGCAATGGAAAGTGTTCTTGCCTGTCAACATGTCTGACCCACCTTGGCATTGTTGGCTGATTGCAGCCAGGTGTGGCAGAATAATGTGTGACGATTTAATTGGTACATGAGACGTGGTGCAAAGTTTTACATACTTACATACATGTGCTGCCACATGAATGGCACCTATCTAGATGCCAAGCTCCTTGATGGTGTTATTTGTCTCAACAGCTTTGCTGACCTGCTTTATTTGGAAATATTCTAAAATAAGGCATTGCAACAAGGTGCAAACTAACAAAACGACTGTTTTTCTAACAGCTTTTTACTGAAAAGAATATACTCAGATGTAATCACCAACATTTTGATTAGTAACTGTAATTTAATTACATATGTTTTTTCTCAGTAACTGTAACAAATTACAATTTCATTTATTTTGTAATTTAATTTTAGTACCTATTCCCCAGCACTGGATTTAAGACTCACAAACTCACAGTGTGACAAAGTGGAGTGGTTACTGTATATTGGATATAGCATACGATTGTCTGAGGAGCATGACAGAGATAGTTGAGAAACAAAAATGTTTAGATAGATGATACATTAAAAATAAAAAAAAGACAGTGGATATTTTCATGGTAAATAATATACACAGTGTTGACACACATGCTGCATCACACTCTAGACTGACTAACTGACCCATCACATCACCACTTGTAATTTGGTTCTTCATGTTATGTGAAATTAATAATAAGGATAATCATCTTTTATTGGCCTAGTATGTTCCACACAAGGAATTTGTTTCTGGTACAGAACCAATAGCAGCCATCTGTGGTGCCAACTCAACCGATGGCCCTAGCCATTGGGGGCAACAGGGGGGGGGTTCAGTGTCTTGACCAAGGACACTTTGACACGTGTACTGGAGGCACTGAGATTTGAACCTTCAGCTTTCTGGTTGGGAGACGACTGCTCTACCCACTGCACCACTGTCGCCCCCCCCTGACTCTAAACCAATGACCTGTCATAGCATAAGCTAACACACCTATGAGAGGCACATAAATTATGTGAATTACACAATATGTGAATTGCATAAATGCACTGTAGTGTATGCACAATACCGCATTAGTTTAAAAGGTGGAAGTCAACCACAGTTCACGCAGCAGTATAAGAGTACAGCATGAATATAATGGATAAGCCTGTGATGCAGAATTAAACTATAATACATCGCTTTCAATTGAGTTACAAAAGAACTCACACCCCCTTTGTGCTTTTAAACAATAAATAACTTTCTACTTCGCAGACATAACCCCTAAAACACTCATACAGCAATCATTGCTGACAGAGTCTCACTTGAAGAAAATTACATTTGTCACATTTATTTCTTTGGGAAAATAATATACTGATCTCTTCATTCTACATTGTTTCAACAGCAGCAGCTATAGTGAACTACCACTGTCACTGCAGGAGCGGCAGCGACAGCAGGATGTGAAATAGGGGGAAAGGAGAAGAGAGTGTGACACGGTGTACGTGGAGGAGAGAGAGATTACATCGGCAGCATTGTTAACAGACATATTTCAAAAATTGATCCCACTCACATAACAAAGCTGTGGAGCAGACACACAGCCTGGCCTTCGCCATCTCTTAAGCAGACCAACAATAAATAAATAAAACCTTGCTCCTCTGACAGCTGCTATCCGTAAGCCTGAGCCAGCAACAGCCAGGCCAGACCCCCCTCTACCATTCCTCTTTCGCTTCCTCCCATCACTTCACCTCTCTTCATGGTTTGTGGGGAGTATCTCTGCACCTTTAGGTTATTCATCATTCACAGTAATATATCCCTTCTCTGCTCTCTTTGTCTCCCCCCTCTACCTTCCTCCCTGCAACAAATTCATTTTGCCCTTGACAAGGCCCTGCCTGTGTTGTGCCACTGGACACCCTGTGTGTAGCTACTTCTATGACACTGGGCGACAAGCATTTAAAGCCTGCCCGTTCCCAACTGGATGGAGCTTTAGATAGAGTACCCGGGCTGGCAGTGAAAGAAAAGTAGGGATAGTAGTGAAGGGGGAGGGAGGGAGGGGAGCCACGATATGTGCAAGGACAGCTCAGCCTTGTCACAGCATTACAACCCGCCATGGCTATATTGCCGTCTGCCTCCTGAAGGTGTTTTTCAGCTCCAGTTGATAAAAAGCCCCTGGGCAAGGTGCTTAGGTCAGGTCTTTAAACACAAGAGAAAATCTATCCTACCTCTCGGGTCCTTCCTGGTCCATGCCACTGCTCTCATTTCCCCACTCGTTGCCTTAATTTGGCGGCAAGGCCAGATCCTGTTGGTGTCAGCGAGCTTGGTGAATGGGCAAATGTCACTGAGTCATAATGGCACAGGGAATTGTCAAGCACCTTGTATAGTACATGACAGCTGCACAAGAAGATAATAGATTAATTTCATGAGTGTCTGAGCCCTGCAGGACAGTATTGCTATTCTTTTTCCCATCCTATTTTTGCTGGATTGTTGTCTCACACTGATACAGACATTTACCGTACACACTGTAAACACATTTTCTTGTAGATACACACACACCCACTCGCTCACCCTTTTTCCTTTCTCAATTATTTAGTGACATACTGTACATGTCTCATGTTTTTACACAAAAGAGGATAGAGTGTGTTGGAGGCAGAGAAAGCCATGGAGAGGAGGAGAAGGAAATTCCAAAGACGTGTGTAGTTTCCAAATAGTCTATCTCTCTTTGGACTAGTGCTGGATCTCTAGCTAAACACATCAAGCAGTTTTCACCATTATTACCCTGCACTCTGGCAAGGAAACCTGTCTCTCCTCACCTTTACAGCCCACAAGTTCACCTGCAGACTTTGATGCCATAGGAAAAGACATGACCCAGCTAGGAGAAATGGGGAGAAATGCTGAAGAGGGCAGTCATGTTATAAAGCAGTTTGTTTCTCAGTGCCCCTCACAGACATACGGTGTGTCTTCTGGTCAAAGAGATGTACTGTGGTGCACTGATAGACAATCACATGTGCTTTACATGAGCATATGCTCCTAACAAGAGTTACCAGAGCAGAGCATATCTTGCATGGTATGTGTGCATGTTCAGAGTAGAGAGCAATTAGGCAGACTGACAGCCCCACTGCACTACAATCCATGCATTTAAGGAGACATGTGAGGAGAATGAGAATGCATACTTGTACATTTCACACAAATGTGATCCTGTGTGCAGAAACATAAATACATAATTTGAATGAATTCATGTTTGGTTTTGACAAAGAAAGAGGAACACATCATCTATTGCTTGGTTTGAACAGCCTCATTTGACCAGGTTGAAACCAGCATGTCTTGTTGTGAAAGTACGTGTCAAAGGTGGCATCTCTGCTGTCTTCATTTATGCATATCTCCAGGTTGCTATGATGCTGCCCAGCCTCAGTGAAGAAGATCAGTTTGATGGTGGACTAATGCTACCCTGCTAGGGCATTTTCACGGGCACTGAGTTTTTGGCCTTGCTCCACTACCCGCAACGGCACACACTCAGTCTACACTTCAGTGAACTCTTTTCATGCCATTAAAAAAAGAAATGCAACTTTTTTCCCCCTAACTGCATCACAAAGGAGGGTAGGAACAATGGAGGCACTGGGTTGTTGCAGCCCTCGATTGAGATGTACTGCTGAAACACACAGCATTATTATGAGGGCATGTTGGCCGTAGTCCAATCTTCTCAGAACAAGCCACATAGTTAGCATTGCCGATCCTGCCACTTCCCGATAGGAGTAAATGCCTGAAATTCCAGGCCGCCTACTAAGAGATGCCATGCTATTCAGTAGATATTAGCATCTGTGATGTCAGGACACTGCACAAAGTGAGGCAGAGAAAGGATGACACAGAGATGCACTCTGGGCAGCTATTTGGGTTATCATAAGGAATCCTGTGCATGTCAGAGCCATACAATCGCACACACAGCTAATACAGCCATGCATAATCAAGTAAAAAATTACAAATAAATAAATCTAAAGGAAAGGAGGTAAGGAATCTCTGTACTATACCACCAAGTCAATGCACACACATACATGTGTACATTTTTTTATACTGTGAAGCCTTCACACTTGAAAAGAGGTCAGCTGAAATATGGAATAACAAAAAATATACTGCCTCAACCATCATCCCATAGATAAGCTCAGGTCTGTTTGGCCACATTCATAAAGCTTGTCTAAGAAATCCAGTTCTGTACAGGCCCCCGTGGCAGACTTTTCTGCTGGGTGCTAGCATGGCTGCTCTGAATGCTAACTAGCTACTAGTCAGCATGCCTGTGCCTGAGGCTGCAAGAGTCTTCACCAGGGGCACCCTGCAACTGCCACAGTCAGAACCAGGAAAAATAAGCAAGACAAAAGTCTATTCAGGACCAAGGCCATGTATAGACCTGCCCATCCCCCTCCTAAGATGGAAAAAGAAGGAAAGAGAAGGAGAACAAACTTGAGTGAGTAATGAAATGAATGAAAGAAAAGTGAGAGAGGGCATTTATTGGTCTTTGTTGTTTGAACCAAATGGGATGGTGAATGACAGCTGGCTGATCTGAGTGTTCTTCTGCTTTGTTTTTTGTTCTAAGGTAGGTTATAGTTATTAGGTTTGCATACTCATGCATGTGTGTGATGGATGTTTGATTGGATACTTTAGTTTTCTGGGGTTGCTTTGCCACAGGGTGTCCTGATAAGCTGGCAGCACTGTGCCTCATCACAGTGGTCCCCTTGCAGTTGCCATTATTGTTGTGAGCTGAAAAAAAAATCTTTAAAACAAAAACAGTTCTCAGTGTTCAAACAAACTAATCATGAGGCTGTTTTTCCTACTAATACACGCAATTATATTATTTCTGTTTTCATCTTTGAGAAAAACCATGGCTCCTCACTCAAGGCAGCGCCTCATTCAAGATTCTCACTACAAACAAACTAGGCTCAACTATGCCCCCTAACTCATGGCCTTTGACATAACCTCCACCCCTGTCTTTACTAATGAATTTGTTCATCTTAAAACTAGAGTCCACACTGCATCACTGGCATTTTTCCTCAGTAATCTTTCAGTTAAGAAACAAGCCAAAAAAGAAAAAAAATCAAAAACTGCTGTGTAAGTATGTAGGTGGAATGTGAAACACCCACCCCCCTCTCTTGCCCTGTGTTGTCTGAACTGCTCTCAGGTCAAACGCACAAGTGAGATACGACATGCTGGACATCCATGTTTGGACTAATTTCCAGTCTCTAGTCATCTAAAGCTAGTGGAGCACTGCCTGCCTTCACCTCTGGTCTCTGACAGTTATTGTTCCTCAGCAGCTCATAAATCTGCAGCAAAGGGATGTTTGCTAAAAGGGGGATCTGGGTCAAAGGTCGGTGAGCCCTGTCCTTTGGCACCCCCACACCAGATGGCACCTCAAGGTTTCTCAGGCTGTCAAGAGAAAGCACACACTCTCTCTTTTTACTTCCCACCATGATACTTCACTCAAAATGTGTTGTCACCCCATGTATTGCTAATTTTTACTCTTTTTCTCATTTTCTCATTCTCCACTCACCCTTAGGCCCCAGACCCAGAGAACTTCACCCCTCCTCATCATCCTCTCTGTCTCTCTGCAGAGATTCCACTCCTTTTCTGGTGGTAGGAGAATCCAGTATAGGGTAAACAGGAAGGGAAACCTGAGCAGACACTGGGAAGTGGTTGTAAAACCAAGTCAAATACCTACAGTGAAAGTTGGAGTTGACTGTGAGCACATCCAGAAATTACCACATTTTGAAAGCTTTTTTGTTTTCTTTTTTTAACCCTTACTTCATTACCCCTTCCTCCTTTCCATTTTGTTTAACAAATAGCTTTTTACAATCCTCACGCAATCAATTTTTTATGTCAAAATGAATAAATTAGCTCACTTTATTTTGGAATAAACCATTAATAGAGGAATGGCTGGTAATTAATTTCCTGTAATTGCCCCACCGGTATTGGTGTCAGTTACACCCACCCCATGAAAATCCTGTATATGAGCTTATATATGGCTCTTGCTGAGATTTGGGTACCAATTTTGGTAAAAGGAGGGGGACCTTTGGAGCAGGGGGGTGCTATCGTTGGGTGAGTACTGAGCTCTTTCATCTAGTCTGTGTTTGAAGAAGGCAGGAAAAAACTGTCACTTATCTTATATATGAATGAATTAAGTCTAGAAAATATATGTTCTATATATTTCTAAAGACTGGCCACCAGTGTGCATTTTAGTATGTTATCAATTCCAGCTGAGCATATTAGATGTAGTTAATACTTGAACTTAAGCCTAAGCCTGAGCTTATAGCATGGCTGTTGGTAGTAATAACTCTTTGTACAAAACTCTCCCCCAAATTCTTCCCTCTTTAGGCTGTTTAACATCTCTAATTTGTCATTTCCAGATGACGGCAGGGGAGAGCAGACCGAATTGCCGTCTTTGGGCTAAGCTCCTTATGCTCACTTGTATATATTGGAGGATTTGTGTGAGCGAACTCAGTGGGTCCAGGTAAAGTAGTCCCACTCCACTGGCTATGTAAACAAAGGATACGAGGGAGCCGCTGCCTTGTAGCCTCACTCAGAAAGAGCCTGTGGTTCAAACTCTGTACTTTAAGACCTCAAGACAGCACATTAACATTTGTCTCCCCAGCAGTCTGATTCAGGAGTCTTCTCCAACAGGTTCTTTCTGCACCCAGTGCCCCCATTTAGAGGCAGGGTGTGGCGTCACAGCAAGGTGGCAGAATGTTGGCTGGTAAGTATGTCACCCTGGCTGAGGTTGGGGCACAGTGGCACAACGGAAGTATTTTTATTCCCCTCCTCCATCTTTCTATCCCACGTCCTCCCACCACAACAGCACACATAAAACCAGGGCATGCCCCCAGTGAACAGTGCAATAGGCAGCTGCCATCAGTGAGCCTGGAAGGGCCTGACTTAAAAAGAAATTCAGAGAAATAGCTATAACCCAAAAACAGCCTCAGTGAGCCACAAGCCTCCATCAGTGCCCCTATTTTCCTATTTGAGATGAAGTGATGATAACTGCAATGAGGGAGGGCAGCGGTTATGGAGCCTGCCAAAAGACAGACAGATCCTTCCCCCAGGTCAGGAACCATGGGGAACGGGCAGGATACTGAATCACGGGGCTACTCAAGGTTCCATTGTCAGTCTTTTTTGATGTCAAAAACACATTTTCATACACATGTTCTGTGTTTATGCACATGCTCTGCATGCACTAGTTCCCTCGGACAGACATGCACCCCCCACACACACACATTTATAAAACAGAATTTCCAGTTATTTTAGGTTGCAGTCGATTGGCATACAGCTGATGTAGCGTACAGCTCACTGCTTATGACAGAAATTTATAATCAAATACACACATTTGTTCCACTTTCACTGTATATTGTAAAAATGGCTGAAGAAAGAAAACAAACAGTGACGTTCTCAGAGGCAATATATAGGGAATGTATTAAGGAAATAGGCATGAGGTAATCTCCACCAGGGGAAGTGAAAAGTTTAAAAGGTTTCAATAAAATGCCCATGTGAAAACCAACACATCTCTGCAAGCTCCTTTTTCTCTATGACTTTGTTGGAGGCTTAGTCACAGTTATAAAACTAGCATATAACAATCTTTTCTTTGTTGTTACAGTCAAAAGGATAGATGCTGCACAGTAACGTGATTAAAGAAGACAGCAATGTTTACTGCCCAAAAGCTAGGAAAAATATTATAAACTAGAAATAAAAAAATGCTACAGTATATAAGTAAGAGTTAGCAGAACTTAATTAAAACAGTGGCTGACTACACAGTAATTGCTACACGAGTCTTCTGGAAAGAAAGAGAGAGAAAGCAAAACATTAACTGAATGACTGCCCTGTTCAAATGTCATTCTCCCTTATGATGATATGTCGGCCACACAAAGGCTGCACAGCTGCGGTGTACTGAATAGTTGAGGCTCGCGTGTTCAATTTTTATACACTGTATGTAGTTTACAGTGCTATCACAGCCAAACAAAGAGAGGCATAAAGCCTAATCTCCCTAATTGTAAACTCACCAACAGACAATAAGATAGATGAGGAGATAATCCATGTGTCTTGTTGGAAGTCAACCCTCAAACACTTAAAAAGAGACACTCCATCAGGCTTTGAAGTTGAGAAATAAGGTGAGGTCTAAAGTGAATCAATACCTGGGCTGTGGAGTGGTGGCCACCTGCCAAAGAGACTGGCATATCCAATGTGTCTTCTCCTGAACACCAGGGATGAGCAGTGAGTCCTCTTTAAAGTCCTCAGAGTCCTCATATGTCCTTTAATTGTGAGTTATGTTACCCTGTCCTATACAGTAGATAAAATACACTTATTCACTCAAATGAGAAAAAAAAAATCATTCTGAACTTCTAGTTTGCAATTTGACCATCTCATCATGCCTAAAAAAATCACAAATGTAATTTAGTTAGACTCTGAAAGGTTTCATTTATATTAGTTTTGAATGACCTCAAAACAATCTTGGGAACTCTCCTGAAAGTCTGAGACAAATAAATTCAGCATGGCGGAAATTGAGATAAGGAAACAGAGAGCGATAGCAAGAGCAGGAGTATGAGATCTCTAAGCCATGTTAAGCAGCGGGGTAGGGCACTGTCATGGCTGTGTGTCTGAGAGGGCTTCAGCCTTTGGCTCTCAGTGCATTTTAACACGCCATAAATCACTCCCCCAGCCCAGCCTTGCATTACGTGAATGATATATTTTATTTACACTACAGAGGAAAACACACATGGTCCTTATTAATCACCTCCCACCTTTAATAATGAGTCAACTTCCACTCATTCATCACCACTTCCAAAGTCATGCCTGCAGAGAAATTATAGAGGGGGAAGAAGAAGAAGAAGGAAAAACAAACATTGTTGGCTAACAAGGTGGCTGTTTGAGAAATGATATGTAAAATGCTTCAAAATGCGATTGTCACATTCTTAAGGCATTAGAAGTCAATACTGTAATGTGTTAGAGCGTGGAGATTTTAGCCTAGGGGATTTTAGCTATTTAGTTTGTCACTCTTTGAGAGTAAAATACTTAGATGACATGAGAACTTTTCTGCTCCCTGACATGTTTATACAAGCTCGCTTCAGCACCATTACTCATTCTCACTTGTCTCTCTTAGAAGTCTCCTCTAATGATTGAGCAGAAGCATAACCGCAGCCTTATGACATGGGTGTCATAGAAATCTGCTACATTTGCCAATGTGGCTGCATTACTGTCAAAACTCATCAAAATGAGGCATTTAAGATCTCAACCTTTCTCCACCCCCTCACCCACAAGAAAAGATGTGCACTAAACGATAGCTGATTTCCTGTCTTTGTGCTTAAAATAGATTTTGCCCTGCTATTAGAACTTGAGTCGGATACAGTGAAGTATTTTACAGCGATTCTTCATGTTTGAAATGATTTAGAAAGCAATCCGTCTTAACAGCAGTCACAGAAAGTTGTGCTTAACTATGTTCAGAGTCTTTGGAACTATTCCAAGTCACACAAGAGAGGGCAAGAAAGCTTTTGAACACATATCCACTGGTCTGCACTGTGGGAAATATAATATGACACTGAGATAATAAGTGACAGCAGACAACTGTAACTAAATTCTTATATGAAGGAACATAAAGGGTTTGTCATGAGCAGCCAGAGAGAACTCGGCGGCAAAGCATAGTGGTGCAGCTACTGCAGGATTATTGATGTCTGAGGATTGTCAGCATGCTACATTTCTTGAAATAACGACAGAACTAGAGCTAAAAACAAAATAAGACAATCGCACACGTCAAGAATAACAGCTTGTTTCTCACCTCCCGGTTTGTAGTGTGCATTCTCCCACAATGTAAATTCACATTTGAAGCCACATAACAAACAGAATGTTTGTGAAAATGTGTGAGTTTTCTCTTTCTGACATATTGTTGTATGTGCCTGTGTCTGTTTATAACCACCTTTTATGCAATACCAAAGTTTATTTAAGACTACTTTATCTTAATTTGCCAGTTTTATAAAACCTCAATGGTGATAATCATCAAGACTCTTTTTATTCCTTCTTTTCTTCTATAGTATATTCTACAGTAAATGTGTAGACACTTTCTGTGAAATTGTCAAAGTAACAAGTAATTGAAAACAAAGAAATAGTTGCCTTTGCATTATTTTGTAGAGTAGTGTGTCATTCTGTAATGGCTTAGATTTTCTCAACACTGAGTCTATGTTTGTGCTTAATGAACCAAGAAAAAGGTCATTACAAACTAGCAATATCATTTTTGAGAGTGCCACAGCTATCATAAAGTGAGTGGGAAAGTAATAGAAATAAGATTTAACACTGGGTCCTGCTAATGTGTGAAGAGAGGTTAACTGCTGTGTTTAGTGACAAGCAAAGGCTCCTCCTCCCATCAAAGTTGGCCTCTTTTATTGTCTAGCTTTAGTGAATTGTCCCAGCTTAGTTCTGGCTACAGGCTCAATAAACATACTTTTTTGAAGCAGCACATAAGCAGTAGCAGTTTCAGCAATTAAGATGATTCTATCTATAGCCCAGTGATATAAAGTCACAAAAGAACTAATACATTTTGAGGAAAACACCATTTTTGGAGTATATTTATAGGATGAAATGTCAAAGTTAATGATGTGTTGTGGTTACCGTCCTTTCTTACTATGTGTCTTTTCAAAAAAAGTTAAGTGCCTCAAGACAACCCAATTCTGTCTTTACAAAAATCTTTTTGTCCATATCACATTCCCACCACCTAGTGATACAGATTCAATAAATTACTGTTAACAAATTTTTGTACTACTCTCTCCTGCAATTCTGTATTCCCTGACATTTTCACTCCCTTTTCAAACAATGATATATTGAAATCTGTGAGCCCGTAATTGTATTAATAAAGCTAGCTCTCGTGTCCCTGTTACATTTATTTCCCCCCCAGTCTCCTTCTCTTCCACTTTCTTCTGGTCTCTCTCTCTCTCTCCCTCACTCACACTTGGTATCTCTCTCTATGTCCCTTGGCTGACCCCTGTGAACATTTTCCCCTTTGCAAGGCTGAGATAAATTCAGATTGATACCAAATATAATAGCTGTTTTGGGTTTCCCACAAAACAATGTGGTTGATGGCATGGTCAAGGATGGTAGAGGCTGACAGACCAAGCTAGCCATTCACTTGGTAGGGGAGGTAAGCCTTTACCATGTTGTACACTGAGAGTTTGCCACACGTTGCCACAGCCATCAAGTTGAAATGCAACTTCTTCTAAAATCTGTAGAAATCTTTCAAAACAAGCCTGGAAAAAGTAAGAACGTAATACATGCAATAAACATATAGCAGAAACTTTCACTTATACACAGCCCAGCCTGGTGTGTCTGTAGGCCTGTATCTTTTCTCCAGAGTTTTGCCATCGTCGTGGAGCGACCAATCCAATGGGTGCAGGAGGTGCTCACCCTCTCCAGCCTGTATCATCCCCATTCTGCATCACCTCATCAGTATTAAATCCATCAGTTCCACAGACAAATCCAAATGATTTAGTCCCATGCTAGAAGACTCACAAAGCCTTGCAATTCATTCTTGCCATCTTTTCCATTCCTCCCACAAAACAGAGTGGGGATACATCTTCAGCAAGCTTTCGATACAACATCACATCAGTCTTTGGCTAATGGATTAGCTAACAAGACATGCATAAAGAAAGCAACATGCATCACTATTCAGCTTTGGAAACTGCAGGATCAAAATAGTCACTTCTCATAAAGGACTGAGTGACGATTCTGAAAGACAAAGAAGAAGAAAAGGGACAGGATAGGGATGTTTACATAATCATAGGGAGCTATTCTAAAGCAAATCATCATGTAATGTACAGTTTATTTATATTGTTGAATGATGACGGTGGTAAAGACTTGTATGCTTTTATAACTATATTACTGTAGTGTAAAAAAAAAATAGAAATTTAGCTACATCAGTTACTAAATCAGTATAATGGGTTTGAATGTTCATAGTGTAGGAACTGTTGACACAATGCTAAGGCTGATTTAAAAAAACTAAAAAGATCTAAATGCATTTCTCTTCAAATGCAATGAGTGGTAACAGTCCCAAAGGCTGCATAGACTACCCATGTCTGAACCACAGGAACACAGCAACTTTTATTTTTATATTTCAAAAACCCATGGAATTAATTAATTGAAGGAAACATTCTGAGTTGTTAAACTCTCCAGTGGACATAGGGTTGCAGATTTGTCAGCAAGTGTGCTGGACAATAAAAGTGAAGCAATGATGGAGTAAGTGAAAAGTTTAATGTGGCTCTCACTTGGCTGCATAATGTGTCGTGACCGATGAAACATTTCCCAATGGTTCACATGGCTTTCTGTCAGCGTTGATGTAAAAGCCCTGGAGGCAGGGACCTGGGTCTGCCCTTTAAACTGGCGCCTCACTCTTTCAATTTGGTC
>NW_018127903.1:1546028-1564147 GCF_001952655.1 Monopterus albus
TTTAAATTTGGTTTTCACAAAAAAAAAAAAAAAAAAAGCAAAAAGAGAAATCAAGAGGGAGTATGGAACTAATACAAAAGGTATTCCTAGGCTGAGTTGTCAAGATAAATGAGGATCAATAGGTGATGTGAGCAAAAAGTATCTTAAAAATACATCATAATAACTTATATAATTTATACAAATGAAGTATTACAAAAATATATCAGCATCAGTGAAATGGTGTGGGCTAATATAAAATCACATGAAAATTATCTTTTAAAAATTGCAAAAATGAAATTCAATATACAGCTGAGGAAATAAAAGAAACTACTACATTGTTTGCTTATTTCATTGCAGGACAATTGAAAGGATAAACAGCATGCCGAGAAATATGTTTTAAAATGGGAATATACTGAGGAGTTGCCGATTGATTCCTTTTGTTCATGATCATGACCTTGACGATATCTAACATTTGTGCTCCACAAATTTTTAACTTTGTTTTTGTGTAGCAGTGAACCAGTCCAGTAAAATTAGTGCATTGGCTCCATTGCAGTTAAGTGATTCATTGTTATATTCATGAGAAGTGAACAAACATCATCCAATCGCAGCTACAAAGGAGGATAGAGGTGCTTTACTTGAAAATCTAATAGGCAATTTACATTTAAATTTCTACTGTCTCTCTTATGGGTGGATTTAAAAGAGCAAGGGTCTGCTTTTAATGTCTTCATGCTGTCTCCATACCACCTCTTCATCTCCTCCCCTTCTACAGCACCCCTTTTCCACCCCGCGTATCTCCCACAGGGGCTTTCATCCTCACCTTTAAGGGTACCCAATCAACCGCGGGCTCAGCATAGCCTCTATGGTGATCACACAGAGGCAAAGTAAAACCCCAAATAAAGGCCCTTCATTAAAATATCTCCAACAGAAAGCTCATGGGTTCAACTACTACATTAGCCTCTCTGCTAACACAAGGCAGAGATCAAAACACAGGTACAACAGAGGGAGGTAGGTGCCCTATTCTAAAAACCTGAGGACTCCAGCAAAGAGACTGTCAAGGCTCACAGGGCGTCTGCGTTCAGCAGCCAGACAAACTAGTCTTGTGGTCAGAATAAAGATGTTAGGAAAAGTGGGTGGATGAGCATCTGTTCAGAACAATGAGTGGGTGGCCAGATGTGGCCTTTGATGGTTGCCTCTGTCACAGCCCAATCAAACAATTCCCAGTACCCTTTATTAATATAAGTGCTAATGATACCAGCTCACTTCAGTCTGTAGCCTTTCAAATGAACACTGGGGAATTGTCATGTAAAAAGGCCAGCGTGTAGTGTAAAGATGTGGATGTCGGCTGTATGAAAAATCTATCATCATTGGGATATAAGATGATGAAATGTTAAGCTGTCAAAAATAGTTGTGCCACAGTGTGACTAAGTACTTTGTCCAAATACTGGAGATTTAATTGTAAGTTCAGGTAAAGGTCAACAGAAAGCATTTCAAAACCTTTTTCTTTGCTATACTGAAATGTTGGAGCACGGATACACGCACTGTGCACATAAAAGGCCCGCGATGCAATGAAAGCTCCCTGGAATGTTACTTTGATAATTGTTTATAGTATTGCAATCTTTTTTCAAAGGTTATTTCATCTCACATTGTCTGATCTACAAATGCTGAAGCTGAGGAAAGAGGAAATACTTTTCTGAAAGAATGTTAATGATAAAGGATTAGTGAGTCCACCTAATGCAACAACAATATAGCTTTCATACAGCTGTGGATTAATCTCTTCCTCTGTGGCCCAAGAAGAGAGAGGAAGAGTATAAGGTGAAAAGCTACAGCTCCATAAAAATCCAACTTTACTGTGTATAGAATATACACCTTATGTGCTTCATAAATGGTGGGTAATTCATCCACAGAAGTAATAAACTATGAAATATGGATGGCATATATTCTACCTATCAATATACTTCAGCAGGGATGAAGTAAATATGGCGGTGTGATTTACAAAGTATACCCATAAATTATCAGAATATTTAACAAGTTAAACACTGCACAGTGTGATGCTCTGGAGCTGCAGTGCACTGTAGGTGTCATCTGAAAGGATAATGGTAACTAAGGTAAGGCATTATGAAGGTCTGACGCCTCATGGACAAACTCTGCCACAAGGAAACACTGTGCACTGTATCATCCTCATAGTTAATAAAAAGCGATGGTGCCTTCTGAGCATAAGGAAAGTTATGGAAAATATCTCTCACCCAAGGACACAGCGCCAGATGTGCTAAGACTTATGGGAGCAATCATAGGTGGCCAAGGCTCTGGTGTGGGCCTTATTAAGTTAGGCTGCAACCCAGCACCTTCAACTTATTAAGCTGTCAAGAGTTGCAATGATTAAAACCAAAGAAAGGTCAGTCACAGACCTTCAGCATTGTGCAGACCCTGATATTTGCTTTTAGTCCCCAGACCTAATGAAGACATTTTACTTGATACATGCAAGGGGAGACTAAAAGAAATAGTTCTTTTGTGGCACCTTTTTTCAAGTTCCCTCATTCATCCTAGATGGCTTGTAAAAATGCCCTGTACTAGTATTTCCTCTTACCCCACAACTCTGTCTTTATTCTATTCTTCCTCGCTTTTATATCATCACGGACTCCTTTGAAATTAATTTAATCCATGACAAAGAGGCAGATAAATAGGGAGAGATAGAGGGTAGAAAAAGAGGAGAATAAGTGAGGAAATCAGAACCATAGGTAACTGTGTGCTGTTTTGCACTATCCTGCTCTCTCTATTCAGCAGTTTTGCATAATATCAGCATGTGTGGGGATCAAAGGGAGTAGGTTAATGGGAAAGGGGCTAGGGGATAATTACAGGGAGGGGACAGGTCGGAGAGCGGTGGGTCCAGGTGGGGCCAGCCTTGCTAATATGCTCCCGTTATGCTGACAGCAGGATTCAATGTCTGCCGTCGGAGATTAAAAAAAGGAAGGAGGAAAAAAAAACAATCTTGGGGAGTTTATTGAGAGCTGTCATGGGGGCCCCTCAGATGCTAGGCGACAGCAGTCGCTTACAGATTTATTCTCTTGTCATAGCTGATGATGCCATCCAGAGAGTGGGAAACTGGCAGATGCTGGGGGAAGGTATGGTAGAATCAGGAGAAAGGAGAAGAAAGACAGGGTCCAGTAGAGGGGTAGGGTTCAGGGATTAACAGCCCCTGGGTGGAGAATCCATCATGGTGGAGTGAGGAGGGCTGATTCGGGATGTAGTGGGGATGGGGATGTGGGAATACTGCTGCCTTCAACAAGCACCACTCAGTCACACCATTTCAATTTTAGTCCTCATGGAGAGATTTAGTGTGTCAGCTGTGTCATTCTCATATCTTCCGTGTCTGGACGTCTCCTCATCTCTTTCTCTGTAAAGTATGGTGCAACAGCTGTATCCACCTGCCCAGGTAGTAATAAAATGTGACCCTGCCAGTAGCCAAATATTACTGTGGAGACCTAATTCTGACATGTCTGACACACTGTGAAAGCTGTACCATTAGCAAGTTACAGGGATGAGGCTATAAATGATAGGGAGAGGGCAATGGGAGATAAATAAATGGAAAAAGGACATTGGAGCAGAAAAAAGTGAATCAGTTTGAGTTCAAAGCATGCCCTTGACTTCATAGGGGAAAAAGAGGGGGAGGGGTTGAAATAGAGAGAGACTGTCTGTTTTGGCAGCACACTTCAGGAAACCAAATTGTAAATTACATATGTAAAACTGAGGGGTCAGATCAAGTTCTGTTTTGTCTCTGATGGGTTAAAGGAAGCCAGTTTGCTAATTAACAGCGCAAAGATGAAGGTGGTTGAATATGTCAGAGCACCAACCTTTGTGGGATGCTTTATTTCAAGTGAACCAGAATAACGGATAAACTATTATTAGGTTTAATGGGCGGGTGGTGTTATTGTGTGAAGTACCGCAAGGTTCATAAGCATTTAAATCTTAAAAACAAACTTTCATGCTATTTAAGTGACACCATAGTGATCTGATTTTGAAGAATCTGTCTAATTTTTCATTTTTAAAGTCATTTCAACTTTACCAGCATTTCTCAATGTGAAAAAGAACTTCAAGGATATTCTAATGACACAAGGCTACTGGCACAGGCACAGGTCTGAGATCAACCTTTCCTAGTGATATTATCAGCATGGTCATAAACACCTCAATGACAGACCTCACTTCAGATCTGCTCTTGGGACCAACATCTTGATCTATTCCTACCATGACTGCTGGCAAAGTCTGTTTTAAACTTGCCCTCCTGTCCGAGCTGTAGGCCCCCCAACGGCTTTAGTCACATCAGTCAGCCTAAACTCATTATCATATGTCCTCTAAACCTGAGACATCAGTGTGTGATGACTGTCTCAGTCGACCAGAAAGCTGGAGGCTAAATGTGAGCTGTCTGTGGTAGAAAAACCTGTTCCAACCTCTTGTCTCTCCAATGCCCTCCGTGGAATCCATGCCCTAAATAGTGATGTTTTACCTGGGGCCTCCTCCCTCTTCTACTAACCTACCGATATCCCAATAGACAACAGAAAGTGTTTAAAATACCTAGGTGAGAGGGTGATTGTGTAGACTTTGCCAATGAGGAAAACAACTCCAATTCACAGCAGTCAAACTGAGCAGATTTAAAATGCAGACAACGAAAATACACGTAAATGTAGACAGAAACTTGTCGACACAGTTTAAAGGGGATCCTTACAAAACTGAATGTTTAGCTGTACTTGCTTAGAGCATACAGTATGCTGACTATGCACTGATTCGACTCAAAGATTTTTGACAGAAAAAAAAAATGTATACAGCCTGTAGCTATCCCAGCAGGAGCAGTAAGTGAATAACAATGTGTTACTGAGAGCCTCTTCAGCATATACTGCTGGCTAGCATTGTGTCTGGCTTCCTTCTCTCCTGCGTAGCGCTACACTGTTCCTAAGGACAAAAAAAAAAAAGTCTTATCTGTCTATCTTTGTGATCGCTTACATGCTCATTATGTTGGATCCATCAACATTTTGAAAAGCTTGAACACTCTCTTTTTTCTCCCTAATGGTTCCCAGGATACACTCAACTGCAGTTGAAAGTTCCAGTTACCTGAAACAAATTGCCTGAAGAAATCTGAACTGCTGCTAGTCTGCAAACGTAAAGAGAGAGACATACAAGAGCTTCAAAACATTAAAGCACACAATACTCCTGTGTTTTCAGTTTTTTTTTTTTGTTTTTTTTTTCCTTTGAATTGTCCGCATTAAAAAAAAAAGAAATAAATAAAGAATAAAAAAGGAACCTTGTAGTCTGTGTGTGCATTCACATAGAGTTTGCGCTTTGGGCAAAACGTTGTGTTTCACCACATCCCCCCTACATTCCCGCAGCATAAAAAGAGCTTTGACACAGCGGTAAGATAGAGTTTCACAGTGTGTTTGAGTGAATGTAATATGTTAAGATGTTACCAACATGGTTTCCATTACAGTAGAATAACAGATTCACATTTTATAGAGATAAGCTGTGGGGGCGTTCGAAGCACAGCCTGCTGTGACATACTGAGTATTTATGTCAACTGATGATAGGGCATAAAGAAAGAAAGTCAACATGGGTAGGCAAGGCCTAGTGTATGATACATAAGGCAGCCAGAAAAATGTATTGACAGGAAAAGAGGAGTTTTTTTGTGAAAAAAGAACCTCTGAATGGACTAAATACCATTGTTGATTACCAAGGCAACAACAAAATACATAAGCACAAGCAGACCACCCTGTTTTGCCATATTTTTATCTTTACTGCTTCTCTGTCTCTGTACCTCTGGCCTGTGCCATTTAAGGGCTTATCGAAGGCTGTGAAACCAAAGGTTGGGTTTGGCTGCAGATTGCTCCCCACTGGGATAAGAAAATGGAAGGCTTCTGCCAGGACCACTGCTTACACTGAGCCAGAGAGCCTGTGTACACATAGATGTCTCAATCCAAGAGAGGCCAGTACACACACACACACATGCACACACACACACACGCTCACAGAAACACGTTTTCTTTAACATGTAAAAATGATGTCTGAATCAAATCCAGAAAGCAGCATTGGCAGAAGTTGACCAAAACCAATGCAATAGCTTATTCAAGGTTTGGGGCTTTCTTCAGGTAACTCTTTGAAACGGTTCCATTTTTAACAACTCTGTGTGCCAAGTCCTGTATAATTTGACTGTGTGGCCTTGAGTATTTGTCAGGAAACTGAACAATTACTATCATCTTTTCCTTGAATATTATCTTTTGTGGAGCATCAAATCATTTGGTCAAACCGTATTCTCCAAGGTTCTTACTACGGTTTGGCAAATGTAACCTCTGTTGAAGACAAAAGCACAGCAGAGCAAAACAAATGAGGCCAATAAAATAAAAAAGGAAGAAAATACAGTGCAGTTGATGTATTTAGACAGCAACACTTTTTTGTTGCTGTTTTGGCTCAGTGAAGAAAACTGATATTTAAATTGGAACAATGACTTTAAGGTTAAAGTGCTTACTTTCAGCTTTAATTTGAGAATGTTTACATCAGCATCAGCTGAACTGCGTGGGAATCAGCAAGAGCCTGAAATCCGAGACACAGAAACCATCAGTTTCTACATGGTTCATTTGATGTGAAAGTGAATGCCGTAAAATGAAATGTGAAAGTTAACCTAAACTCACAGTCATTGTTTCATATCAAATCCAGTATGTTGGAGCGCAGAGCCATTTCTTTGCCTGCACTTCATCTTCCCTCCCTGACTTACACCTCCCTTGGACTTCCCTGCTGCTAGGTATTGCTAAAATGATTAGCTGCCAGCAATCAGCCCCTGGCCGAATCAGCTTTGAACTAGTCAGGACAGACTTATCACATGACGGCCATTCCCCTGACTGGCCTTGCGCTGTGCGTTACCAGGTGAAACCTGCATTACAGCTTGCATAATTCCCATGATAGGTGCGATGAGTTCACAGTAGCTTTAGCATGAATCAGATTGTGGGTATTGCTGACATATAATCGTTTTAAAGGGGTAAGAGTGTGTGCATGTTTGAGTATGTGTGTGTAAAAAAGGGAAAAAGAGGGGGAGCACATAGTATGCTGACTGTGCACCGATTTGTATTGAAGAGGAGACCTCCTCAGTACAAATACTGCTGTTCACACACCATGTATTGTATACATGTACACACTCATGAAGGGAATGATCAACTCTTAAACCATACATGCACAGGTACACATGAGAGTGTACAGTCTCACACATACACAAAGGTGCAGAAGACAGAATGAGGTCAAATACAGAGGCAATAAAAGCTGTGGTGTCCGACTGCTGATCTCAACCCGGGTTCATCACTTTAAACAGGCTGAAACAGCAGGAGAAGGATATGCTGCTGAGCAGAGACCTTCCCAATTAGGATGAGTCATGCACAATGGCAGGGCCCTACGTACACATGAACACCCAAACACACACTGTGGCCCTCACTCTGGAAGCCTGTTCTAACAGAAGTGAGCATGGCAGCTCAGTGTGTGAAGGGGGGAGTTCTTACTTGGAGAAAGACAGATCATGATGGGAGGCACTGCTCTGTCCTGCTTCACCCCACCCCAGCTTATCCTCACCTTTTCCCCCACCTTTCTTTTATCAAGTGAATGTCTCTGTGGCCCTAATACAAGGCTACAATCGCAGATACCCACTCCCAGTGGGGGCTGCTGAGCTGAGCACCATCCTCATAGCCTGGTCTGATGTGTCAGTAAGTGTCTCACTGGCCCCCATACCCTGCCGCCCACCTCAGCTCTGCACCCCAAACACCCCTAGAGTAGCAGTCGACTGCGGTCTGCTCCTGCTATCATGTGTACCTTCTAGTTCCTCATTCAGCTCCTCTACAGAAGGTAACATAAACTGGAGAGAATGTGGAGAGGAAAGGGGAAAGACAGGGGAATACGTACAATAAATCTGGCATACACGGTAACAATGTCTTTCCTGTAACAAAAAAAAAAAATCACCGTTGTAACTGTGGACATTTTTTACTGTTGTGGCCTGGGATTTAATACTTTATCCCTAACAAAGTATTGCAATACTTCAAAGCTCTACTTAGATTTTGCCTTTCCAGTTCCTAATACCTTGTGTCACATCGGCCTGTGAGTGTGTGAGTCATGCTTTGGACTGCTGTCAGAACAAGTCTGCTGCTGGATAGTTCTATTCCTAGTGGCATACTGTTGGGCCTGGGGGGTCTAAGTGTAGAGAAAGTCCCTTTCAGTATTTAACCACTGTTTTCACATCAAGTGCAACCTCCAACCTCTGTCCCCCTCCTCTCTTTGTCTCTCATGCACGCACAGACCATCATGTGCACACACATGAATAAACACACACATCTTTACACCAATACATACACACGCACCTGATCCTGACAATCATCATGCCACTACTGATCCGCAGTCTGCTGAGGTCACACAGAATGACAGCTGTCACAGAATCCCCATTACCCCGACGCAGCAGGGAATTAAAGGCAAATAAACCTGCAGCCATAGACAGAGGAGGTAAAATTGTGTGTGTATGTCTTCGTGTGTGTTCACTGTGTGTCCTTGTGACCCTTTGGTGGTAGAGTTACAGTGTGAGCAGTGGGAGTTCCATCATTCTCTAATGTTTTAGGGGAGTAATAAGGGCACAACTCTGCTATTTTATCATTTCCTCCCATGTCATTTTTTCGTAGCATGATCGGTGCTGCAGCACTACTCCCATAAACTCTAGAGTGCCTTTTGTCTGTCTGAGATTTAAAAGAAATAGGGCTGGCAAATAGCAAAATATGTAGCTAAACTATTATTTTAATCATTTTCACTGAGCTATCAAAGCACCAGTCCAACTATTTTGAATAAAAATCTTTGAGGGCAAAGAATTTGCTTCAGTTCATTGTTTACTACGTAAAAAAATTATTCTTTGAATTCAGTAAAACTACCACTGGCCCATATCCTGTCCCATTTCTTCATCATAAGAGTTTTAAAATCAACCAATTCTGTTGGCATTTACACTAAAAGTGTAATAAATGGCTCATGCTTCCCTGTGCTCTGACCTCACCTTCAGTTTGGGACTCACTGCTAACGGCAAAGCTGCTCTGTAGTTTACATGTGTTCCACATCGTTTAGCATGCAACCAGGCACAGTGCCACCGTGGCTTTTAACCCCTGATGGGTGGTTGGGTTGGTCACCAGCTCCCTCAAGGGAGACCATCCCTCTAATGATAATTTAAGTGTAAAATCTGGTCCCTGGGAAAAAGGTCATTGAATCTGCATAAGCCCCTTGAGCTAGGCTTAGGACTCTGTCGGCCTTCAAGCAAATGATGGAAGATAGAGACAAGCTCCTCTATCCCGCTTTCCTTCCATCTCTCTCTCTCTCCTTCACTAGGAGACCCCAAACATACACACGTCCTAATCTTTTCATCCCATCTCCCTTCTATGTCCCCTGGCTCTGCAGTTCCACTTGGTGTTTGATCTGTGTCTGTGAACAATAGGTAAAGATGCAATGAAAGTGGGACCGGGTGAGACGGGATGAGGCCCTTGGTTGTTCTTCCTCAGCTGCCTTCTGCATCCTAAGAGAGGAATCAACATTAAAGAGATCAATACCATAGTCATCTTAGTCATGTGTGTACCCCCCTCAAAGTGTGACAAACACACCCACATTTATATTTACCACACATGACCAAACATAAAAACTCATACACACATACACTATAACCACATGCATACTGACTGGATCCTCTTGTACTCCTATAATGAATCCCACCTCCTTGCTGGCAGATGGGGAAAGTGCAGCTGAAACAAAACAATGTCAGTCATCTGTGGAACCGCCTATTAAAGAGAAACTTCTGCTCAGCTCATAAGAGTATAAGCATATGTTATTTTGTCTTTTTGATAAGGGTTACTTTTCTTTGACTGTGTTGCTTGACTTCAACTGCTGTGAGGCTGAAGGGGGGCTTTTCAGTAAACAGATGGCAAAATTAGCTAAGGGCAAATCATTTTGTGGTTGTTATCTTCTAGTAAATATTAAGGCATGTAAAATGAAATTCAATATTGGCAAATTAAACACCATACAGTAAAACAGCATGCGCGAAGACACAAATATGCTCATGTAATTATCCACTTGTGGCACTAAGTAGAGAAAGCACAAACAGTACATTTTAAAATTGCTTAGCCTGTGAGATGAACCAATAATTTTTATTTAAATAGAGTAGAATCCCACAATAACAAAACACTTTTTAAATTATGAATAAACACATAAACTGCTTGTTAGAAGGACCAAGCAAGTGAAAGAGCTCTCTCTTTCACTTGCTTTTCTGCATGGAGAATTAAAGGTAGTGATAAAAATAAATAAATAAATAAGGATTGCTGTAACACGAGGAACAGCAAGTAAAGTAAAATTGAACTTTGAGCTAAAGTATCATCCACTGCGCATTAGAATTTAAGTTCATGCATGCGACACTTTTAAGAACTATGATAATTGTTAGGGCAGAGCCAGTCTGAATGGTGTTTTCACAATCAAAATAGTGTCAGGCTTCATTTCCTCCTCCGCTGCCACTTAACAAAGAGGTATTTTGAAGTCATACAGGAGGCAGTCATGACAGTCCATCCCTGGAGCATTTTCTCCATATTTGAAAACATGTGGGAATGGTTTCTCTCAACATAAAAGGATCAAGCCTCCCTATATTCTAAAGAGAAACACAGCTGCCTTGGCACACTGTTAATTTTAACAACTTCTCCCTTTATTTGGTGCAGCATTAACCTTGTGGCCGCTGGACCTCTTTTGAAGTGCATGCTGCCTAGCATGAGAGTATCCAGAGAGAGGTCAGTAAGTCTGTTATTAAAGGGTAACTACACACTCTCTTCCAGAATTAAAAAAAATCAACAAGTAGTGTATGGGGTGGGCAATGACTATAGGAGGCCTGGCCTCGCATTGTGTGATGTAATAGGCAATGCACGAGGGAGACTGGCAGATTGACACTCAGTGTAGCTGGGACAGCAGGATGTAGAGCGGGTAGTCACTTTGATGCTTAGGCTAATGTGCCAAAGGCGCAGGCTGAGACTATGGTTTGTTAGTGCTTTCCTGCTTAAACTTGGCACAGGCAGAGGTGTCAATATCCAAAATAATAATAATAAATGTTTTTAAAAAGGCCTCAGTCTTGCCTATCACGTAGGGTGGGGCCAGAGAACCTGCAAATTTAAGCAGATGGAAACTAGATGCATTTGACCGAAAAAGTCTTTGTTACACAAAATATGGATTTTGTTGGGAAAAATGTGAATATAAATATCATATGCCAACAAAACTAAGTGAACAGTGCAAAAATAATTTAGGGTATTTATCCACTTTAAGCAGGCTCTGACTTTGAGTTATGACCCTAAAGTTTTAGGAGAACTCAGTTCAGTACAGTGTATACTGTATGTGTGGGTAAGCAGGACAATCTAACTTTTAAGCAGTTAGAAGCTATTACTAATCAGGGAAGTGATTCAGTAAGTATAGGTTTGGAGGCAGGATCTAAAAACAAAGACAGTTCCAGAAGACTTAATCCTAACTGGAAGATATGACATAGACATGCCAGCAAAAAGGTCACTCTCCCTTTGATTTGAACTTTGTGTGAAAACCAAAAGAGCTAAATTGACAAACCTCTTTGAAAATGAATACAGTCTGAGGCATGAACCACAGTACACGGAGCAGGATAAAACATTCTCCACCACCAAGAACCAGAGGCCAAAGTCAATGTGGCTCAGATCAATGCGACATGTGTAATGGATGACAATAGATCACTAGTTGAATATTACACTGATGGTGGCACTGGCTTTACTCAAGCTCCAACAAATAAATGTTAACTTGTAGTCTGTCCCTTAAAGAACACTGCCAGTGTTTGTCTTCTCGCCCTCCAGTCCAAACCCACAATTGAATGGGCTTTTATTGAATGCTCAAACACTGCATGCAGCGATTGATCTTGCCCAGTTAAATATGCACTGGATGTTTCATTTCATACCTACATCCCTAAATACCTTGTGGCCATGTATATGTTTTTGACAGTATTACTGATAGATTCCAGCATATAGTCATGTTAGAAACATGACAAACCAAACCTTTAACAGTATTTTCAAGTGTGATCTAACTGTCAGTTTTTCCTCCTCTCTCACCCTCTGCTTCCCTCTCTCTTCTTACTTTCTATCTTATTCTGTGCTGTTGCTGGCTTGACCTCTGCTCTCGACCCCTGACCCTTGACTATGAGACATCTGACCAGTCACCACTCTGGGGGAACCAAATTAATAGAAGCGTTGCTTGTTAATTGCATAAGGGGCCAGCTAAGCGATTCATCACCTCAGTCATTGCCATTGCTTTACTTTGACCCCCCCTTCTTTGGTTTCCCAGAGGGCATTTGGGGGCAGGCCCAGCTGTGCTTTTCCTATAACACTCCTTGTGTTTGCTGTGTAATTATTCAGCATCAGCCCTTATTAATCAAGTCGATGCCCTTACGTTTTAAATGGAAATTGCGGGGATTAATACAAGCATTCATTTTGTCCAGGAAATCTTGATGGCTTTAGCCCACTAATCGAATTGGACTAAAGAGGCCCCAGCAATGGGAGGAACTTGATTGAATTAAGGGAGAAGCAAAAGCACACACTATACTGTATCAGCCAGCAGGGTCCTGAGTCTGACGTTAACATACAGACACAAACACGAAGGTCACAGAGCATGACCCCCCCATGACACTTTAATGAGCCATGAGTGCATCATGCATAGGTGTATAATTTGGTTTCATTGGATTGATGATTGTGCAGATAAATGTGTTGACTGTAGGAAATTTTTCAAGATGTAACGCAGTGTAATGTGAAGAGTAATTCATGTTGCTTCATTGTTACCTTTATTCTTGCCACACATTTTTCCAGTTAAACAAGTACATACAGTACACGTGCATGCATGTGTGTACATGGGCTGCCACTAATGGTGCAGGTGCCTGCAACACTTACACATACATGGCCACGGAGAGACATGCCTTCTCTCCTGCTCTCTCTCTCTCCTTCTCTACCTCACACACACACACACATACACACTCAAAACACAACACACAAATTACCATATTCACATCTGAAATCCCAGTCATAAATAAATAATCCCCTGTTCTTGTATTATATATGTACTCAGTCTTTCTGTCATTAGGTTGCACTCAGTCCCTCTCTCACCCACTCTCTCTCCCACTTGGTTGCAGCTCTCAGGTCAGCTAAGACTGCTGAGATTATGACCATGATGCCAATTATCTACTGGCTTCACTGCTGGGTACATGACACCCACCTTGCAATGTGCAACATAGCTCTTACACAAATGCATGCAACACACAAACGGATATAGATACTACACAAATACATGCATACAAATGCACATATAACAAAGTGACACTGAGGGCAGAGAAAAACATACAAGGCAGTCATCAGAGCACTAAAACCATGGGGCATGCACCTCAAAAAATATATATATATATATAAATGTAGATAACCTTCCATCGGTTTAATCAGGTGCAAACATGTTAACATACTGCCACAGCTTTAGTACCAAATCCTTTGTCCAGTCCTACTAATCCACCTTTCCTCTCCCTCTTTACCATTCCACCTCTCCATCATCACTTCTTTAACAATGTCCTCACTCCCTGCAACCCAGATTGACAGACAGATTAGATTGGACACAGTTGACGGCAGTGGAAGCAATCAGATCCGGTGTTTGGCAGAGGTTTTGTTTGTGTAAAATGACACACAGCCCTTGCTCTCTCTCTCTCTCTCTCTCTCTCTCTCTCTCACTCCATCTCTCCATCTCTCTCTCCATAAGAGATGCCATTGGCACAGTCTCACAGGGCGATTACTATCAGGCCTGGTGGAGGTGCTCCAATATGTCATTTGTCTGTCATTTGTTTGTCAACTGACAACAGCTCCATGTCTCTCCAGTGTATTTGTGTGCATGTGTGGCATCTGTTGAAAATGCACATTGTTGTATATTTCCTCTCCTTTTTCCTCCCTCCAGCACCTCTCCTTCAGGTATCAGCTTCTCTATTTGATATGGCAGTGACATTTTTTGACAGCATGTAGATAGATAAGATTTGTTGCGCCTATGAGCCATCTAGGGATTAGAAATGCACACTCCTTTTGGCAGGCACTGTCTAGATAGCTTTCTCTTGGCAATGTGAGATTCAACCAAACAGGTCTTGTGATTGTGATCTATGTACAGCTCCTTAGTGTTGCATTGACTGTGACAAGACAAAAGCCACACACCACTTGCTGTGCTGCTCTACAAAGCTGCATACATTTCCAATTAGAAGTATAAGAAAGAAGCTGATGTTCCTTTCTTTTTTAAAGGAGCGGTATGTTCCAATAAGCAACAATTCCATTGTCAACAAATACTTATTAGTAAATTATATGTGTGGAGCACATTTGCACTCTGAGAGTTTCTCTATATGAGATCCATGCAACAGATATAAGCACTTGACAAGAGTAACAAATTCAGTGCAGCAGCTCTACTAGAACCTCCCACAGCTGACTTCGTTTCCAAAGCTATGTCATATCTTAACAATTTGTGTGTGTGAAAGTTCACACTGACCCAAAACAGAACATCTTACTGCCTGAAATCCTAGATAATTGAGGTAGAATTGCACTAACTGACCTTTTGAAATACTAAACATCTGTTCAGCCTTTCCCCCCTCACTTCAAACATACAAATGGGCAGCAGTGTTTTCTTGGCCCATCCCTACTGTATAAATGTTTTAGGGCTTTTCTATTCATAGTTTATTGGCCGATGAACAGTTATCTCATAGCCTCTGTCAAATCAATCATGTCAGATTTGTTTAGATCCTGGCCCAGAGAGGGCTTGTGTGTTTATGTGAGCAGACTATCACAACAAGGGATGAGGGATATGCAGTGGATCATGGCTTTCACATATCCAAAGAGAGCAGCTTATCTGTCAAGTTTGGCCCCATCCTTTGATGATGTTAAAGTATAAATGTTACCACATGGCTGTTGATATAGTGGAAAAAATGTATTGCATGCATTGCAAATCTGCTGCATTTCTGCTGTTTTTTTTTATTGTATTTATTTTTCTGAGGGAAAGTGGCAAAGTCTTCTTCATAGTTCCTTTCTTTCCCTGCTCACTGTATACAAAACACTGTGGACGATCAGGTAGTTCTTGTCTCTTAACATATTATTTCATGCATGTTAAAAACACCCTTGATTTGCTTTTTATGGCTCTGGCTCTCATGGGGCTAGTTAACCCCCCCATATAATCTGGCATTCCAACAGACTCTTCACTCTCCTCCTCATCCTCCTCAATGACCGCCATCTCTGTAGCGGCCCTGAAACATTACCAAAAACCCCAGCGTCACTTGGACTGATTTATGGTGTCATTAATGTCAGGCTATCAGTGGACATGAGCGCATGAGACAACAGACAAGCCGCCCCAAAAACAAATAGTTTTGATTAAAGTAAAGGACGTTCCGTACAGCTTTTCCGTAGAAAGGCATTCATCACATTTGATGTTGACCCTCCCTCCCTCCCGGCTTTTCTCCCTTCCTCTGCTTGTCTGCCTGTTTGGTGGAGGAGGTGACGGTAAAGGCTGCAAAACCAAAGGCTGAACTAACATAGATACAGACAGCTTATGTGAGAGGGGTTATACAAATCAGTGTGTAATACAAAGTTGGAACAGCAGTGAGTGGATTAATTGAACACTAAAGAGATTACCTCGTAGAGGTTTATGCACACAAACAGTGGGTCACAGGCAGGCTTGATTTTTACAAGGCTCTTTGGAATCAGGTAGTCAACCACATTATTTTTACTCACTATATATCAATGTACAGAAGCAGTTTGTTATTTTATATGCTTTGATGACAAACATTTCATACATCCTCATCTGTTTTCAGCATGTGATATGTCGCTTGTTACACCCACTACAGTACGATGGTTTGTTTTGTCAAAGACATAATATGATGCTAAGAAGATAACAGAAATTAAAATCCAGACATTGTTTACAATATAACATTTTTTAAAGTGACAGGAGAAGGGCTGATGAGAAGAGGATTCTGGGGATGATGGGAAAAGCACTTCAATGCTGCTACTTTTATCTCCCACCAAAAAGCCTTCCAATTATATAAACAAATCCCAGAGTCTTTGCCTCTTTCCTGCCTCTCCGGCCAGGCCACCCACTCTACACTCCAGCCCACAGGACTCAACCATAACTTCAGAGGTCAAGGTTTAAGAGGAAAGTATAAGATGAACTTATGAAAATTGAAAATGTCCACAAACAAATTAGCTAAAGAATGGAGAGGAAAACAAAACTTGCTTAGTTACTGAGGTGGTGTGTAACATCCAGACAAACAGACATCATAGCCTCAGCTGTACTTGAGCTGAGTTATATCTGTACTTATCTAATAAACAGAGACATTTAAGTTGTGTTATTTTAATACATGAGTGTGTATTCTAAGGCTGGTTGTCCATAAGTGTCATTTTGTCACGGCTTGGAAGGAAAAGTGTGATTTTAATCTGGTTAGCTTTAGATGCTTTCTTGCACTCGAGATGTTCTGGACCTTGTCTGAAAAGATTTTTTCTCTTTTATTTCTTCCCTCCAAGGGAGACATGAGCAGAGGGTTGTTGTGCTCCTCCCAAGGTCTCTCTTAAATGTCTCTCCCACTCAAATATTTGGACAATCACAAGAGGAGGGTAATGCATCAGGTGCAACTTAAGAAAAAAGATGCTAGTTGTAGGTGGGCGTGCAGATTTTCAAGGACATGCACAGTACAGTGTGTCTACATTCACACATGTGACACACAAGGAGGTAATCATGCAATATGCCTAGATTATGCCTATGTTACATTTAGACAGTGAATGATTGATTCCCTGATTTCTTGTAAACTAAGAGCATCATGACCTCATTACTACATCGCTGAGTATTTCCAGCATGTATTTCTCATTATGACCACCATGCTCTAATAATGAACGTATCGGATGGTTAATGTGAGGTTACAAAATCACATCGCTGTTCAGTGGGCCCCTTCCATGAAAGCATATGTGTGAGCATATGTGCATTCATATGTATGTGCATGTGTACATTTAGCCCTGCCCCTTATTTAACCAGCCCCACATGTGACACTCAAAGAGGGTCTGATCCCTTCACCCCTGCTGGGACCCATACACCCCTGGTTCTCATTGACTTTGGTTTCATGCTCACAGGGGAAACACAAAATGGCAATAGAAAAAAGAAGAGAGAGAAAAAACAGAGAAAAAGAAGATAAACATAAAACAGAGGATAAAACTGGAAGATTCAAGCCATGTGGTTCTTCTGCCAGTAAACAACAAGCGGCCCTGGATGGAATAAAGAGGCATCCCAGAGTTTTAATCTTAGAAGTGATGTGTGTCTGTAAATGCTGCTACCTCTGTGAGGAACTAGAGACTAGAGCATTTAGGGGAAGTTATGCTGACTCCAAGAGAAAATAATGAGTCCCAGTGGTCCATCACATGTCCATAGTGCTAAAAATATTATGGC
Organism: Monopterus albus; assembly: GCF_001952655.1. Lineage (NCBI taxonomy): Eukaryota > Metazoa > Chordata > Actinopteri > Synbranchiformes > Synbranchidae > Monopterus > Monopterus albus. The sequence continues at coordinate 1,563,519 of NW_018127903.1, forward strand.
AAATGTTCTGCTTGTTTTGTTTTTTTTTTTGATGAAAACAGGCTTGGAAAAGCAATGAAAAAAACTGTTTAGTGTAAAGGGATATTTACACTGAACATGAACAGCAACACTGAATTCCCTTGAAGGTCATTCATATCTGTTAAATTTGGCTGGTAGAACTTAAATCCTGAGTGAAAGACTTGGCTGCGATTCAGAAATGTGTACCGGCCACCAGCCACCAAAGCAATGGCATAAATCTTGAGATCAGCCTGTATTGATAGGACCTCGGCTACCGATTTGGTAACACGTGTGCATATCCATTTCGCTGACAGAGACTGATTGCACATGACTGGGGAGGTAATAGAATTGTCTTTAAGGGACCGGACATCATTTATTACAAGCAGAAGGTAGGCTATACCTGCGGTGCTTCCCATTACTCCAAATATCACTCCACCTTTTGTCAAGTACATCTGCCTTTCTTTCATGACTTATGGCAATATATCATTTACATCTATCTTGCCAACCTGGGTCAAAACTATGTTACCATATTCATTTCAAGTCTGTATGACTACAATAACATCTGATGGATAATGTAACCTCTCAAAAGATTATATAAATCAATTTATTCACACTATATACTGTATTATTAC
>NW_018127903.1:1564307-1579811 GCF_001952655.1 Monopterus albus
AACAATGTATGCACAGTTTAAAGTAAAACTTTTGTATGTAATTCTGACATATGCCCTATCAGCCAGTTTACTACATTAACACATTTTTATTTGGTACTCATTCATCTGGTTGATTAAAGCCACATTTAAGGGATAATTATTAAAAATGTTTTAAAAATACTACAAGCAAACAATTCAAGAGCAGTTCCAAATCATGCCCAACACTTCATTTTGTACAGCAATCTACTATCTTCTGCAACTTGTTTAGTCAGTTCATGACCTTGAAAACTAAGTTTCAGCTGCTGTTTATTCTGTTGCCTGACAGCAGAGGGGATGAAAGAAACTGTCTAAAACCGATGTTCAAGTGGAGATTCGACAATAAATTAATAAGGCTATTGTTTGGACTGTGCTCTGCATGAATCCAACAACTGCCCTTCTGAGATAAGTCAAATACCTGATATTTAATGACAACTTATTGAATCAAAGATGCTTTTATTTCCTTTATTTAAAATTCTTCATCCATGGAGTTTTCATTATTAATGCTGACATGTGGTGCGTCCCAATTTCCCTCCTCTCTCATCATTTTCTCTTTTCTTTCCTTTCCTTATCTCCTCAAAGTTTGTTACTGGGAGGAAAGCAGCAGTAATAAAGTCTTGGGATGTACCCCGGGGAACTTATTATGTCGAGAGAACTAACAGCACAATGTTTCCTGAATTCTATCTAGCGTACCTGTTGGACTGTTTACCATTGATCTGGGAGGCAGGTGTCAATATAGGAAAAGAAGGCAAGAAATCATTATCATCATACAGCATCACAAAACGTCTGCTGCAACATGTGCATGCTTGACATCTATTGTGCTGTGAATTTAATTTTTGACAATCTTTTCATGACTCTTACAGCAAAGTGCGTTAGAGAATTCAGTGCATATTAAAAATTAGAACAATGACTCTTTGTCGCTTCCCTCCACAAATGAAATAACTAAACAGTTTGAATTGGATGTCCAAAATATAATTCAGCAGGCAATGTGAAGAATCTTAATGAAAATATCTAAGAAAATTGAATACTTTAAGGATCCTGACTGTTTATAAAGGATGTTGGTGTTGCTAACTTCAAATCATTCATTTTCTACCGGTTAGTCCCTAAACGGGGTCGGAGCCAATCCCGGCCGGCAATCGGGCAAAGGCGGGGTACACCCTGGACAGGTTGCTAATCCATCGCAGGGCTAACACATAAATGAACAGCCACACACACTCCTATGGGCAATTTAGAGACACCAATCAACCTAAGCTGCATGTCTTTGGACTGTGGGAGGAAGCCGGAGTACTGGGAGAGAACCCACGCAAGCTCCACACAGAAAGGTCCCAGGTGGGGCCCGAACCCAGGGCTTTGTCGCTGGGAGGCAACGGTGCTAACCACTACGCCACCGTGCTGCCAACTTCAAATCAGCATTTCTTGTTTATTTGATTATTTTGTTATTATTATTATTATGTTCTGCAATGTTGATATGTAAAAAAGTCATTTTTGCACCTCTAAAAATATAAAGGTATGTTAAAAAAACATGAACTGGAGAGTCATATGCCAGAGAATAATTTATCAACACTAGACATGTAAATCAAGGTAACATGTCATCTTTTATTCCTTGTTGCATGTGCTGCACCCCCATTATTACACTCTTGACGTTCCCTACTTCTTCTTAAATCATCATCTTACAGCTTATTAGCAAAAGCTTTGGGGGCAATAGGGCCACTCAACAGTCCTTACATTTTACAATAAATATATAACAATACACCTAGTGTAGTGCTTTCAGTGTGAAGGCAGAAGAATACGTGAATAAAGTCAAATATGGACCTCAGTCCTCTTTAAGTCAGGTTTTGTTTTGATCCTGTGGTGAGTTTACAAAAGCAAAAGTGTTAAAAGGTGCTGAAATTATTAACATTTTCACTCATGATGAGTGTGGACTTAAGTGTCTGGTGTCTGTATGCTATGAATGCAATGAGATAAAATGTTTGTTTTTTTTACATTCATACATGAATGTAAATGAAAAGCAACTTCCTCTTCAGATCTTTATCCCAACATATGTAATGTACTTTGAATTTCAGGCTTGCCCATTAAATCCACTCATTTGCACTGCATTCATTCTCTCCTCCTTGGTAATGTACCACTGTGTTCTGCACATGCTGAATAAAACACAATACCCCCCTGAAGCCACTAGGGGTGTTTTGAGATACAGACAGCAGTACAGCAGTCAGCCACAAACATGTACATCTGCACACACACACACACACACACACACACACACACACACAGGGCCATAGTGACCCCTTTCAGGCCATTTTCCTTCTTAATGAGGCTTTGTCTTTGACAGGGCTTGGAGAACAAGAGGTCATAAAGGGTCAGACTGAGACAAGGTCAGCCTACTCATCAGAGGTGTGTAAAGAAGTCTGGAGCCATTGTCAGTCCAAATCATATCTTCTCGACACAGACAGGAAACAAACAATGTGTACTGTATGTGCCCACGGAACTGTGTGCAATTACTTTTTCAGTATGTATTATGGGAACAGCTGGATGATTTGCAACTCGACTCTACTTATCATATTTTACTTCTACCCGTCTGTTTCTTCACCTTGACAGTCACATGTTAATTCTTTAATCTAGCAGCTCATGATGTGTTTAAAACACGAAAGGAGACAGTGGCCTAATCACTCACTAATAGTAATGACAAATACCTGTTCCTGTCACCCAACTGGGAGGGGAGAGGAGGGGAGGATGGAGATAGGAGGCGGGTGCTGGGACTGGTAGTCAAACACATGGTTGAACACATACAGTACACCCACACACACATTCTCCTAATTACCCAGGTCACTGGCTCAGTGTGAGATTACACACCACCCTGCCTTTTTCTCTTGCCTGTGCTGACACTGAGGCTCCTGGCTGTGTCCTGAAAATACACTAACTTTGTGTTCCTGTCCTGTCTCATTTGGCTACGAGGGACCCACACAAATCTCTATTCTAGGAGTGTCATTCAGCAAGGGTAGAGAGGGGAGACAGACTTATTTGGAGAAGTTCCCTGTGTTGTGCTGTGTTGAACTGTGTGGTGAAACCAGTCAGTGTCTCTAACTTCAATAATTGTGATTTATGCCCCAGCCTTCAGTAGCATGTGTGCGCTGCTGAGTCCTCTCGCAACATCAACGAGTGACATATATTCTGTGTGCTATGAGTGACCTGACCCATCCGCTCACGTTCTGGTTGCTCCCTGTTTTGTCTGCAGTTGTCTCACACACACTAACTTATCAAACTCACAAATATATCTCCGCAATTGCCAGTGTGTAAGTCAAAAGGATATATCAGGCACACTTCTGAGAGAAAGAAGGTAGAGATGGAAGCTTATGAAAACTCGAATGTAGAAGTACACCAGAAAAGAGTAACTAGGGCATCAGATGCCCCTGTTCTTTGATAAAGGGAGTGGTGACACTAACTTTTTTTTGCCTGTGTTGATTTTGTCCTTGCTGCAGGATGCCTTGGATAAGGGTGTTGTATTCTCAGAGGAGGACAATTTTAGCTAGTCTAAACCTATGGGCCTCAAGTGGAACAATGAGTCTAATGACCAGGAGGATGGAAATGGGGAAGCAAAATGAATGAACAGTACGATATATTTGGATTTTTTTAAAACCGCCTATGATTTATTTTGTTTGGTGTGTCATGCTCACAGTCTTGAGGAAGGTCAATAATGGACAAATGAGACTTTGAAGTAAAATGAGCAGTGCTGAATTAGATTAGAATAAATCAGACGGGTATTATCGTTAATAGGGTTTGCTCCTTTGTATAAATAAAAACCAATATAATATGAAATAATCTCATAAAAAAAATAAATTGCTTAAACATTGTAGAACTGTTATATTTTGAACTGTGTTTATTCATTTGCATATTTAATGTTATATTTTCTTCTAAAAATGTGGTCAGTTATTTTTGCCATACCATAACAGAGGTACAGCAATTTCGATGCACAGAGGTGTACACTAGGTACACTTAGTGAACTCAGACACTGAGAACCATCATGTTTATCCACACATGACAAAACATGCACCTGAATCAAATGAGGGGGATTATGCAGTTTATCTACCTGCAGGAAATAAGAATGACAGGCCAAAAGACACATGACACACATGGCAGGTAAGGAGGGTAAGGCTGATTGATCCCCTCTTGATCTTTAAAATTGCCATTTTCCTCTGACAGCACACGAAGAGGACAACTTTCAAACTTGTACAAAGCTTTTCCCCCACCTTCCATAAACAGCTTTGGGAATAAAGGTGTCAGGGTTGTCACACAAACTACGAATGGAAGCCCACATGCACACGGACGTGCACAAACAAATCCCATACCCCACATGCCTCTCTGTAGATCTGATTGAAAACAGAATCAAAACAAGATGATTTTTAGAACGGCCTCTCTCAGTGCATTCTACATAACAAAGAGGGAGGTAACACAAAAAGAAGGGAAAAGCTAAATTGAGTTTGAGTCCAAGGTCAGTGTGTAGCTGTCTGAGCAGAAGTCAGAGATCTCCCAAAAAATATCTATCAAGTTAGGGAGAAGGCGCCCTTGTCCCGACCCCTGCAGAGCTGCTGGAAAGATGGTTTCCTGTAAAAAGTTTATCTGAGGGTATGGAAGATTAATGAGAGTGTTTTTATTGGCTGGTCTCTAGTCGTCTTGCAGTACTTAGGGGTGATAAGATCAGAATATTTATCGAGCCTCTTCTTCAGGTCATTTGCTATGTTAATTTTATGAGCTTGATGTTGCCTTTGTTTTGCAGTCATGTGTCATTCCTCCTGAACCCTGCAGCAGGGGGAAGAAACGGGGATTTGTATACTTAGCATGCAGTGTCTTCAAATTAGTCACCCGTGCATAATTATTTAAGCTGTGCAGGGGGGATACAGTGGAACAACTGATTCTACTTGCTTCCTGCGAAAATTTAAATCTATTATTCTTCAATCAGATCAGCCTCTTGCTTTCACACCTTGCTTTATTTGTTTGGGATAATGTAACATTATGAGAGAAAAGTGTTCCTTTACTGATTTCTCAGGGCACAGAGAAGCTATGTTTTTTTTTTTTGAGTGAAACAATATTCATACCGTATGGTATTCAAACAGGATTAACACCGGCCAGTGATGAGATTAATCACACATTCATTGTAGTTATCATTATGCAAAACTGCCTCTTACACTTTGTTAACTATGGAGATGCTGCAGTAAATCTGAAAGAAAGTTTACTTAGGATTTACAGTACAGGAAAAGCTGTATCTATCTGCTTGTTCCAATCACTGTCAAGTTCATTAAGTGATTGAGCCAAATGGATTGAAGCCCATCAAGCCAACTTCAATGGTCGTAAATTAAACAGGGAGGGTCGGGACATCAGGACAGGCCCAGCAGCATAAGCCAAAGCATTGCAACTATGACTTCATCTCAGCTCCCCATTAAATATCTATAAAAAGTAAACATTTTCCCAAAGATAAGATGACACAGCCATGTGAAGTCAAACGTTTGTGCATAGCTATTTCACTGATGAAGCGGTCTGTGTGAAACAAAATCCCCTTCATGATATGTGTGGGTTATTCATGTGAAATTACATAAATCTTTCAAACTGTTTTAAATCACTGTCAGTGTCCCTTCTTCTCTTTCTATTTGCAAGCACTCACTTATAATGCCTATATCAACTGCAGGAGCCAATTGTTACAGAGAGGTTCTAAGTGCCTAGCCTGATCGATATTGATAATGTTGAAAAAGTGGTAGAGAAAGCACAAGAGTGGGGGAGAAGGAGGAAAAAGGAGAGAGGGAGACATAAATCTACACATGGTGAATAGGGGAGAGCAGCTGTGTTGGCCTCTGAGTTGTCCCCTTCACCTCTTTGGAAACATCATCGGCACTAATCAGGGCCCTGCTAAAGAAAATGGTCCCACTTGATTTACACTTACTACCCTCTGCTGTGCAACTGAGAGACAGAAAGAAAGGGGAAAAAAGACAGAGAATGAGGACGCATGGAAAAGCAAGGGGGAAAACCGCGAGCTGGAGGGCACTAATAATAGCAGACATATAAATGCGAAGAGACACATTCCTTCAAGGTCAACTTCAGGTGAAGCAAAAGGTTGTATAAAGGTCATACTGGATGAGGGTCATATAGGCCTCGGTGAGAGTCAATAACACCTCCCAGTCTGCTGTAGACGTGTGGGGGTCGCCCTTGCTCTGACATCAATTCGCTAGGCATAGACTATGGCAATAAAAGAGATGGAGAGAGACTTAGCCAAAGAGAAAGGGTGAGAAAAAAGAAAATGTACAGGCAGATTGTGAAACAGCTCGCCTTTCAACTACTAACTGCTTTTCATGTAAATGTCTTGAACTGACACTTCTTACACATCCCAGACCCCCACCACCACCACACACACACACACACACACACACAAGAGAGGGGAAGGTGAGGGATGGGGCAGGAAGAGAGAGTGAGCAGGGAGTGAAGGAGAAGGGAGAAAAAAACTGAGAAACAGGAGAAATCAGATTCTCGCCGGGGTTGGCGAAAGGTCAGTCCTGACAGGCTCAGAGGTTAAACTGCCGAGTTAAAATACTGTTCATTATCCTCTGCAGCCTCTTCCCAAATTCCCCTCTTTTGTGTCACAGTCTGTGCCCAGCATCAATGTTCCCCACCCCAGGATTTATTAGACATTGTTGAGCAGCAAGAAAGGGGACCTTTTCTGTACAATAGTAGCAGTGATCCTATGGCAAGGACGATACAGATGCCAACACAATTACAGATCCTGGTTTGAAATATAAGGGTGGTAAGACTGACACTACGGTGTTTATGTACGGGTCCTCTTCTGTGCAAGTACAGTAAGATGATAAATACAACCAGCATGTGGTACATTAAAACTGCACTTTATTTATGTTGACCTGATCTGAAAAAAAGCAGGCAGAAAACTAATACAAATAATTAACATAAATTTCTGCATATTTAAAGCGACTTTATTCTAGTGCAGAAGATTTAATTAGTACACATGAAGAGAACAAAGCAGGGGAATATCCATAACATGAATTAGGCTGAATCACATCATTCATTACTCACCAGAGAGCAATGAGATGTGACACATGGCAACAGAACCCTGCCTGAACTGGACAAATTAAAAACACCAGTAATTAGCGCTATGCAAAACATGTTGTAAGTTTATTACCTGATTTATGTGGCTTCCTGTTTATAAGGGCACACCGAGCTGGCTATTCGTCTTCCACCTAGCATGCTTAAGATTCAGAATGGGTTTAAATGATTTATTAAATGAATAAACAGATAAATCACCCGACACCTAATTTCTCTAATGATATTAGAAATGACTAACTGTACAAACTGTGCAAAATATAAGCTACTATTAACCTGCAGCACCTTTCATTTCCGGGGTGCAAAACGTCCATCCATTTTCATTTGTGCAAAAACAAAAACATGATTAAAAATTTGACTCCTGACATGGATTCCACAAATAAAACACTCCACTCCCTTTGCTTAATAAAAGAGGGTCATACACGCAGTGCTGTCAGCAATACGTCAAAGTCGTCCTATAGAACACTCAGTTTTATGTGAGCCATGAGAAGTTTACTCCAACTAAATAACCCACCTAAAGTCAGCACACTTCCCCCAGCTTCAAACTTTCTTCTTATTCTGTTTCACTTAGTTCTGTGTTCTGAATCACCCCGACCACCGTCTGAATTGTATATTTCTATTTAAAGAGACATATTGTTTTCATCTTTTGCCCCTTTACTCCCTAGGGGGAATGAGTGGAATATAAAAAGCTCAACTTTAAATAACATGACACTGCCATCAGTTCCCCTGCTAGTCCGCACATTAGCCTCGTCTGTAAGCGAGCGTCTGACACCTACTAAAATGTTTCAGCTCTATGTGCATATAAAAGCATAAATAATTCAAAATTAATCCCTGCTGAGGGGGACTATAGGAATCATAAATTATCTGAGTGTAGTCCCTAAAGCAGTCCCGGGATTGGAACACCCATGGTAGCAGCTGAGCAGAGGTGCTCATTACACTTTGTGAAGAGATATCTTAACCTTTGAATATTAGTTGCTTAGTAGGTGATTGACTGTATATTTAACACAGTGCAAAAGCTTACATTGTACTGAATATTTCACAGGTTTAATAGAAAGTTGTAAATAGTTGTACAAAAAAGCCACATAACTTCCATCATACACCATGTATAAGACACAACAGCATACCTGAGAATCACAGACTGATGCAGCCATTAGTTCGAGTAAACCTTTTTACAGTACATGTAGAGAGTAAAAAGATAAATCTCTTCATAAAGAACACAAGCGTGCAAACAAAGAGAATCTTGGACACCCATGGAGCTGCTATGTTGACATTTACAACAAGCTCCTCAGAAGGTTTGCCCATCACTTTGCAGCGACTCCAGGCTGTCGGGAAGGCGGTGACGGATGGCAGGCAGACAACACAGTTAATCAACCCCAGCAGAGATGGAAATATTAATTCCAGATAATTGAGAACACAATAGTGACTACTATCATGTGAAGAAGGTACATTTAGCCTGTGCATATCTGGACAGTGAGACATGAAAAGTTGTTTCAAGTTGTACAGTAGATGGGATATTAACTAGACAGCTAGAAATAAAGTAAAAAGACAGTAGCATTCTAAGAACTGGCAATGAATCACCTTATATATTCATGATATGTAAGATTAGAAAAACTAACAGAACTACAAGTAGAGATGAAAACGCCACTCTAGAGCATATCAAAGCTTTGTTACATGTTTCTACTCTTGTGCAGCAGACAAACTGATCCTTAAAAAAAAAAAGACTACGGTAGCAGGTAAAGGAAAGTGGCATTTTGTGAGGGGAGGGGGAAAATATCCGATTTAGAAAGTGGTAGGAAATATACATATCAAAGGAAAGACATGAGGATTTCCTTTGCTTTTGCATCCTATCTATGTAGGATAGTATGTGAGCTGAGAGGGGCCCGTTGAAATTCTCACGTAAAAGAGCCAGAAACCTACTTATGATGCTTTGCTATTCATAATCCATAGGTTCTATCAGCAGATTACTAGAAATAAAGTGTTGGGAGAGATGTAAAGCACGACTCAGTATGCCAGATGAGACAATGCTGGTTTCAGTCTGTGCTTCACTCCAGAGTACATAATTAACAGCTTGTGTTCAGCTAGGACGAAGACAAAACAATGGGGAGAGGGAGCAGTTTAAATCTTCCCAGCAGGATACAGTAATAAGTAATTTATGTTACAATACATCATAAATATCTCTTGCACTCAAAATAGAATTTACATAAAAATGAAAACCCTAAAATGTATAATTGTAGAATAAACCTGAATTGTCATTAAAATTATATCACTGCATTTTATAGCTTGAGCTCCCTTTCTCTCGCAGTCTGTGTCTGTTTTCCTTCCACTCTGTTTTCTTGACTTTCCGCCCTCTTTAGCTCACCACTGGATGTGTGTAGGGCAATTCATTCGTCACACCGGTTTACTCATTAGAGGCGGACTGCTAAATACTTCACCTTTTGATTTTGAGAAGGAGTACAGGATTTGTCAGGGGAAAAAGGAAGGTGCTTTATTGCTTCAAATTTCATCACAATAAAGGCTTATGGGGAAGGTGGCATAATTGTTGCCCTATAAATGTCTCTGTGTAGATTACATGCTTCTTGCCCAGCTAATCCTGGTAATTGATGAACTTCTATGCTGACAATTTTTTATATTATTTTGTAATTTGTTTATTAATTAAGATAACACTTATTTTGGGACCTCAACCAAGTAAACATGATTATGTGCTTTGCAGGGTGAGTGTTCAGTGCGCTGATGTTCCCAAAGCAGAGAGCTGGCTGGCTGGCTGCTGCTGCCAGGGAATGTCTAATAGTCTTCCACTGAGAAGTTTAATTCATTTGCCATAAAGCTAAAAATAAACACAGTCACACTTAATTGGGCTCTGAATGTGAGCATTATTGAGCTGTTGAAAACAAGCAAGACCACAAATTATTACCAAGGACTCAACATTTAAACAGCTGAAACACTGTGTTGAGTACATGGGCTTATTTTTTTTCTATTTATTATATAAAAGAGAGGGTAGATTGTAATTTAAATATGACACAAAAAGAATAGTTAGATTTAAACACTGTGATTCTTTTTCAGTATCTGTGGAGAAGCAATAACTATTTATTTTATAGTTGATGACAAAAATTTAATTCTGTAGTAACATGCACTGAATACGTGTTTGTTAAGTTACTAAGGAGATACTGTAACTTAAGTGTGCTGTAAACATCATCATTGTCATATCTGTTGAGTATTTACCATAAGAAAAGACTAGGATGTCTTTGTGAAGTTTATTTTAAACAATGATTCAAAAAGGTTTCCTCTCTTGGAAGTGTACGATCATGAGCTACAGTCCTGGGATAAAACATTTGTGTAGCATTGAAGTTTATGATGCAGGGAGACTTTGATGCAAGACGGGGGAGGGTTAGGATAAGAGAGAGAGAGAAAAAATCAAAAAGATTTCCATAAAAAGGTAGAATAAATAAGTGCCTGAGATTCAACAATTTGGATTTACATACATTATCCATCTCTATCTCTTTGGGATATTTTACAGCCCTGATATGCTAGGAGGAGCTCAGAGATAAACTAAATATGACCTATGCTCTGCAGGCTCAGCCAGAAAGAGCAGACGCCTGTAAGAATACTCAAGGAGCAGGGGAAAGGTTGAGAGGATGAGAACAAAAAGCCAGGGGAAGGAAGAAAAATGACACTAAAAGGCAGCCATGAACTGATTGATGCTCTGCTATATTTGAAGATCAGTGGCAGCCAGTGGTGGCAAGCACAGAGGTCAGCAAATGTGTGTGCGTTTCTGTGTGCACACTTGCTTATAAGAGTGTGTGGGCTTTCTTTGTCGGCTTCCCTGTCTGGATAGTGCGTGCGGATGTTGGTGTATGTGTAGGAACGTGTGTCCAAAGCTGCTCTCCCACTCTCCTTTCCACTCTCTCTCTCTCTCCATTGTAGGAGAAGAGAATCCTCAGTCACTGGGTGGCTGGGGGAAATCAGATGTGAGCAGAGAATAACATGCTCGATTTGGCCTGGGAGTGGAGAGCGCCGTGATGTATCGAGCCGTTTGCCAGCCGGATGGGGCACATAGTGGCGGCCCTCTCTCTGGCTGTCAGCAAATACACATTTTTCACCCAGCAGGAGCAGTAGAAATCCTGTATATGTCTGTGTGTGGCTGTGTGGTGAATGGAGGGAAACGTGTGTTGGTTTTTGTAGAGGATTTTATTTTAAGATATCAAAGTGATGCTTACTTTGCAATTGGCATGACTGTCCAATATTAATGTCCATGCATAGAGCGTGTGTGTACATGTGCTTGTGTGTGTGTGTGTGTGTGTGTGTGTTAACAGTGATCAGGATGGATATGAGCAGCCTATTGCAGGCACAGCTGTTGTATTGCATGGAAGCAGGTGATTTCATCTCATGACAGCAAAATCCAAAGCTCCTGCCTCTAACAAACAATACCACATGAAGAACAAGTTGCCCTATCAAGAATCATTACAATACGTTTGGATGCATGTGTGTGGCCAAAGTGTGTGTGCTTCTATGAGCTGCTGTGGCTTGAATTTCTCTGGTGTAGGGGTTTAATGGCCAGCGCATGTAACCCACATACTCAGGAGATTTAACTTCTGCCTTCATCAAAAGGCAGAGAACACACAGCTGTGACCAGCAACAGAAAAATATGAACCTGTTCCACACACATTGCTTCCTAACCTCTGACCTCACTTCATTTAATTTTCATTGTATTTAAAAAAACTACAGTGGTCTAGCGATGCTTTCAAAAATGTAATATTTTATAGCTAATATAACACAAAAGGGGTGAAAATTAATCCGTAGAAAAATGCACAAGTAAAAAAGATATTTTTTAAAGTAAAAATGCACAAAATATCACTGCCATCTCCATTCCTTCTTTAAGCACTGCAGGTTTTAGTTGAAGCCTGAAAACCTGCTATTGCCATCTAATACTGCGTACTGGCAGCATACGAGGCAGCCCGAAGGTTTAAGTGCAACACATTCACACACATAAATACACACAAGCACAAGCCTCCGCACTAAAGACCTCTTTTAAGCTTGCGTCAAGGGAAGTGGGCTGGGGAGACCCTTTGATGTGGGAACACCGAGGTCAGAGAGAACAGTCTGTGCAGCGCTAAATTCCATCCCCCACAACAGTTCCTTTTTTGCTTCACTACTGGCTTCAGTTTGTGAGGCCTATCTTCAAAACAAGTAAAAAAAAAAAAAAAAAAAAGAATTTTACACAGGTTGAATATGTAGGAGTGCAGAATGGATGAACGCCATGTCTCTGGCTGTAGTCACCACATTGCCCTTAAAAGACTACAGTCTGTGTTGCATTTAAGATTTTCACCCTCATACACATATTAGCCTTTTGATTCTGGAACCAAGGGAAAAGGCAAAAGGTCTAACCAGCACATAAACTAATCTCAAATGTCATGTCTTATTAGATGCAAATGGGAGGAAACGTTTGGGTCTCTCAGCCTACCGAGTCAATGAATTTGTCAAAATTTTATGATAATTCATTCAATCACTCCTTAGACATTTAAATGATGTGAGGAGTGAGGGAGGAGGTGATGTGGGTCAGCTGAAGAGAGAAGAGAAAGAAGAGGAGGGGGAGTGAACGAGGGGGAGAAGAAGAGGGATTGGGGAATAATCCTGCTCTTGATATTACACTCCCTCCAGAGGCCTTTTAAGGGCTCCATATCACAGTGTGAGGCCTCCTAAACTTGTCTCCCCCTACTTACCAACTCAGCAGCCACTCCAACCCCCTCTCTCCAAACACCTCTGTTCACAACTTATTTGCTTTAGATGTCCTGTGCCAACACCACAACTCCTGAACCCATGTGCATAGTCATTATAACAAAACAAAAGCATTGGAAATATTATTGCAGTTGAAATCACATTTGAATTGATGCAATATACATAAATACACATTTTGACAACTTTTTTCCTTCCTTTTTGTCTCAGATACACAAACACACACAGGCAGGCTCCCACACGCACATATGAGAGCACACACACACACACACACATAAACACTTCCCCTTTCGTTCCTGGGAGAAAGGCAATAAAAAGGCCCGCCGCTCTTCTCGACCCTTGACCTCTGATCTCTGGAGGTCTCCCACTGCCTGTGCTGGAGGTGGAGGAGGGAGAGACAGAGGGATGGAGGGTTGATAAAAAGGCGTGGATGCGGTGGGGCCCTGAAAACAGCTCCCTCTCTCAGACCAGCTCAGGCTGCATCATGGGTAAGCTCCCCCTCTAGTGTTCACTGGCCTCGCTGAAGTGTGTTTTCCTACTCCCACTAAAAAACAAGTTTTTCTGCATTGTCCACATCACGGTACAAGAGATGCTCTTTTAATTTAAATCTCATACAGTGCAGGTGCCTACAAAATGTGTATCATTAAAGTTCACTTCATCTGAGTACTATGTAATATTTTGAGTGTAATGTAGTCAAAGTTGAGCTGCCAGGTCCCCAGTGGAGCACATCATTTTTAAAATATCGTTGTTAGTTTTAAGTATATTCTAATTATTCAACCAAAAATGAACAGAAATAATTCCTTTCTTATTCAGATAACATAAACACATAACATATAAATATAATTTTTAACAAACAGTAAAGCTTTTCTTGCCACTCTACGCTTAATAGGATTCTCTTCCTGCTCCACCAGGTTTTCTTCTGTAAGTGAGGGTAAACTACGGTACTTGATTATAATGTAATATTATGTAATGTAGCCCTGTGATAGACTGGTGACCTGTCCAGGGTGTACCCTGCCTCGAGCCCAGTGTTAGCTGGGATTGGCTCCAGTCCCCCTGTGACCCTCATTGGCATAAAAGGTATAGATAATGGATGGATGGATGGATGAATATTATGTAATGTCAGAATAATTATCAAGCAATAAGAAAGCCACTGATGAATACATGTCTGACATTTGACACCACAATCTAAGTACACAATTAACATCCAGCTAGAATTATATTTGCCTGCGTGGTGATGTCGCCTTGGCGGCTTCTTTCTCTCCCAGGATTGGTCTATGCAGTGAGCACAGGCACAGCATCTGGTCCCTATTGCCTCAAAACCGAGTGTGGTGTTTCCCATTCACATTTAAGCTGTGCTAGTGCCTCCTATTCTACAGTAGCTTAGCCATGCCTGAGGGCAGGCTAATTACCTTCACTCTCGCTCTAAATTAATCAACTTTCACTGGGACTCAGTCGCCACTTTCAAGCCAGCATTGATAGCTGACAGAGGGGAGAGATTGAGTGAGAGAGAGGGAAGGACAGAGAGGGAGGAGCAAAGGTTGAAAATAGAAACAAACCAATAATCTTCTACGTTGCCTCCTAAATGAGAGCCACTCTGTCCCTAATGTAGACAAGTCATTTTGTACAAGCCGTTAAAGCCCACTGGGCCAGGAGAGCATGCAGTGTAGGGCCGCCTGTTTCAAAGATCTTTTGCAATCAGTTACACAATGGACCCCCTCATTTTATGCTGCTACATCATAAAAGTGCTCCTTTTGTTACATTTCCATCCTTAAAAGGGTCTTAATCCCCATCCTTTCAGGCTGGTCTATGGCAAATTCCTCAGGGACATCCCATTCGCTGCAAGGGCTGGAGTGACCCACTCAGAAACCAGCATGCAGGGCTTTGAGCTTTTCTTCTGCTGCCACTCTCCAGAGAACATTAAATCGTACTTTTCATCCCCCTCACCATAGGGGTAGCCCCTTAATGATGACAGAGAAAGAGAAATTCCTCCACTTGGTCCTATGACACCATTCTGCTGTCAAGCAGGCGTCTCGGCGAACAGAGAATCAAACATGACTTCCTGCAGGTGGAGTGCCAGTGAAGGTCATGGTACGGTCCAAAGAGGACAGAAGAAGGAAAGGAGGGAAGGAGGGAGGCAGAGAAAGAAAGAGAGATGAAGGAGGGAGGGAGCCCTTCAGAGGGAGGCCAGCTTTTCCTTTGCAAATTAAGTCATCTTCTGCAAAAGAAGGTAAAAAACAAACTCTTGCAGCTTTCATTCTATCATACTTCATGTATAACACATGAACTATGATGGAACAAAGTGCCAGTACTCCACATAAATGTGGATTCCTCTAATCCTGCCCACATTTTAAGTATTGTTAAATGCAGGTGTATGCCATTACAATCTCTATTTTACCTAAGATTGTTCTGGTTTCTATTTTAATCTCCATTCCACACATGTTGTACCCCCCCCAGCCCTGCTTCATACTGAACCCCTCAAGACCCAAATATTCATGTCAGTCAGTCAGCATTCAGCTGCAGCCCCTGTTCTGTCCCTAAACATTCTTCAGACTCTGACACAGTTTGATTTAAATCTGGGAAATCATACGCTGCTGCAAACCAATGACTCCCTTTGATGACAAAAGTTACTCGTTGTCCCTTCATCCATTATTTACACAGCTTATT
>NW_018127903.1:1579858-1591199 GCF_001952655.1 Monopterus albus
TAAAATGATCAGGGCAAATATTATATAAGATAATAAAGAGAATAAAAAAGATTACAAAAATACCAAAATATGTAGCTATGTTGGTTGTGAAACATGTTGCAATGTCTAGCTTTGTGGCATCTGTGTCTGAGTACTAACTCTTTATTGTACAGGCAGGTCAGTCAGCTGTGGGATTTGACCGGGTGAAGATGTCACTGATAGTTTCCAGCATGAGACGAACATAGACTTCAATAGTCCATAATCCTCCAGATACAAGCCTTACCCTTCTGTAATAGCTTTTCTGACCACTCGGCTTAGGCCAACACAAAAGTCATGGAAATGTGTACATGCAGGTACAAAGACACAGCACTGTCCTGGGTTTTGTGATACATTTTTACCTCAGGTCTAGAAATAACTCCTTACTGTGTTGCATTATGACTTTTCTTGAAAGTAGAAACCGCAGTTTGCACTTAAGTAAATAGAGCATGTCGCCTGGCTGGACCAAAAGACAGGAGAAGCCATCAAAAGCAATAATTACATGCAGAGTCAGGGAGGGGCTAGTATGAACCAATAATCACAACCAGCACCGACGCTAGAATCTGATTAAACTGCTAATGACCTGTCACTCAACAGCAGGGCAGATGTTTATAGATGCCCGGTACCAACCGCACAGCTCATCAGTCAGAGTCAGAGCCTTGGCAGCCATGTCACCTACCACACCCACTCACTTAGCATTGCCACCACACAGCACTGGGGAAAACTAAGAGAAGCAGTTCCTTTCAGCTTACTGATGCAGGATGTTGAGCAATCCCCATGTGTTATGGCACACACAGAAGAGAGGGCAGCTGTGTGTTTATTTATTTATTAGTTTTTCTTTCATTCCCACTCTTTTGCTTTGGCCACATCGCAACACCACTGACACCTTTCCGGAGCCATTGCCCCTTCTCTTCGCCCATTTCTGATGTGGAAGCAGCCATTTTCTTGTGGTGACTTCCTCAGCTTTCACCCTGACGCGTGACACTCATGACAAATTGGGTGTGGAAGTGAAGGTGATGGGCTGTGAAAGCAATACCCCTGCCCCCACTAGACACACTGTACACATATACACAAAGACAGCCAGACACAAACACACAAATATCATTCATGTGTGTATGTAATCTCATACACAATACTCTCAACCAATCAGCTCTGCCTTGAGACAAAGCAAGAGGCTGTGTTGTGACCTGGAAACAAAACACACAACAAAAAGAAAACAGGAAATGGAAATCTTAATTTCCCTCTTCTTTGACTCCAACATATGTTTTTCTACGACCTCATCAATTCAAACCGGAACACTACTCAGTAATCTGCAATTCAGATATTTGGTGCATGAACATATTTCCTCTTTCCAGTCAGTTTTTCTGCATCTTTCAAAGGGAAAATACAGAAAATAGATGTGTCCAATTTGAGGTTTCTTCTAGTTAATATGGAACAGATAGATTTTTGTATTTCTAATACAATATTGCTCTGACTATTTACAGTATATTATTAAAAAATAATGTATCAACAAATTAAAGTCCTCACATTATCCACCTTTACAGGGAAGACTGAGTAATTTCAGTCAGGGTAAAATTATTATGCTGGATTGTATAGCAATTATCATAACATTACACTAATTCCCATAGAAGTATTTAAATTACATGGTTGGTTGATTGCATGATGAATTAAAGGGACATTTTTTTCTTGCTAAGAATTTCATCCAGCAGTGATCAGGATGGGGGGCTCTAAGACACAGTCAAGACCAGACAGGCCGGAACCAGTCTAACCTAATATCATATTATTATTATCATCACCTCCAGGGACTTTATCAAATCTGTTGCCTTAGCTAGATCCACAAGTGATTAAGGAACACACCACAATAATGCAACAAGGTGAGACTCAATACTCCATGACAGTAAATAAAGACATTACTAAACCCACAGACTGAAATGAGCCAGTTTGATCTCAAAACTGGATTTGTGAATATGCGTGGACCCAAACAAACACATTTAGGTTTTCAAACTACATGTTAAAATCAGTGTTTTAAGTAATCAAACATACACAAGTGTATGAATGTATGGCCATCAGTGGGTCTGTTATCTAGAATATTAGTCACCAGCTGAAAAGACCATTCATTATGTGATTAAAACATCACTAAGCTCAAAGGCAATTAATCTCCTGAATACAACTATACGACAATTTTACAGTTACAGTATGTTGTTTACATTGAAATAAAGCCATCACCTGGCAAACACTTCAGTACAGGCTAATGAGAGGGATGGGATTCTCATTAGATTACTAAAGTGAATGTGATTACCAAGAACTATAGCTTTGATTGTGCTGTGCATTAAGCTAGAGACTCACATTATCAAAATTGTATCAAGCAATTGACAAAGCTTTTATAATTAGGCATGCTGTGCTTTAAGAAACAAAGAAGCAATCTCAGCCACACAATGAACAGCGTGCTATACATCCACTTACAACCCTCATAGACAGCAGAGAACAGCCTTGTTGCCTTTGATCTATTTGTTTGTATAAGGTATAACTTCAGCTGATGAGCTGAGGTTGCTGTTAAGTGAAAGTAGCAGCAAGAGATCCTGGGTGCTTGACTCTATAGAAAACAATTATCCCTTCATTATCTGCACCACTTATCCTGACAAGGGTCTTGGGGGGGCTGGAGCCAATCCCAGATGACACTGGGCGAGAGGCTAGGTACACCTTGGACAGGTCGCCAGTCCATCACAGGGCTGACAATTAAAGACAGACAAGCACACTCACTCCTACAGGCAGTTTAGAGTCACCAGTCAACCTAAGCTGTATGTCTTTGGACTGTGGGAAGAAGCCAGAGTACGGAGAGAACCCAAGCGGGACAGGGAGAACTCCACACAGAAAGGTCCCGGGTTGGGAACCCTGAAGCAAAGAGCTGCCAGTATTGACAACATTTTATTTACATCATATATATTTATTTTCCTTTTGTAGTTTCTAGCAATCCATTCATCAATTTGTCTACAAACTGAAGCCATATGCTAGCAGACAGTGACAAAAGTTACAGCTTGGAGAGGTCACGGGGCTGGCACTGGGCCAAATTTCACTGGGCTTTATTTAAGTTTTTTTATATATATATTGCTAATATGTATATTGACTTTGTGACTCTTTCCAGTTATACATTTTAACATAAAGTCATAAAGATACATTTATCCTTAAGATACAGCAAAATGTGTAAAACCTAAATCAATTAACAACTGTGTACTGAATACAACATTTATAAAGGTACTGTACTTTAATTACTAATAACACTAAAGCTAAAATCAGTCCTGAGAAGAAAATGCTCCTAACCCATCATCTCCTCTGTATCATCAGTACTGCCAATTCTATACTGCCTCTACTCCATGTTTACATATACATTTTCTCTAGGACACTGGGCATCACAAACCTATAGCCCCATCTGTGCACGGTGGCCATTGTGCACACGTCAGGCGAGGGCTTTTTGTGCTATTGTGCTCAGTGACAGGCTGAATGAGAGCGAGTGTTTCTCAGTATCAGGATGTGTGGGAGACACCTGCTGGGCCGGGCTGCACCGGCCTGCTCTGCTCCACCATTAAAATGTGTAGAGCTAAAAAAAACAGCAGGAGCTGTTGATGGCAACATGTTTGAAGTGTCACAAGTGTCAGTCTTTATTAGATCCAGAATGATATTAGGGGATGGAGAAGTATAGTTAGTCAAGGAAGGGGAAAGACAGATTGACCAAGATAGATAGAGAGCATACATTCTGTGCCTTTTTCTCTGAAAACCGAGTACCCTGCCAAAGGCTGAATTGGCGAGGCTACCTGGGATGCTACTTTTCCAGGGGCTCTGATACTGTATTTTGGGACTGTCACACTGTCTAATAACCAACTCTGTAGCTGAATCTCAATTCTTTACCATAACTTGAGAGACATAATTACACTGCCTAATGAAAGAAGTGAGGCATCGTAGAAGGATAAGCGAGGTGGAATCAGCAGGTGCTAACTACTGTAGAATTACATTAACAGGTTAAAGTGGTTAGGCAAAAAGTATCATCACTTAGTTTATATGTTCAAACCAGCACTAGTGACTATGTAAAAGAAAATGGGAGGGTGAATGTGTGCATCATATATACTATATATTGCATGATGCTGCTAGTACAATACATCACATAATCTTCTGAGGTATTGAAGCATTTACTTATTGTTGTTTTCATTAGCATACTTTCTCAGTGATTCACAATTTTTCTCACTGTGTGCATGCCTGTTTCTGCATGTATTTCCAAAACAGCTAGAAAATACTGGCAAGATAATTTGGGGGGTTGCTGCAGTACAAACGCAGAGGTTGCTAGAAGCACACATCGATTGACATCTGCTCAAATGTTCATCGACAAAAAGAGAAACATTGAAAAAAAAAGAGTACGAGGGAGAGAGAGGGGTCCTGAGAGGGGGCAAAAAATCCATAATTGCTCTCATCGCCATATGATTTTCTGCAGGCAATTTTCAGGGAGCACACACTGACCTTTGCCTACTTAATTCCTGTGCAGTAAAGAAACAGAGAGATGATCACTGAGACACATAATTACATCCTCATCGATACATGGATCTATGGGATGGGCAATGAATGCAACCCAGGGATAAAAGGACCATAGACTTTACCCTCACACCCACCCACCCACACACACACACACACACACACACACACACACAAGCATGGATTCTGCACACACTTAAAGGAAAACACATGCCCACACATATCATCATCATGACGGTGGCATATATTTCTATATGGATGCAAAGTCAATGTGAAATGCATGGTGGGTAATGATGATGTGAAGGTCTGAGGCTGGATAGAGGAGCCCCATATGGCTCTCTCTGTCCGTGTCATTACCTTGTTACGCCTCTGACTTCCATTCAGAGAGAGAGAGAGAGCAAAAAAGACACTGAGAGAAAAAGAGAGAGTGAGGATCACCCAAGACCAGCTACAACTGAAATTGTCTGGGGTCAACAGTGCCATAATTACTTTAAAATGTCAGCCTGCAATAAAATACAACAGTTCATCTGGCAGAAAGCAAATTAGCTTTGACCATGCCATAATTACCCTTTCCTGCAGAACCATTAGAAGAGATCAAATCTTCACATTCTCTGTTTGAGGAAAGGCCATCAGAGTACACTCCACCTGACAAGGATGCACATTTGCCATTTTGCAGGGGTAATTAATTGTCCTTATAATAGAAATTTTATATTGAACTTCAAAATGGAAAAAAAAATGTAATAACCTGCCAGTTTTGTCTTAACCATTTTCCTCCTGTTCTCTCACCATTTGAGCTTCCTTTTATTTGACTTCAGCAGCTGACTGATGTGTATGTTCAAACCCTCTGACAGAAGATCTCCTGCTCTGGCATTTGCTCTTTCCTTAATGAAGAGATATCTAATGCAACGACACTGCTCTCCAGCAAGAGTTACATTTGAGAAACTAAGACATGATGTCAGAATTAAGCTGAATATTTTTTGAAATGCTAATGTGATGACAGTAAGTTTTGAGGTGTGCAATTAGCAACTTCTATCCAAATTCATCAACACTTGTCCTATGTATGTTAAACATACAAAATTAGTCTGCATCCCATGATGCCCTGGAATAAATGCTCAAATTTCAGCCTTCTTAAATTAAAATAAATTGTTTTTTTTTAATGAACTAGACTGTGAGCTCTGTTCATGCTACATTTTCCTTGCAGCTTTCCATGCAAGCTCCGATTGATGCATAGAACATTGACTTTAAATGTAAATCTTTAAATTAATAATTACAAATTCTGCAATGTCCGTTTAATACTTACTAGTGTAAAAGTGTAAAAACCCTACTCAGTGCCATTAGAGGCTGTGTCACCCCTCAGAACCAAAGGTGGTTTCGTCTGCCCAAATGACTGACACTGACCTACTTAATTTGTTTCCTTTTTTCTAGTGGGGCTACAAACTCCAGTCTCTCAGACAAAGAAGTGGCACTCACCAATACAATATGGCAAACAAAACAAGTGAACAGGGAGATGAATATGGAACAAGGAACAACAGGCTAAGGATAAATTAAAAACTTGATAATGAATAATTGCTTGGCATCCCTGACTGTATAAAACACATCAGCAAAGGTGTTCACTGTGGATATGATGCTTATAACTACAAAAAAGCAACAAAATTAAGAAATATCAATGAAAAGTTCCAGATTTAGTCAGAAACAGCTCTCACTGCAACGCAAAATGTGTAAACTTTATTTGACATATCACATTGCTAAAGTATGGCAACAACTGCTGGGGAAGGTCGGCTGAATTACTTTATCATACCTCCACAACATCCGCAGCCCATGTACAATCTCCATGAACCATTTTCTCTACTATACTGTAACTGAACAACAAAATACTGGCAGCAAAGGGATTCAAATGTGACCTGTTTTACCACAGCAGCAGTGCTGTTGGACGCAGTGCACCACCAAGATCTGTGTTACGGCGATCACTGCCATTGTGATTGATTTGATTCTGTAAGCTCCTGTGTGTTTCATAAGGCACAGGTAGTGTATTTGCTGAATGATTAATATCATGCTAATTTCCATTCCTCTTTTCAGTCGCCCCACCTCCCTACCCCCATGCTTTTAGTGATTTGCAACTGAGACAGAGAGAGATGGTTCGATGCAGCCAAGCAAACTGAATAGGGATTAGGTGTAGAATAGCTGGGTGTGGACGGAAGCCCAAAGTAGTCAATTGGGACTGTATCTCAGGTAGCTGCGTGAGATGCTGTACGACCGCTGCTGCGCTGCTACTGCTGCTACTGCTGCTGAATCAGAATCTCAGCTCAAGAGCATTGTAACCTTATCAAATTAGCTTTGGGCCCAGTCTGTCAGCCAGTGCTGTTGGGTTGGCAGCCACACCATGATTAGTCATATTGAATTATACATTCAGTGCATGCATAACACCTTCTACATCAACACAATACATACAGAGACACACACACACACACAGAGAGGGAGAGAACAACAGACATAATGTAGTCAGAAAGATGTATACAAACTGTAGTGACGAAAACAGCACACATATGTGAATGTACACATGCGCGCACACACACATACACACAGACAAAAATCTAACACTTAGGTTTCTGTTTTGGAACAGGGTGATGCGGATGTGCGTAAACAGGATTAGGAGAGACGGTTCCACTGTCAAACAGACCTCCAGATTGCAATTCTCATGCCTCTCTGACAGCTTGGCACAGCACTAAGTCACCTAACGTTTGCCTCAACATGAAATCCAGACCTGGGCACAGATGAGGTTATCAGTGGGGGGAGCTGAGTGGGAGGAAATGTGTCTTAGTCCTATTGGGAGAACTGTTTGGTATTAATGCCTGGGCCTGGTTGTCTGAGGGGGCAGGAGGAGAATGGTACAGGGTATGAAAAACACCTACCATAACTGCCTTTGGCATAGTTACCCTGATGACTCAGATTGTGCTCTCCTCATACACATGTAACCTATGTAAAAGTAACTGAAAGATTATAATCCTCTTCATTAAATTTATCTCTTACATAAACTTTTAATATGCACACCAGCAGTGTGTATGGGACTTCCAGGGCAGCTTAAATGACTGCAACCTGTAATTACTGTTCCAGCACTTGATTAGAATAATCTGATTGCAATTATTCAGTGACTTTAAAATACAAGCCTCGAGGTACAGAACAATAATTCAAGGTCAGTGACTGGGAACATGGGTTTTTTTGGTGGGGTGGGGGGGGCTGTAAAATGACGTTTCGACAGAGTGAAAGAGGCTCCCTGCTAAGGACCCAGCTTCCTCAATTAAATCCCATTTATGCAGTGAGGGGGAAGACTTGCTGCAATGTGAAGTTAATCACCAGGCAGACACTTAGAGACTTCTCACGGATCAGGGAACTAACCTCTCTAACGAGTAAACAGGCAGAAATGCAGCACTCCAGCAAGGCCACCAAGAAACACACATATATAGTTTCTATAATAATTACTTGTATAGTACTTTGCTATGCATTGCAGCACACTCAAAGCACTTTCACACTATTTGCCTATTTATCCATTCTCACTGGGAGTAACTAGGAGTTCAGTGTCTGGCTCAAGGACAATTCAACATGTGGACTGGAGAAGCCAAGAATCGAACCACCAGCCTTCCAGCTGAGAGACAACCTGCTCTATCTCCTGAGCCACAGCCATCACACATGGATCAAGGAATGTGAAAATTAATATGCTTTTAAGCCTAATTGTCCCAGTTTATAAGAGAAGGTTTTGTTATGATCACTTGGAATTAGACAAAGCATGAGAAACACATGTCAAGATCTCATATATTTTGTAGCAACAAAGCTATATCACTAACTGTATGTAACAGACAGCTCTAATGTATCTCATCACTCTAAGGAGTCTGATGTAGATTAATTAAACAAGTATACAACATGAGGGAGAAGCATTGTCCAGCCGGCACTGATGCTATGGTCAAAGTGAAGAGCAAAAATATTGTCTATAATCTTCTAGGTCTCTGATTTGCAGGTCTTTATTTCCTTGTTCTGATTTACCTGAGGAGAGATGATTTGTGTCCCTGCCTTACAGGCTGACCCACCTTGGGTGATTTACAGAGCTGATTAGTCCTTCAACACAAACACCCAGATGTTTACTTGTCCTTCAGTGGTTTTAAACTGTATGGGTATGATGTGTGCATGCAAACAATACATGTGTATATGGTGATGTGGATGGAGGACCATGGCGTGCTTACACTCAGACAGAACTAATGTCCATTGTATTTTTTTTTAAAGTTTAATTGTTACCATCTTCAATTACTGTGCTTCCTAACTGACTGTACAATATTAACAAAACACACTACCAAGAACATATGAATCAGTATTACTCGGCCTTAACCTAGATGGCACAATAAATGACATGCCCTCTCTAATCAGCTTCAGTGTGTTATATCACCTCCGCTCTAACTATATCAACGAGAGTTCAAAGACCTCGTACTACATGCTATTGCTGAAACCGTCTTTAATCAGCAGCATTGGACTTTGTTAGATCTTGGAGGTCTACGTTGTAATGAAAACACCAGCTAGCTCTGATAGCAGCCTAATTGGGAGATAATGAGCCAATAACATCAATGGCTAATGACACTCTGAGTCTAAGTCACACTGCCCTCAGGCCACACAGAGTCTCATTCACCACTGATGGAGTGCATAGCTGGGAACTCTGACAGAGCTAGACCATGCTCTGTACAAACAGGCTGTCTTGATGGCTTCATTAAGCTAATGAAAGGCAATGCTTGGTGAAGATTATAGTGGACTCTAGCTTAAGGGAACACATACAGTACAAACACCTAATCTCTGGGGCCGTCTAATGGTATTCTTTTGATGAAAAATTGGTTATAACAGTTACGCAGGTGCTTTTATAATAGCTCAGATTTTAACGGCATTGTGTAATTCACCCAGCTACCGGTACATGCAGTGTCATTGCCAAAAGAGAGAAAAACAGTACTGACTTTCAGAAGAAAGCAATGCTGAGGTTTTTGATGTGAATATTATGTGCAGCTTGTTTGTTTTTTAGTCAGAGGATGAGCAGGGGGCTTGACAGCTTAAGCAGTGTGTGACTGTGTGGGCGTGGGCACCGGTAAGTGGGTTGAATGGGAATGAACTTTTGTCAGGTCTCAACAATGAACTAGCAAAAAGTAAACAAGCCTGATGATGCATAATCACATTAAGAGAGGCATGAAGCATGGAGGAACGACCCTGCTAAACCACAGTGTTAGCTCTGTAACCTGCACATAATCCTACAAAGAGGGAGCGAGACTGAGAGGAAGAGCAAGGAAGACTAATAGAGGCTTTGAAATTGAATTACTGTACGTACAAGCTTTAGGCCAATTAACCAGGTGTTTCAAATCTTTACCTTGTTACACTGTAGCTTGCATTTAAATGACAGGGTGTTGGTATTTTGCATCTCCACTATAGGGCTCAATGATGTAGGCAGGTTAATGAAGCACTGAAACATATGACATGAGTGAGAAACACTTTAGTGATTTATATGTACACAATATGCTTGAAAAACACTGTTATATTATTATTCAGTACCCTCTGGATGGCAGGAAACAATAAATGCTGCAAATCTAATGGTGTCAACTTTTTTATGCGCTAAGGCAACAACAACAACAACAACAAACAAACATCTAAGGCAACAACAACAAACAAGCATGCATGCTCCCCACTGGCATAAATGTCTTAAGACATATATGTAAAACCCTTTTCAGACACCCTGAAATTATCTAGAGGAGCTGTATGTGAAAATGCAAATGTCTGAGTGAATACACGTGGACTTCACCCTGCCAGCTCCTTAGTACAAAGTCCGCATTAAGTCCAAGTGAGGCCATGTGAGAAAACAGCAGCATATAATCTGGTATTCACAGCCAGCTAGTGGGCGTGTTGATGATGTTTTGTAGCAAACTCCGTGGCTGAGAAATAAAGCCAATGCGGAAGTGTTAAAGCCCACCGTTCCTCAAACGGCCACTTGAGGCTGGTTTCAAAAGTCAGTCTCCATAGACTCCCATGTTAAAATGCTCAGCTTTAGTGAAGCACTTCCAAAATGGTGATGGCCAGACTTGAGCTTCAAAACGGCTCTGAGAAACCCAGTGGGTGGCATTACAGAGGGTTTGTCCATCTTTTATACAGTATACAGTCAATAACTCTATTATATGACTGCTGCAAAATCAGAAGAATATGACTGTCAATCATAAATAAAATGGTCATTTACAATGAAGACGGCAGCAAACGTTGAACTGGAGACAAGACAAGATTCTGAAATTTCTTCCTTTAAGAGCTGGTGCCAGAATTGTCAGACAAATTAAAGGAACAGCAAGCAACTCAGTTGTTTATAACCAAATTACAAACCATGACCGCTTCATGTCCTGCCTCCTGTGTGCTCTACTCAGACACCCCCTGCCCATGATAAAAGAGCCATAATAAAAGTGAGGGAAAACAAAACTACACTGATAAGGATGAAGCAAGAAGACATACTACTATACTGTACATTGTCATTGTGGTCTGAAGCCTAATTGCAGATTGTCTCCTGGTCAAGGCTTTATCATCTCATTATTATCTCCCATGGGATTAAAGAGGCTGAATCCTAAATTCTAAAAACTAATTTTAAATACTCTGTAGTCTGGTTAAAAACCTGTTACCAACCCAGGTTGCGCTTCTACAGTGATGAGCAGGTATCTGCATGACCAACATGTAAATACATGGTCAGATATGGATTAAACGTGTTGATCATGTGTAAAATAGGTATGGTTCTGTCAGGGCCGCTCGGCGGCCG
>NW_018127903.1:1591234-1595873 GCF_001952655.1 Monopterus albus
TGTGGGCTCTGCACCTCAGCTGTGTTGCATTCCAGTAATTAGCGACTGGTTTGTCGATGCACACAGCTGGGGTGCATCCCGATGATTACCTTCGCCTCCTTATATAAACCTCTGGCAGACGCTCCGTGCTCGTCGAAACATTAACATAGTAACGCGGACACATGTGGTGAGACTGCTATGCTGACAGATACTGCGCGTTTTTTGGCTTGATTCTTCCACACATCCTACGCGCTACGCTCTTCACACTACACCACACCACATATTTTTCATCAGTCTTTGCCAGAGCATTACCTAACTTACTTTACAGTACTTACCTGAATTACGTCCTTTTGATTTCCCGGCTGACAGTCCCTGTGCCGTGGATATCCGTTTTGTTCGCCTGTCTTCCCTGGTCCTCTACTCCTGTTTCCTGCCGTTAGTTTGTGTGTGCACCTGTTCGTCCTGGTCTCTGTCGTCATCACTCCCCTTCGTTTGTATGTATTATGGACACTGTTATGTTACGTTGTTGTGTTATCTTACATGAAACTTTTTTTGTGTACTAGCCCTGGGTCGGCCATCTTGAGTCCTACCCCTAGTTCTCCCTCACCCTCCTGGTGAGGGGGGCTAACCATAACAGGTTCTTTCAAGATACAGCGTGTTGAATCATGGAAAATTACAAGACCAACAGCATCTGACTCAACATACTGTATCAAGAAACATCACCACTGTGATTTATAGTATACAACAAAACTGAGTGCATCCATGTTCAATATCACTAAAATGCCAAGTAATCAATTTAAATTAAGTTTTTAGCCAAGGCTCAAGCAGGAAAACAATTGTATGATAATTAAACTATAATGAAAGATCCATCAGTTTCCATCTGCAACAGTCAGAATCTCAGTGGATGAAATGAGGGCTGCCTCATTTCATCCACTGAGATTCCATCCTTTAATTTTTGCAATACTTCTATTTGCCAGGTCATAGTTTTCACATAGATTTCATAGTGTGTTTCTTCTATAAAAGCTCTCATGTGATCTTTGCAGTGTGTTTTGAAAACCGCTCTCCTGCCGAGCTTCCTCATACAGAGAGTCA
The DNA here is from genome assembly GCF_001952655.1 of Monopterus albus. Taxonomy (NCBI): domain Eukaryota; kingdom Metazoa; phylum Chordata; class Actinopteri; order Synbranchiformes; family Synbranchidae; genus Monopterus; species Monopterus albus. The sequence continues at coordinate 1,592,306 of NW_018127903.1, forward strand.
TCTTTTCATTCAGTATTTGGGTATACAAACTTTTACCATGGTGCCATCTATAAATGTCATTTCCTTACACCTTTTGCATTCCTACAGGCCCATATAAACACCTGTCACCTCCATATTTCACAGTCAGCACTGTGCAGTCACTGTGGTAGCTCTGATCAGGTGGCCTTTCAGTTAAAAGGACTTTGTCTAAAATCATAACCAAAAAGGCAGGTCATAAAAAGGCCTATGATTAATTAGGAGGATAATGAATAAAAGACAAAAGAGTAAAAAAGAGAAAAAAAACGCAACAACAACGTAGAATTCCTTTAAAACCTTAACTTGCAAACAACACAGGAGATGCTAAATGAGGAAAAATGGCTTTGTCTTAGGAAGTATCATGTTGAACTTGCACTAATATAAGCTGCACTCTCTTCGCTTTTCTTTCAAAACTTTGCTGAGCAAACTTTTTCTGCCAACTCCTGTACAGCTGAGGGAAATTCATCATTATCAGCCAGTGGATCAAAAATGCAGAGGGGGTGAAAATGACAGATACAGCAAAAGTAAAGAAGGGGAAGGTGGGTGGAGATGATGTGGGGAGTGAGGATACAGAGAGATTGGAGCCAGACAATGAGCAATGGTGGAGAGTGTTATTGTGTGTGTATGTGTGCAGGTGGGTGGGCGTAGTAGGTGTGTGTGTATGAGAGAGAGAGAGAGAGAGAAACAGAGAGAGACCAGTCCTTGAAGTAGACCCTGAATAAGGGGACCAGCTGGACCTTGAGTACTGCCTGCTGATTCTGCCTGACCTCCTGATCCCTGAGTCATTTACCTCCTTTCCACAAACCCTCTCCATCATACAGTATGTTCCTTTCCTCTTTCTCTCTATTCTTGTTCTTTTCCTACTTCTCATTCTATTCTTATATTTCAACTTTCACTGCACCCTCAAGTGCTCTTTGTGAGTTGCTTAAAATGGCCCACCTAAAATCACTATCTAATCAACAACTATAGGAAAATACTTTATATGTCTGAACCTAACCCAGCCTCCCAGTTGTAACATCGCTGCTTAGCAGGTGGACTCTGAACAATGGCAATACTGTTTGTGCACCCTGGGGAGGTCAAAACTGTCAGTGGTCTCTGTCTGACTGTTTAATCTGCACAGCCTCATGCAAAGAGGTGCAACCAAACACACAAAGCACCTAACCAGAAGACACATCCAGCTAACACAGCTGAGTTTGACCTTTTTGTGGCAGCAGCTAATGTGTTACAACAGTCCTCTGGCCTATTGCCCCATTTTGCTATGCCTGACCACACTGGTTACTGTAATACTTCCATACTGTGGAAACACGCCTCAACAGTAAAAAAAATTATTGCATTTACAGCTAAATGCATTTGAGAATACAACACGAGTGATCGATGGAATTTCATAATAAAGGATGACAGATAAATGGCGTATTTACAAACTAGTCTTATCCACCCACAATAAGCAGGGTATTATCTACTTATAGCTGTTTAGAAACTTGCCTTACAATCCAAGTAGAGTACAATTAGAGTCAGTTTCTATTCATCAACTCATCCATTACTAAGGCAACCCTTACTACAAGAAATGCATAGAGTAAATCCTACAAAAAAAAAGAAGACTAGCAAGTCAATAACAGTACAGTAATGTTGCACAATAGCATACAGTTTAATTAGCACCTGATCCTCTATTCTTTTATAAATTCTATCAAAATTATCTATCACAAACCAAATTACTCACAATGGATTTTTTGCTTACTTCTTCACTGTTAAAGATCCATGTTTGTGTTAGGCACCAGGCACTTCATATCCTTAGAGTCAAACTTGAATTACTGTGATCATGAAGAAAAAAAGCTAAGTATTTGGAGAAAATCTCCACAAAAGTGGCAGCAATGCAAGCACTTCACATTCAATTATCCTATAAGGACAATTAATTAGGCTTCTATTAAACGCCTGTCACAGAGCCATGGACTCTGACACAGTCTACTTATTTAGTGTCAACAATAATTGCATATCATGCAGAAGGTAGGTACAGTGCAGCAACTTCACTTGTGTTGTTGTTGTTCACACAGTATAGCAGAGGTGGGAGTAAGTCACACATGTGCAAGTCTCAAGCAAATCCCAAGGTTTCTGTGGTGCAAATCAAGCAAGTAAAGTCAGGTCCATAGTGTAAGTCAGGCAAGTCACAGGTCAGGTCATACAAAATCCTGATGATGAGATAATGTTATGGGAATATCACGTATTATGTAAAAAAGTTGTTGCAGTGACAGATGAAGTTGGACGATGTGGTGAAGGCATCACTGATTCTTGCGTAAAGTTATGTAAAGATCACACCTTCCTGTAGCTCAAGAAAATGTTCAGAAATTATATATTCTTATTATATTTGACACCTCTACATACAGTATAGAAAATCTCTCTGTGAACACCATTATAGGCTCTATGATTCATTACTGTTAATTTCTTGCACCCTATGTGCATAATAACTGATATTCTTTCAGCGTCTACATAAAAACATACAGAAGTCCAGTTATATGATAAAATACAGTATATATAGGTGCTATCCATTTTTACTGTCTATTTGTGTTTTTTGCACAAATACATAGCATCAAATAGAAAACTTGGTTCACATTGTTTGAAACAGATTGCCTAGAATTAGCTCACTGGCTTTTATTGCACTTGTGTTACATTTAAGTTCACATTAGTGTCAGTATTTTACTTGGAATCTGTGATGTACACAATTAAATGTATCAGTGTAATTACAGAATACGGTGTTTGAGTCTGTTTAGGATGTTCACAGGCAGAAAACAGCAGAAGAAAGACAATGAGACAGAGACATATTCCACAGTGAGTCAAATTCAAATCTTCACGCACATTTTTGTACCCTCAAACAACCAAGATCTATGAATAAAACAAATGCTAAAAGCCTCTGGATTGAGACTATCTGTTGGGAAGATGTTATTCCACTTGTTATTAGCAAGATTTTTTTCTCACATCATTCTGCTTAATCATCACACGGAAAAAATACAACAAGCAATAATGTCTGCATGTCTGTATTTGTATTTTAATGCTAAAAAAAATGTGCTGACAAGCATCCCGCTCAGTGAAAAAAGGAAGCACAATATTCTTAGAAGCAGGAGATAAAAGATGAGAAGGAGCAAAGCGAAAGATCTTGAATCAAAGTCAATCACTTCAAGGACCTGAACCTGGCCACTCAACTCTCTAAAGGTTTATTTTTGTCCATTTATTTTTACAAGCGCTTTTTCTCCTCCCTGTCTTATACATACAGGGAGGAGAAATGAGTGCTAGTAAGGCAGAAACACAGAGAAACAAGGTGAGGAGAAAAAAAATTGATGAACTAACAAATGTGAGGTTATGAGAAAAAAATGTGAGTGGAGTTATAGCAACCAACTGACCTGTTTCCAAATAATCAATAAGAAAGAAAGAAAGAAAGAAAGAAAGAATAGCTGTTTCCACACTAGCACAAAAAGAGAAGGACCGGCTCAAAGATGAGAGGGTTGGCTGCATTGTACTGCCCCACTTAAATCTTACTTTTAAGTCAATAAATGTGTTATTTTAC
>NW_018127903.1:1595960-1596206 GCF_001952655.1 Monopterus albus
GAGCCTTGGCTTTGGCTAACTAGTGACCTTAGACTTAGTGGGTGGTTTGACTTGGTGGGGAAGAAGGAGGATAATGTGTGTGTATGTAATGTTGTGGTGGGGAAGTTAAAGAAAAAACATAACCTCTAAGTTCAATATTTAATTATAAACTGTCCTTGTGAGCACTTACATGACAACAAGGAAGAAACGTTATAAAGGAAAGGAAATGTTTTTAAAGCAAAGCAAAAAAGACAGTTTTTAACTTAA
>NW_018127903.1:1596228-1607133 GCF_001952655.1 Monopterus albus
CCCTATGCTGCATCTAAGACTCAGAAGTCCAAGATACAGTAGTTAACACTGGTTATACCTACCCTGAACCAGGGCTCTGTCTGCATAACAAGCAGTTTTCCTTGTGAATGATGGAAAATAAAGACCATGAAAAAACTTTACTTTACTGTGCAGTGAAACCAAGATAGTTATTAAAGGAGTGGAAAAATCCATTAAAACCTCTCAGTGATTGGCTTAAGGCAGAAAACCTATTATTTCACTTTTCAAAGACAATAAATCAGTGGTTGTTATGGGGACGTGTCAGCTGCAGTGACTTTCCAAACTCATAAGCTATATATTCAACACAAAGTTGGATACAACCGAACCCACATTTGGCTTTAAGATATGCAAACAATAAACTGATTTAGCAAAATAAAACATGACTTTACATTCCAAGATATGCCCCAATCCAATTTATAAGATATTCTATTATTCTCCATTTTGTACAGTAACGTTTACAAAATTTCTTGTATTCTCTGTTACCCCAAATTTCATTACAGCCTTCCATTAAATGAAAGATAATGTGATCTGTTGTTTCATTTACACCATGGTACAATACAAGGTCAGGAGCACATAAAAACACCAATTATAAGCCCTGAAATTAAAGCACATGTTAAAGAAGCAACTCTTAACATTTAAAACTCAGGAAAATAAGGCACGCCACAACACCCTTCCCATGGACTGTACTGGGAAAATATAAGAGCAGTAAAAGTCAGAGACAGAAAGAGATGTTGCGAGGAGGACAGAAGGATGGGACAAGGAATTATGTCATGGTCTGAAGATTCGTTCTGAGGTTGGATTTATAGAAATAGTGTCTGGCAGCATGTGTAGGGTCAGGCCCTGCAGGCCTGGAGCTTAAGCAGCCATCTTGGCAGCGATTCCTTTGGTGCAGTCTTCGGGGTGGGGGTTGCTTTACAAGGTACATCAGTCTGCTAGGACTGACCATTTCGGGGGGGCGGCTGTGGCTCAGGAGGTAGAGCGGGTCGTTTCCTAACCGGCGGATTAGCGGTTCGATTCCCGGCTTGTTTAGTCAACATGTCGAAGTGTCCTTGAGCAAGACACTGAACCCCCAATTGCTCCCGGTGATGTCACCGGTTTGGGAGTGCAAATGGGTGAATGGCCAAATAGTGTGAAAGCGCTTTGAGTGTGCTGTAAAAGCATAGAAAGGCGCTATACAAATATAAGACCATTTACCATTTCCTCTTTCCCACTGTTGCAGTAATACAACTTCTATTTTTCTTGCATACAGTTTATCTTGGATCAGAAAAATATCACTCAGTTGACAAGCAGTGTAAACATCCACGTAATTTGGAGCAGAAGTTATTACTTCCTGTAGTTATATTTACTATTAGGATGATGATACTCAGAAGGGAATTGGAAATCAAGGCATCACAAGGACAGAGAACTTCTTTCCCTTCCTTCCTCTTGTTGTGAATATTTTTGCAGTGTAAAAAAACAACCATTCAATCATGTTCAATAAACAAGGGAATTCAAATAATCATTGTTACGTATTTCACTCTCTCCTATTTCTTTGTCTCTGATTCTCTAGCTTACATATCACAGACATGGACACACACATATATATTTATAGTGCACCCCCCACTACAGGGCCTCCTACATGGGAAAAACAGGGAAGCCATGAAAGGTATGGTGTTGATCCAGTCGATAAGCTGACCAAATGGGTTAATTTATCAAGGAAAACCTTTGCTAAAATGTGATCTGTGTGTATGATGGAAAGCCTTCTGACAGCTCTATCCCATCCATGTCTCTGTGGTTCTTGGCATGGCTGCACTGCAGAAACCCTAGCAGTGTTATTACAGATCTTTAGTGGCCTACAACAGGACATTAGTTAAAACAAATATGTAAATCTGAGTAAGAGAGAGTCTAAATGATGTACGACGGATATAGTAAACATGTCCAGGAAAACAGAGGAGTGACCTTAACTGTCTTCATGCTGCAAGCCCAGTTAGATGTGATAAATTAAGAAAACCAGTGGCTGATCAGTGAGACAAAAAGGCAGTGCATAAAACCCATATGGAATAGGTTTTGCCTCTGTTCTGTACAAGCTGAAACCCAATACTTATATCAGATAAGAATGCTGTGCGGCGATAATAGCTGAATATTCATTTTAGTGCAAGCGGAAGACAAACATTCCCGTCCTTAATGACATCTCCTGGGAGGAAGTTCATTACACAAGGTTGTTACGCAACAAAACCCTGTCACTTTTAGAGGTCAGAGGAGGTTCACACTGCTAACATTAGCGCAAAACCCACTGGCAACTAGGTTTGTGACACTTGCTGCATTAAATAACTTTAAAAGAACTGGGATACAAGTAACATAGTTCTCCGGGTAGACATGCACAGACTTTACTATATTGGCCTACTTTGTGTCAGGCTGCACAATAGCATAATAAGAACACACTGAGACTTTATGTAGGAAAAGAAAAGGTATATCAGTATGTAAATCAAGCCAGTTATTCACAGTCAATAACTTATTAATGTCTTGCTGTTTGGTTCAATAAACAGTTAGTCTATTTTGGTTTTAACTGAGGAAACAGCATAAAAATTTTAAGTGGTTATTCAAGCTTTTAGAATTCCGTGGGTAATAAGCAATCATTTCTATGTTAACATTTATATTAAATGTTAACTTTTTTTTGACTGCCTGCAGGTAATGATTTTTCTTCTGCTTCTTTTGTCTATTTATTCCAGCAGGTGTTTATTCAGAGCAATTAATGTCTTATATTTGAAAAGGATGTGTTTTCTATTTGTGTTTATGTTCCCTGCGGTTGTAAATATGTGTTTGTGCATGCTACTGGATTTCATGGAGAACACATTGAGTGTCAAAACAGGGTTGGTCTATATGGAATAATATAAGAAAAAATGAGCAAGAAATTCAGATAATACTTGTCGAATCATCTCACACAGTAACAGGCAGGTGTACAGCGTGTATGTATTCCTGAAAGAAGGTGTGTGTGTGTGTGTGTGTTTCTGTGTGGGTCTCTGGGAGCACACTGTAGCTGTAGTTACGCACTGCACTGTGCACTGATTGATGGTTGCTGTCCATGCAGTCCTACATTTTTGACTGGATTGGAGTCATAGCACATGAGCAAACACAAGATGGAAGACTGTGGAACTCTCCACTACAAAGCATAGCAAGACTCTCTGCAGCACATACACACACTGCAGAGAAACACACTCTCACACACACACACCACACCCACAGATCCACTTCCCCACCTCCAGTGCTTGAAGATCTACCTGCCAGCTGCTGCCAGTCGCTGGGAAAGATGGGCTTTGTTGGTTTTGTGAAGCCCACCGACAAGACCCCCCTGGAGACTGCAGGTCTCCAGCAGCACAAGCCTCAGCCTTATCCACTTCGCCGCACAGGCAATCTGTTTTCTATATTACCAGCCTGTATCACTGTACTATGCACTATAGAACAGCAATTGAGCAGGAAATTAAGTTAGGGGATCGGTATTTGGCGAAGGAGAACGAGCTGGTGTGGTCTTCCCTCTCCACATACAAGGATCATTAAATATCACATGAGTTTCTTGATAAATTTCCTCTTCTCCTCTCTCTGCTGTTCCCATCAACTCACTCCCCTCTTCCTTCTCTTTCTTCTTTCATCTTTCAGTCTCTTTTCTTTCTTCCTCAATTTCCCTCTCATCATCTGCCCGCTTCTCTTTCGTCTTGCTGTATTTGTAGTGGGTATGAAACAAAACATCCTAATGGATGTTTGAACAGCTTGAGATGTGTCGGCCTGGGAAGTACCTCCCTGTGACAGGGAGCTCTGCCAGGGAATTGAGACCATTACAAGAGGAAAATAAGGGACATATTTCTTTCTTTTCCTCTTTGTTTCTTTCTTTTCCTCTCTCTGGGTCCGTTTCTGTAGTTCCCCCTTCTATCTGTCTATTTTCTCTCATTATACCTCTGCGCATACAACAGAGGAAAGAATCTATGCTCTTTATGGATTAGCAGATGTGTAGGAACTGGTATTTGCTGTGTCTTACCTCTCCTTCTCTCCCCCTGTCCTCCTCTGCCTTTCTCCTAGAGTTTTGTTTTCAAAGTGTGACTATGCAAATGTAAGAAGTTAGTGAGTGAAGGAAATTACAGTAAGAGCGAGAACAAGCTAGGCCAGTACATCACTATTCAAAACCGTAATATTTAAAGTACCTTCTACTGGAGTTATGGCAGTTCTGAAGAGACAAATGAATATTAGTGTGCACATGGACACACAACAAATTGTGTCTTACTATAATTGTGGGAACATTCATTGATACAATGCTTTCCCTAACCCCTTGCTCTAATCTCAACCATCATAGCTATGTCAAACCCAAATCCTTATCCTAACCCCAACATAAACCTAATTGTAACCTTAACCCTAAACCAAGTCTTGACCCTCAAAGCCCTATGAAGTTGTAAGGCTAAAATCTCCTCCTTATAACAATGGCATTGGAAAGAATGGTCTGCACAATGTAATAAAGACATGTGCACATACACACACATTTCTTTTTCCTGTGTGAATTCTCAGTTTTATTTTATAGCACAAAAATGACTTGTTATTTCTTTTATTAACTTCTTAATCATAAACCTCATTACCAAGCTAATAATTACCTTACATTTCAAATTACTTTTAGGTTAATTTTGGGTATTCAAATGCCCTAGATCTTAACTTAGTAATGAAATGTGCATTCATAGAGGACAATGATTGCATTGCTTCCTCTCCACACTTTTAGGATAATTTTATTTGGCATCTTTGAGTGGACCGCATCCTGTCCTCCTCCAGCTTCTCTCTTCCGTGTTTGTTTTGTTGCCCCAGGTTTGAGATCAAATCATCCTTTTACTTCATCAGTTGTTCTCCCTTCTCCTTATACACTGAATGACAAAGAGCACCCATGTGTCTTTATTGTTTTATTTTTTTATTCGCTACCGATGCTACTAAATATGGCAGCTCATTCCTTCTTCTCCACTTTATAACTAACTCAAGTTTTTCTTTGGCTTGGAATTCATTGCTCCAACATCTTTACACTTTTGTTGTAGCATTCCTGGCTTTCTCAACTTTTCTTTTCCGTTTTTGTGTGAGTCCTGTGTGCACGCAGCCCTGCAGTCTCATGCCCTTTTATGGGCACTGGTGAGGTGTTAACCTATGCTAATTAGGAATGATTGGCATGCGCTTTCACTTCACAAACACATGGCATTCATCAATATAAGAACAGGTGTGAACAATTTTGCGGTTTAAGAACGTGTTCATGAATCAGATGAAGGCTTTTCTTTGGATCCTTTGGATCGTAAGAACAACTTATGAACAAATTTAAGAAAACACTTAGGAAGATGATGGAGAATGAGATGCCATGTTACAGCACAGACTTGAAAGCATATATATATATATAAAACTGTGGAGGTAAATTTATGACCACCACTGGCCAAATAGAACACACGCAGCACACACAGTCTATGCAGTGGTCAGGTTAGTGGGAAGCAGTCAGAGAGATAAGGTGCCAAACAGGTCTAAATCCCTCCTGAAGCAGCCATGATGGACAGACAGGCCACCATTAACAATGTGGTAGCTTGTGAGAGCAGTAGCTGATGGAAAGATACCCTGGCATTTGCTGTGTTAAGAAGTGCCCCTTAAAGATTTCACACTTCCAATTTCTTTGAATTATCTGCCATCTCCAGGCTGTCACTCAGCCTGACAATCTCAGATTCTTGCTCAGTGAGGCACCGGGATGGTTATTGACAAAACAATCTGCCGCGATACAGCAAAGTCTGATAAAACATTAGTCAAACAACACGATGAACGCTAGACCCACCTCACATATGGATGTATAAATGGATGCTCACACTTTTTTTTCAGTTTTCCCTATAAAGAGATTTGTGTTCATCTGTAGTACAATAATGAACACAATATATTCAGTAGAGTTTTAGTACAATATAATGTTGTTCTCAGGATTGTCAAACATGGTGCTGGACTCACATGTGCCTGTGTATTTGTGCAATACCTTAAGTTACTGATTTGATGTGACTTCAAACTCTGTGACAACCTAACAGAATTTCCTCCATGTATCACTATTTGCTAGACTGTAGCATACGGAGCAGAATGGATTTGTTAAGGTTCACCTAAGGCTGTGATGACAGCCAGTGCTGTTTTGACATTGAACAGACTGCTTATCAGATCTTTACTGGTTTGATACGCTCGCTGCTCAGAACAGGCCATGATAGAAATATCACAACATACCCATTATCCTCAGCATTCAGTACATAGTGCACAGCCTGTGCTTTCTATGAATTATTGAAAGCAGACAGATTATGCTGCAAGGCTGGAAGTCTAGAGGCATGCTACAGATGCTGCTGAGCAAAACAGTAACATCAGAGGTGTGTTTTTGTTCCTTATTTTTGGTTAGAGAAGGGGTTTCTTAAGAGGTTTGAATCAGATGAGGGGGGTGGCCGTGTGGATAGGCGAATCAGTATGTGGACAAGAAAAAACAGTGGGTGGGGTTTGGACATGTGTGTATGCCTGTGCACGAGTGAGCATGTTGCAAAGGACTGGGGGCTGGGGGTGAAGGGCATAGTGTCAGGGCTTGTCTGACATGTGGCCTGGTGGGTTGGCTGGCTGGTTGCTTTGCTGTCTAGATGGCTGGTTGGGTGCAGCCCAGCTCAAGCCTGGCAACTCTCTCTCTCTCTCTCTCTCTCTCTGTGTGTATCTCTCTCTCCCTGGAGTAGGGGGCTGAGACATTAAGACAGGCGTTTTAATTAACAGTGCCACTCTTCCACCTGCTGCCCTCAATATGCTCCGGCCCAGGCAAGCTGTCTCTCATACCAATGACTCTCTTGGTCTCTTTTGGTCCATCTTTCCAATCTCTCTATCATTTCTCAACTCTCTTCTCTCCTTTCTCTCTCTTTATGTCCAATTTTTAAATCTCTTCCTCCAATAATCCAACTTGCTCCCCATTTTCTATCCCTCTTGCATCCCTCCACTGTTTGACCCTATTAAATGAAAGCTCATACCAATAGATAAGATGATTTCCATGAGGCTCATATGACAGAATTAGCCAATTTATATTTTGAACTTGGAAAGAATTAATTTCTACATGTGTCTTGTTCTACTGACCCCCCCTCACCTATCATACACATACACTTTCGTGCTCTCCAAATCTATCTGGTAATTCAGTTCTGCCCGACACTCATCAGGCTATTCATTAAGGCCTGATTGGAGATAGATATTTCTACTCCCTCATGACAGAATGGAGCTAGGGATCAAACTGGGGACATTACAGGATTTAGAAGAGCAAATGCAACACACAGCTGCTTTGTGTGTGTCTGAACACTTGGACAAGTCTGTGCGAATATTTACTCGTAAATGTTCATATTAACGTGTGTAAACCTGTGGTTGGTAGTTTAACAATCTAATTTAGTGTTGTGACTTCTATAGTTTAATCATTTAGATCATAAATTGAGAATTAATTCGAACAGAACGAAGCAACAAATGATCTACTTTTAGCACTCTACTGAAATTGTATTACACTTTTAATGGGGTTAATAATGGACAACATTAGAAACACAGGAAATGACTCTACAAAGTGTTGTATTACAAAGATTAATGTCCTCCTTTCAGAATTAAAGCCAGGTCTTGGAGATACAGTTAAAACTAACAAATGACCCAGCTCTAGCTCCATGATGGGGCCTCAGCCGTAGCCATACTACAGCAGGAAGACAGCAACTGGGGCCAATATATCAGCCAGGGGAGACAGGGAGCATTCATCTGCTGTGTGAGGAGAAGTGACTTTGAAGTTCTCTGCAGTGAGGTGAAAGAGCAGCTGCGGCCTCAACCTCTGCGTTGATGTAGCCGCACTACCCCTGGGAGAACTCTTAGTGAATGATGTGGATAGATGGGCACCGCAGCTAAAAGCACACACTCACATGTCCGTGTGAGGGCCAAGACGCACACCGAGGATTTCCAAATAGTCTATGCTAAGGCTGTGGAAATGTATGCTACATGCCAGCACATTCCCTGTGTCTGCATGTACTATGAACAAAAAAATTCATAGAACAGCAGGAAGAAAGTACTGCTAGATTCAGTAAATGTCTGTATTATGCTGTTTTGCACAAAGAGATTTCAGACATGAGCAGAGACTAACCGGTGAGCAGCAGGCTATGCCAACATCCTCCAGCAATGTCTCTTACTGGTAAGCTCGGTAGTGCCACTTCCTCTGGGAATAGGATGTTCTTTTTTATGTTCCCACATGCCCGTCCACAGCCCCACTGAAACAACCTGCCCCCACCTGCATGTCAAAGAAAACATTAATAATGTTTCCAATTTAAGAAAATAAGTAATGCTCAACAGATTATTTCTGTAAATAGTATATATAATATTTCAATGCAACATTCAAGACTTGTAACTTTGTCATGTCAAAATAAATGTAATACTGTACACTATGGTATTCTCATGTAATGTGATACTATCAGCTGATAGAAGATGCTTTGGCCCCTTTAAGGTTCCTCCATTAATTGTAAAGTGGAGCAGCAGCCGCTAACCCCCTGCAGCTCATTGTGTATGTCTCTCTCTAGCACACCTCTAGGAGCATGTTGTCCTTGTTGTGCTATGGCTGCATGGGGTGTCTGGTGATAAATTATGGATGCAACGCAAAAGCTGTAAAATTTGTTGTATCTTCTATTATCTTCATGTTAAAGGCCACAAAAGCTCTTCAGTGAAGTCAGCCATTAAGAAATGACAGGTATTGCTATCAGGCTTCTTTATAGCCTATTACCTGCAATGACAGCAGCTGCTGCTGCACCACTGTACGGCCTATCACATTATTTGCAGCTAAAGTCAGCTACTGTGTCATTTCGCCTCATTTTCTTGACAGTGCTATCATAAATCCATTGGGCTGCAGGGGAAACTGTCGACTACCTCGATTATCTTCATAGCCTGAATGAATTCTGAAATGTATGTAACAGGCAATGACTGTTATGGATCAGGAATCAGGGCCATATTCCCACTAACTCTCTCTCTCTCTCTCCTTCCTTGTCTTTCTCTCAGGTGATGTGCTGATCGAGGGCTTCAGGGCTCCGATATTCACATAAAATGGAGTAAAATAGGTGAACTCTGAATCAGTAATAGCTTCTAACTTCTAACTAATACTATTGTTTAGCTGATTTGTACTGGTGTGTTTTTTGAAAAAACAGCCAACCATAGGGAGCATAGTAAAGACATAGCAATTATAAATGGCTGCATTTAAAAAAAAAGGCAAATATTTTAATCATTTATATAATGATCACATGGTGTGTACCATAGAAGGCCTGCACAGGGCATTACTGTACCTGTCAGTGCAAGACTGTGGTTTGCCCCACAGGTGACCTTTGACACGTGGCTCACAGACTCCACAAAGCGAGGAATGACCACATTTTCATTAGAACCACTGCCAATTTGTCCATAATCATTCTGCCTATAGGGAGAGGAGTAGAAACACATAATTACAAACTTGCAAGGATCATTTTCACACCCTTCTGTCCCATTTAAAACTTCATACGACACCTTTTCAAAGCATAAAAATATTGTACACCTTTCAATTTTGATAAAGAAAAATAAATAATCAAATCAAATTAACTATTGCAGTGAACAAGTTCCACTGGGGACTGTGGAACATATGCGTTTCCTCCCATTTCTATGAATCCTCTTTGTGGCAATAACGAGACACAGGCCTATCAGAAGTGAAACACCTCACTAACTAATTAGACTCTCAGGCTGCAGTCTGACAAAATAAAAAGAGAAAAGTGCTTGAAGGAAGACTTACTCTCCTTGCAATTTGCATCTGCCACTTTTTACTGCATCTGTTCCAAGTGCCATTCAACGTTCTCGTCCTCCTTTTGTTGAGAAGTGTTGAGCCCCAACTATTTAAGCTCACCTCCTACCTACCCAAAGCTTTGTTCCTGCTCCTCTGCAGACCAGTAATGAGCCAACCACCACAAAACCACTAGGAAATTAATGACTCATTACGGACAGGGCCTAGACTGCCTCACAGCCTCTTCTCCATCGCTCAACCCCACATGCCCACATGTAATCCTCTCTCTCTCTCTCTCCCTCTTTCTCTATCTTACTCTCATCCCTTCAGCCCATACAGAAAGACCCGAACACCTCCCTGTCAATTAGAGCCTATTACAGAGCTCCCATGCTAGCAGGGCAAAGAAAGAGGGCCTTCACAGCTCAAGAGTGCATGCAGGAGAGATTGGGAGAGTTGAATGAGGAGCCTTAAGGTGCTCCTTTCACACTCTTGCCCTTATCCATTATGCCAGTCTGTGGAGCCTCCTAGGAGAAACGTGCAGCCCCCAAAAGACTTGGGGATGAAAATAAGACGAGAGAGGGATTCTTGGTCACACCTTTCCTATTTTTTTTCCAACTCCACTGTCAAATTATATCATAACTAGTCCTTTAGGGAAGCAACATGGTCACTGTGCTCCTCTTTTAAATGGAGTGTTAAAAAAAGGTGGGGAGATCTGGTATGGTATGTATTAATCATACCATCTGTGTCTGTATTCATAAATGGACAGACTGAAACCGTTATTAACAAAATAAAGCAAGTAGTGGACAAGCACCTACACATGAAAATTCATGTGCTTATCGATTTCTTTCAGTTTCACTCCCCTTTAACACTGCATTCCCCCAGGCAATACCTACTTATTCATGGGACTGTTGGTCTTTGTTCAGAGCAAGAAAATACTGTTCTACATTGCCAGCATTTTAGAATATTTTTTCTTTTTTGTCCTTGATAGGATATGTATCAGCTTTTCACTCTAGCACGCTATGCTCATTGGCTTTTGAAGCTATGGTGCGTTTCAAGGCAATCCCTCTGAGAGTGAATGGGTGAGATCACATGGGTTTGAGGTGGTTTAG
>NW_018127903.1:1607146-1642653 GCF_001952655.1 Monopterus albus
GAAAGTGTCATTTCCAGTCAGAGACATCAATTTGGCGTGCAAAACAGGGCCCCAGGAGAGTCCGATAGCCTGGGAGATTCCTGACAATAGCAAAGGGCCTGGGGATCAGCTCATGCTCACCTGAATGAGATGGGAATTTCACAGAACGTGTCGAATACATGAAGCAAAGTGAGAAGGAAAAAGAGAGGAAGAAACATGACAGACAGCTCTGCAAAAAGTGCAGAGGGAATCTAAAAGGCATCTTTAACATCACTTAATATGTGATGAGCCTTTCTGTAGTGCACTGTAAATTATATTAATGCCATTAAACTCATTTGTTCTTTAATGTTTACAAAAATAAAACACATTAGGACTTTTGCACTAAAGTAAATCAGGCTACAAGCAGGGCAACGACTTGTCCCTTTTGACTTTGATACTATTATATACACGAGTTGTTTGCATTGGTAAAAGTACAGAAAACTGGGGTTGATCAATTACTTCCATCTGGGGAGAACTGTCAAAGCCCATAAGTATGGTTGATAGGGAGATATTAAAACGCTGACATGCACAAATTAAACATATAAATTATTTGCAGGACTATTTCTGGCCATTTTGGCAAATGCAAAACAATGTACATAGGCAGCAGTATTAACTCTAATATAAAGCCTCAATTAACTTAACTGAGAGCAAAATGGCTGATAATTATTGCACCAGCTCATTAGACTTGTTTTGACACCAAAACACTTAAATCACCACACAAATATAAACACGAGCACAGATGCAAATACACACATGCAGATGTTAGTGTTTATTCCCATCATAATGAGACAGATACTGTACAGCCTGGCTTTCACTGGTTTAGGTAAGAAGCTCAACATTTCAAGATAGATTTAATAGGGTCTTACATTTACATGGGTAATTTATAGATGTGTGGCCTAACTTTAATGAACTGGTACCTTCTAAATAAATAAATAACAATGGACTGTCAGGAAAGGTGCCATAGTACATCTTAGGACTATTGCAAACACAATTATTTATGTTTTAACTTTTTTTTTTTTACCTCATAGAATCAGAATCTGAATCTACTTTATTGGCCAGGTGTGTCGGACACACAAGGACCATAATGCCACTAACTCAAAACAAAAAACTATAGTTTTGATTTTCCAGAAAAGCTCAGGATAAAAATACAGAGGTCAGTTACAAAGTCATTCAGCTTTAGAAGGCGTAACCTGAGTAAAGCAAACAACATAGCGCTGTTGATTCCTCTAATTTTGTGAAAATATAGTCTATGAAATGGTGAAGTGCACAAAAGCAAGGCAATCATCTGCTGTACCTGCTATACATCTTGGCTAATAATGATACAGACTCCTAAGGAATAAAATCCGTGGGGCCGGCTATGAAAGTTTAAGATTCAATGTGGTAAAATACAATATGCTGTAAAATATTAATGTGTGTGATAAAATTATGCTGGTGGTAATATTTTAGATTGCTGCTGTCTGTAAAAGAGGCATATCTGTATTTATTTACAAGCAGGGATAGCGGATATGAGGCTTTGTTTGAAGCTATGTTTATGAATGTCTACTCAGACTCCTAGGTAAGTGGCTATAAATCTGCAAGAGGATCTTTGTAAAGTTCCCTTGGAGGACATAACTTCAGGCCTAACTGCCTCCTTCTTTCACTTGACTTTTAAACATTTAGATGTAGCCTGGCCACAGCATTTAGAGCAGCTTCTAAATTATGAAGGGTCCAGGTGTTAACCGATCAAAGTTGATAAATTCAGCAGTAGATTTCTTTATGATAGAAACAGAGCTGTGTTTGACCCTTGATCTGGACTGTTTATGAGTTGGGGGAAATATCTGCACAACCTGCTGTGTCCCAGATCTTGAATTGGATGTACCATGGAAGATGACCTTAAGCATACATGCTTTAAACATACTTTCACCAGACACTGTACTACACTATTCATTATTTTTCCAAGTATCCTATTAACATTTAACTTTTCGGCCCGAGCTTTCTCTGCTCGTCTCATTTGGTAAGACGATGAAACGTGTGACCTACTTGAAACCGAGAGCATGATTTGTGCTAATGAGAAGGGCTTTACTTGTTGTATGATCAAAACGATCATGTATCACATAGCTCATACCTCCTCAGGCTATCAAGGGCAGCTGCAAGAGTCCACAACGGGTGAGCCTTTTGCGGATGACTCATTTACACATCCTTTCTTTTGTTTTTCTTTTCTTCTGCGCCAAATCTTTGGAATGTTTATCTGTTTATTTCGGTTCAGTCTTCTGAAGATTAGATCACAGTGGTGATTGCATTAGTAATGGTGCTGCAGTTGGCTGACCTGGTAATGATGGACACAGAGGTCTGTATCCTCCAGCTACGATCATCATTTAAGAGCCAGGATTAAGAGAGCTGATTTCTTTCCTGGTTTCCTGGCCTCCAAGTGTTTCACTGCTGAACTCTTGGCCCCCAACTTTAAAGGCATAATCAACTGACAAGTGGTAATAAGGTTGAGCCCTGTGAAAATTCTGGTTTTGGCTTTTGTGTTTGGTGATAAAGACAGCAACAGTTGATGTCACTACGCACTAAGAAATGGCTGGAAAGCTGCATTGATCCAACCATCAAAATCCAAGAAAACAGCTTCCTCCTGAGCTAAACTAGAAAAAGCTGACAACCTCATATTAAAGCCCCATTTCTTTCTTTCACTCTCCTCTCTTTCCTTCTTTCTTGTGTCCCATTTTCATTTCTTTTCTCACCAGTGTACCTCCTGCTTCGTTTATGCAGACCTCAGCTATCTATCTGTCACCATTTCTGTCCCTGACGCTAGCTGACACCAGGTATCAGTTCACACCCTGAACACACAGAGAAAGGTGCTAAACAAGGACTTCAAGACATGTCACAGCATACTTAAAGGCCTTCACGGTGCTACAGGAGGAGTTCAGATGTGGCAGAGTAAACATAGCATGTTCACAGTAACATAGACAGAGTATACTGTACATGATCATTTCTGTTTTGCTGTCGATTCCAAAAATTTGTACACTCAATTATATTGCTTTAATGTCCATAAACACCTTTGACATTTGTTTTTCAGTTTGTTCCGTGATGCAAGATTTTATGTCACCATGTTTGGTTTTTCTGTTTCAAATGAAAAGCCTTTGCTTGCTTTAGAAGAAGAAAATTCTTTCTCTTCCTCTTTTTTTTCTGAAAGACTTGTGTGTGTTTGCAGCTATGGTGGTTATAGCATGCCTCTGAGATCTAATGCAATTAGGTTATGTTCGGTGCTTAATCAGTCTTGATTACCTGTTGAATGTGGCAAACAGGCAGCCTCCTGGCTCTTTGAGACATGAAGGTTGAGATGCACTAATTAAAAGTGATGAAGAAATGGGAGAGAATGAAGCTAAACAAACTATGTGATTATGAAATCATTATTATAGATAGATAGATAGAAGTTTAATTTCTTATTATTTATTTGTTTGTTTATTTTTTGCTGTTTCATAAACACATCTTCTCTTGTACTAGTCTGTTTCTATAGTGTGTTTTTAAGATTAATTTATTTTCTGGTGCGACAAGTAATGAGCAGCATTAGTACAGCTTCTGCATACATACATACAATACATACACGCTGAGAGTTAAACTTTAAACCTGAACATAGTGGCTCTCTAGACATAAGGGCTCATGGGTAGATGCTGCAGTATAACTTCCAAGTCTGCACATGTGCCAATAAGAAAACGTATTCATGGGCAAAATTCATCTCAAGTGTTGAAACAACTGCCCCATCTATAACTCCCTAAAAAGAGGTCAGTGTCTCCAAAGTTAATGCAGTTGCACAGTGGATGCTTGTTCCTTCCTCTCACTTCCTGCTTTGTGACTGAACATCATGCAGAGCTCACACCACTTTAAGCCAGTGTATACAATTAAGATCTGGCTGTTGTTTTCAAAGGAACCGAGCTGTGCTTTGCCTTTTTTTTATAAATTCATTTAGCTGTAAGGCAGAGTGTGATAAGACAGAACGAAGACTTCCCTCATAACGAGACACATGCCAAGTCTGACATAATCCAATCTGGTCCATTTTCATCAGCTTTTGTCTTGTGTTTTTTTGCTTATCCTTTGGACTTTCCTTTGGTTCCAACGATGGCTCAAAAACCTGATATGACACAATTCGGTCGCACTTGTATGGCGGTAAGGCTGCAATCCAAACGGCTTTTCTGCGGAGAAATCCTTGAAGACCCACACACATTTAAATCTGGCCCTGGGGGCAACAGGCTCTAAACCACTGAGATTAAAAAAAACCATCCAGGCCAAAAGCAGAAATATATATTTTAAGGAAGGGCTTACCATGGCAACAAAAAAGCATGTCAAACTTGTGGAAAGAAGGCATTTTGACTGAGGAGTAAACACAGACCAGTGTGCCCGTAGGAAAGCCTAGGAAAAGTTCTCCGCATATTAAAGAGCCCAGCCTCATGTATACAAGCAGAAAGAGAAACAATGGCAGTAATAACAGGCGAGGCGTCAGGGTACGGAAAAGACGGTTAAACGGTCATTTGTGAGAAAAAAAATGTAACAGGGGCTAATACAGAGACTGTGCCATAGGCAGGGTCATAAAAAAGAAACAGTGTCCTCTTAAGTGTGTTAGTGGGTCTCAACAAGATCCCGACCCACTGGTCTGCAAGGAGTAAAAACATTTGTTAAGAAATCTTTATCAGCACCTGGTTCAAGAGAGACTCTATAGAATTCCACTTAACTTTATCACGCCTAGAATATGAAGTTGCAAATGAGCAGAAGGTTACAAGAATTATAAACTGGCAACAGGAGCTTTCAGAGAGAAATGAAGGCAAAAGTGACCTCAGACAAGCGTGAGGGAAGAGGACCACAAGTGTACCGTGTGTTTTATGAAACTGCCCACGTGTCTACATAAAGAAATGTTCTCTGGTAAATCTCAAATTAAAGACAGGGAGGAGAAACCCAGCACCCCACAGCTCTGCGGCACTCTGTGCCACCTTCATGGCGAGCTGCCGACATGCCATGTGGATATGTTCAATCCTCGGTAACATCTGACAACAATAAATTCAACAGAGAAGTGAAAGAAGGGTGAGAGCAGGATTCAAAGCTATTTTCTCTTTTTTTATTCATACCCATGCCATGAATGCGTATATTTCCAGTGTAAACACAATCAGTGCTGTGCAGGAATGATGAAAAGCCGTTACTCTTATTATAGGAGAAAATAACAAGCTCTCATGAAGGGATTGATTGTTTTCAAATGGTAGATCTTTGTAAGAGGAGTGTAAAGTAGAGCTAAGTCGCCATTAAAGGACGCTACTGCTACATTGCTTTTGATTTTCTGTCAACATCCCTCTTACCAACCAGGCACTGTATTTAGTAAATGTTTCGGAGCCAAGAAATGGATTGAATGTGTTGTTCATCTTCTGCAATCCAAACTGTGTCAATTGGTTGGAAGTATATTGCAGGTTTTTGATTATGTGTGTCTCACTCTGCCAGCATTTATAGAGACTGTAGGACTCTTGTGAAGTGTTGACTGCGCAACATGGGTGTAGTTACCGTAACAAAACCAAACATAAATTAAAAGTGAATTGTGCAAGCAGGCAACTCAGTCCTGCAAAAGTTCTTCTTGTCGAATGTAAGGATTATACACAGAATAGGAGTCCTGAACAAAGTGAAAGTTGTTCCCCAAACATGTCCCTACACAAATCAACGCCTGTTTAATAAACATGCTCTGTTCATTCTACTTGTAAGTCTCATGTTTTACAGGTTTTACAGCCAAACTGTGTTTTCTAATGATAATTCAGTGCACAAAATACCAAGCATGGTGTTTCATCAGTGTTTATAGTCAAATTTAAAGTGGTATATTTTAATACCATGCTCCATTTTTCATCATATCGCACTGAGCAATTAAAGGAATGTATTAACTCACATTCGGATACAAGGTCACTGCACATTACAATGGAATGAAAAGAGGCATTACAAGAGTTAATGCAGACGGTTTCTCTCCTCAGCATCTACCACACACTTCACAAACCTTAACACCTGTGCACTCACACACAATAAATACACTCACTGTATTTAAGAACATCTCACAGTGCCACATAAACACACAGAACTTGCATCTTTCTCCAGCTTCAATGTACTGTATATCTTCGGTCACAAGGTTACCCTACCCAAGTCATTTGTACCCTTCCCCTCTCTCTCTCAGAATCATGGCCCTTCTGTCCCCTCTAAGTACCCCAATAAATTCAAATGTAATGCTTCTAAATGAGATCACTTACATGTGCCATTTCTCTTCAGCTATATTTATCATCTAACACTTTGGCCTTCATTAAGAAATGGCACTCAGGGAGGTGGCAGTGGTGGGTGATTCCTCATCCCTACAGCAGGAGAGAGAGAGAGAGAGAGAGAAGGTTGTCACCAAATTAAACGAAGTGATTGGGTGGGTGTTAACGCTTCACTTTGTGGTGTAAGTTTTAGTACAAAGTTGCTAAGTGTTTCATGTAGTCAGGATAAATAGTGTAAGCAACACTAATAAAGGCAAAACCGCACCACAACATATTCCTGTGCTATTCAGTATCCTGACATTCAAAGGATCCCATTTGTGCAATTTAAATATAATGTAAACACTTTTGCTGCTGCCCAGGATGCAAAGGATACGAAGATGACTCATCACTTATGGCCAAAACACATCAGAATCATAATTTCAACCTGGAGCGATGCAGTATTACACACACGTACACAAAAGCCCTCCTTCACAACACAATCAAATATCAAATACAAAAAGCCAGAGGCCACCCACTGTCCAGTGAGGAACAGCCTACTAGTTTGGCCATTTACATCGATAGATTTAATTGGCTGTCGTCTCCAGCATTGTGTAAGGCAGTGGGGTGCTACATTTGCATGGGACTACTCCTGTATTATTACATACAGTTCATCATTTAAGGTTAAGCCTACCTATTGTTAAATTTATTGTCCTTCTTGCCCTGGCACTCTCTGCTCATCTACATTGGCAAGAAAACATTCAGTTTGGCTATTAATTATCGCGACAATAGAAAGATGCACAAAGCAAGGGTAAGCCCTTTTCTATTTCCTTTAATAAACATTTTAAAACAGCTTCATTATAATAATGTATTTTGATTAACGATGTTTACCACAATGCTGGTAGTGAAAATTGCTTTCTCATAAATTAAACCAATAAAAGTTAGTTGATGAATTATTGCCTAAATGTAAAATGTTACAGTCTAATTCATTCACAGCAGCTCCACTATGTACAGTATCTACAGAATCTACATATTCTGAGAATAATAAACATAATTTATTTAATTGCCCAACAACTGTACTGGAGATATTTACTGTTTGCAAATATTCAGCTTCAATTTTAAATAAATACAAATGTAAAACACTAGGATTCTGCGTTTCTGTAGCTGAAATATTAGCTAATGGTTGTAGAACATGTAGAGAAACATTTTAATGATAGGCTGTATGTTCAGATGCAGAATGTATTTTGAAGACCAACTCAATGAAACAAATTGAAGTGAAGTTTATTTCAGGAGTCCAGTTTCAGTTAATCTGCACTATATGTGACTAATTAATGAATGCAATTCATTAATGTATGTAAAATATACACACATACATTTAGTATATAAGCATGCATTTTTCCATAATTTAATCCGTTCAACTTTCCTGAATTGCTTTTTTGTTTGTTTGTTTTGCTTTCCTCATTATGCAGCAACAGCTTCTAATTGCATGATGTAATCTAATAATAAACCTTTATTTCCCTTTTACATTAACAGGTATTTAAATCAGATCTGATTTAAAAATTATCACTGACAACATTAAAGAAATTGAACATTTGTACTGTAACTTTATGGAAATCCGAGTGAAGAGAACTACATCAGTGCAAAATGTTGCCAAACCAACACAATGGTATAAAATGGTTATAAGAAACTGCTTTTCAGAATGAAGTAAATTAGGATAAGCCACATTAACACAGCTTTGCCTGAGTGTGAAAGAAAGTGCTGATATAGTGACATAAATCATGTCAGGTAAAAATCTGACAGTCTCGCGTCAATATGCATTTTGTTCTCCTGACCTCTGCTTAGGTTTTATTTGCAGGACATTAAAAGAGCATAAACACATTAGCACCTTCAGTTCTTCTCTGATTCCTACTTGTTCATGCTAATTTCAAATAATGCTTTGCAAAGCTCTTGCATTTAACAGAGCAAAAGGTTGTACCCTCAAGCTAAATTTGCCATCTCTATCAAAAACTAAAAAAAAAGGAAAAAAGCTAGAAAGAGGCAAAGCTTTGTGGGACAAGTAACATTTTAACATCTCTGCATTTCATCTAAATCACTGACAACAAAATAGCCTCTAGCAAGATTCTCTCTCTCTCTCCCTCAAAGTTAACTATGACATCTGGCATGGGCTCTGAACACCATGACAACAGACACCACGACTACAGACGCCACGGCAGCATACAACTGTAGTGCAAGAAAAGAGACAGTGAGGAAGAGAGAGGGAAACACACAGCTTGTTAATGAGGTAGAATGCAATGTAAAGAGAACAGTAATTACCATTATTTAAACAACTCCCAATAACAAGTGGATTATGTAGAGCCTAGCTATCGTGAAGACAAGCGGCCCTCTAATGTTTCTAATGCAAATCCTTTTTTTTCTTTTATGATTTTCAAAATCTAAGAACCACTGACTTGACAACAAACATATGCCAGTGATGGAATATGTACAGTAAAATACATCATTTGTGCTAAGCTAATAACTGAGGACACACACTTCTTTCAGTGAATATTTGCATGCATTATTCATTTAAGCATAAATGATCCAGAGGAGATGGTACATGAGTCTCTCTGTGTATCCTGGGGCTATTGTCATGGTGGGCATAATGGGAGGGAATTGTAGTACAAATGTTGCCAACTGTATATCCTAATGCAGTTTAAGATGGATTTTTTTTTGTGCATCATGACAAGGAGCCTGAAATGATGTGCAGATTAAGACAGAAAGAAAGAAATGAGGGGGGTTTAGTCTTGTCATTTGTGAAGTGAGGAACAGGTAATACTCAGGACACTGCCACTCAATTTCCCAATCAGACAGAAATTAGATTTTTAATAGACATTCAATTAGATTCATTATTTCACATTTCTTCCTTGTGTCGGTCAGGACCCCTCTCCATTCAGATTTATCTCTGAAACACATTTTTGTTCAGGCAAAATGAAAGACTGACAAAGCAAGGGAAGAGTGAAGTCAATTTTGCTTGATGTCACTGATGGCTTGGCATGTAATTACTGTCACCCACTCTCAATAGCTGTACTTAAGAGAAGGGTAAGGACAATCAATTTAGCTTTCAGGACTGCAACTTAAGTGTAAGTACATAAGTTTATATGAAAGGACAAGAGTGGCAATTGTTTAAATGTAGATATATATCAATATATGTGTTGTTTTGGAATTTTTCCCCTCACTTTCTGAAAGATCTGGGATGGATTGTCCAGCAGCACCCTCTTGTGGAGACTAAGCAAAATGCAACTTCTGTTTAGCACTGCAGCTTCTCACTGCTTCCTTCTGTCTGCATCCTGCTGCAGCACACCTCTGGCTGAATCTTCCCTCCAGCCAGGAGACACACATCCACTTCCTCTTTTCTTTCCCATTGCAGCTCCATCTGAATTTGTCGGTTGGGTCTGGTGCGATCTCAGTGACCTATTAGTCAAATATTTAGATGGTCGATTTCAATCCCTTTAAGGATCTGCTTCACAACCTCTAGCCATAAAGAAATCAATGGGATGAGTTCAAATGCCAGTGAAAATGTTCAAACATAAACAGGTTCATTGAAGCAATGTTGGTATAAGGTGGTAGGGGCTGGTGGGGGGGGCCGCGTCTGATGTAAATATATGCACAACCATAGAGTGGCTATGCATATGCATATGAGGTGAGAGGGATTACACACGGGGATGAGCAGAGATACTGTAAGGGTTTAAATAGAGGGTGAACACTTGAGACACAATGAGAGAAGGCGGGGCATTTACAGTATGCTTACCAGTGGAGAGGAGGAGAGGAAAGTAGTTGGTACATCCTGACGAAAATGGGCTTCACCTCTTATACTAAACAGAGTGACCTCTAGTCAGGGTCTTTGGGGGAGAGGGTGTGCAGGGGATAGAGTAGTTAAAACAGCCTTCTTTCACTGTTCCCTTCAGGGAGCAACACTGCACCAAATAGCATGGCCAAACCAGGGCATTAATATCCTCACTCTAACCCCCTGACAATACCCCATTATGTATGGACGCCTCTGTGCATAACACACCTTGAACTAGAAACAATCACACCCTTTTTCTTTCTTCCCCCTCAGCACTTGAACCACAGCCAAGAAATGCAGAGAATGCATTTTATTATATATTTTTTATTTCATAGGCAAAAAGTGGGTGTGCAGAAGCACATACACACAAGCATACACACCACTGAACACCTTTGCTGTGTTCTTTACATAATCAGTTACCTTGTGACACCTACCTTTGCTGCAAATGACTGTTTGCCTTTTATTCAGCTCTGTGTTTTCTCTCTATCTCTCCCTTCCAGCCATGTGTATCATCTATAATTACAATTCACACTGATTCCAGCCCACCATGATAAAAACCAGCCTACAGTATAAAATAAGAAAGCAGCTTGTAAGGTGCAAAGGGGAAACATGACAACCAAGACAAAAAGAAAGGGGGGGGAAAACAAACAAGCAAAAAAAAAAAAAAAATCTAAACACAAGCTCTTGCTCATGGGGTAACAGCATCAGCACAGTATTATGATGTTTCTAAATGGAGAGTGTGTCTGGTGACACAGGTCCCTGTCCAGATATCGATTGCTCCTGTGGCTGCAACACTAACAGCAGTGGAGAGCCATTGAACTTTAAAGCAAATAGTCCTTCTCCCCCGCTCAGCATCCTCTCACAGGCGATCAATACAGGTCGGCCCAGCACAACTAACACCTCTATCTGGAATAATGGCCTTCCTCCTATAGTTACTGACCAGGAAGAGATACAGACAAGCTGGAACTGGCTGGGGAAAGGGTTTCATAAAATTATTCAAACATACACATCACTAATTAGTTCTAACAATATAAACCCAGTAATACCTACTACAAATGGGGAGGATAAACAACCTAAAGGGCAACTAAAGCTATTCAAAAGTACATTTTAAATAAAGAATTAATAATCTGTTTATAAATGTCAATATTTTAAATGCCAATTGTAATAAATTTAAGTGTTCCAATACAAAAACAAGCAGCAAACAGAATAAAATGATATTTTATGAGCAGTTCCAGACAGCAGTAAGACCACTGGTGCAATCTCTGCCTATTTTCCTTTAATTTTTTCCATTTGCTTGCATGTTCAACACATGGAGATGGGCTGGGTGTCTCTTTGATCCCCATTAGCCCTGTATTAGCCACTGTGACCCTAATGTTCTCCACTCCATTACTCTGCTGCATAGAGAGAAGTGGCGATGATGGCCCTGAGAAGAGAGGGAGGCTGAAGGGTTCAGCATGGCTGGGCAGAGATCAAGTGTGAACAGGGAGAAACACCCATCACCCATTCTGGATCACCCTGGAACCTCAGGGGAGCCCCCCAAAGGGATACACCCTTTGTTCACATCAGCCCTGTCCAACACACTGCAAAACATGAAGTCATGTACAACATGTTATAATAATAGAGCTATTGTTGTTCTGGGTGGTAACACATGTCGTACGCACATTTCACAAAGAAACAACCACCTTAACATCCAAACTATCAGCAGATAAGGGCAGTAGATATTGCAGCTTTCACATTAAGTAAAACATTTTTTTGAATAATTTTTGTTTCTTTTTTTAAGGACTTTTTTGAGCCAGAAAATACCAAACAGAATTCATCTGGGTGTCATCCAATCACTGTATTGGAATATTCTGGAAATGAAGTACTGTTGGACCAGACAGAGACTGTGCAAAGCTTTCTCCAAACTAGTTTTTCTGTTTAAGAGTATTACTGTAAAACAGGCAACTGGATAATAGCAGGGTTCAAAGCAATATGCAGAAAGAATGCAGTTTTTCCAGCTGAAATCATCGGATCCCTTCCATGCCCGAATCAGCTTCAGCTGTAAGCCAGATTGCTAAAGAGGAACACAAAGGGGAAAGGCAAATGAAAGAGAGAGAGCAAAAGAGACAAAAGACAAGTATGTGAGAGACAAGGCAGAGACAGGAAAAAGAAATTCGATAGAAACAGTACAAAGTGTTTAAAGATGGCTGATGTCAGAAGTCAGAGGAAAGACAGTTCTTGGCATCAGGAGTTCTGGAGTGTAACAAATCATGTGGCCAAAGCAGAGGCTAGTCTGAACATAAAATGCAACAGAAGCCTCAAATATGGTGGCACTGGAACTCAAAATCTCTTGGCTCATGGATTTCTGCAGCAGCAAGCTACTGTGTAGAGAAGTGCTGACTGCTGACTGCAGGAATTTCACTTCTAACCAAAGATCAGAAGGAGATCCATCGTGACAAAAAGTCCCTCATTAAAGGCTCCGGCAGACTGTAACCGAGATTACAGCAAACTTGCTTGTTGTGTGCATTCATCTCGGGTGTGCAAGAGTCCAGGCAAAAATAATAACTGCAAACTCTGCGTAGCACTGCGTACAAAATAATACACTACATTCATCGTTTCCAGAATGCTGTCTGCACACAAGCACGCACACACACAGCTCACACCTGATGATGTCTGACTGAGTGACATATTTGAATTTCAAACAGATACCTCCCAAGGATCAGCCTTCCCAGTTCTTAATTGTGTCTTAACTGCTGTAGCCTATTTTAATGGGTAGAGGTGGGTAGGTCTTCTATCTGATCTCTATTAGCTCAGTAGTAGCCACAGTGACCATAATGGTCCCCCAGTACTCTGTTGCTGGGACAGACGAGACAATGTCCTACAAAGGAGATGAAGAGGGTTGATGGTTCAGCATGGCTGGGTAGAGCCCAAGTGTGAACCAAGGGAACGCCCCTTTGTCCATTCAACAGGTCCCAAATTCCCTCTGAGACCTCAAGTCGAGCACTAGTCTGCATCCAACATGTCCCTGTCTGACACAGATCCCTCACACAATAAAATCAGCAGTTATGAATCATTCTTTTACAAGTAACCACTCCCCTCTCACACATCAGGAGAGTTCAGGAAACTTTAGAAGCAAATTAATGGCTCAAACCAACAGATAACACTATAGCAACAACAGACAGTGTTCCTTATTAATCATGCATTAACGTTTTACAGTTTTAAACTGATGTTACCTAACTACTCCAGCATGTGCTTGGTATGCTACAGGTTTCGTTACTGACCCTTTGCCTCCAGTTATTTCTGGTAATTCCCAAAGTTATTAGGTTCAATTGCACTAATTTCTTCAAGGAGTGGCCAGAGGGCATCTGTAAAAGGCTGCTTTTGACAGGAGTGAACAGTGTGTGTGCAGAAGTCAGAAACAAGTGGCACTGTCCTGCAGTTGAACCTAGGAACCGTTGTTACACGTCTCACCTTTCATCCCATGACCCCATTATTTCTCTTCCTATAGAAACCTCACCAAACAGAACATGTTTGATTGCCCAGGCTCTCCGATCCCTCTCCCTCTCATAATGTTATCTTAAGAAATGTGGAAACGATTGAACTTCCATTTGATTTTGGCGGCCAAAATGACTACCACATTGGCGTCCTCCGTGACTGCGTGTGTGTGTGTCTGTGTGTGTGAGGAGTTCCCCCAAGAGAGTCCACTGAAAGATTCCAGGGGTTGTGTGATCCAGTTGCTCTCATCATGGCAAATTGACCATGCGCACTTGACATCCAGCTGAGTAATCTCCCGACACGTCGGATTTAACACACCACTCCGCAATCACAGAAAGAAAAATAACTCTGGGGAAGAAAAGTCATAAATAACCTGGCAGAGAGTGAGCTTCACTCTCTACTTGCCCTCTGAACCTGGTTGAGAAAACAGTTAATGAGAGAGGAGCCACATGATTTTCTCTGGAGTTATATGGTTGCAATCATTAGTTGAGCCATTATATGCCCCAGAGAGTAATACTAGTCTACAGTGCTGAAAACAGGCAATAGAAGAAACTAATTTTGGTAATAAGAGCTACAGGGAACATTTAAACATAGGGGTCTGTTATTCATTAATAATCTAAGTAAAAATAGGATGAACAACAATATGTAACTAAAATAAATGAATGGCAATTCAAATAAATTAACAAAACAAGCTAAAACAGTTGTGCTATAGGATGGCTCTATTAGGCAAGTAATGACATACTGCAATTAGCATGTTTCCACTGAGAAAGTTTGCATATTATTTGCTGGAGAGGAAAGCAAGTGGCATTAACTATTGCAGCACTAATGTTACTTACTGAATAAAAGTGCTATAAGACAAAAAGGCAGTGAAAGTAAAAGAGATACAGTGAGAGACCATGGTAGCGTCAAGAAAACGCAGAACGAAAAAGACAGAAGGAAGACAGACATGCCAGAAACTGTCACTCCTCATTGCTGGTGTGAGCACTAAGTGGTTTGGAGCCAGGAGGATGTAGGCCATGTTCTTTAGAAGGGAGGATTACAGTTGGCTCTTGTATGACAGCAGACCTTTCATCACAACGCCACACTGAGCCACCACTGGACTCCCGAATCTGTCACCGGACTCCATCAGAAGTGGCCAACCATACTGAAAAAGTCTGCTGCCAACAGAGGAGCATAAGAGGTGATAGGTAGGACTGGGGGGATAGAGGTTGAGAGTGTGTGCACGTGTGTGCGCATTTACCCAGTTACAGACCTGTCTAAGAGTGCATTTGTCTTTGTGTAACAGTGTACACTGAAAAGAGAGGTTGGGAGGAACAGAGAAGAGGGGAGGGAGTGAGTCAGTGGGGGGAGGGCAGTTTAAGGGTTTAAGGAAAAAAAATGTGGTCATCAATTGCTGGCAGCAGATCCAGAGAGAAGATTATGGACGGTAACCCAGCGGCAGATGTCTGATGAGGGTCTATTAACCTGCTTCCTACATCTCGTAGGCCGTGTTGCTGATGCATTCTGACCAGGAGGCCTTGTCCCACCCAATAGGAGGGGTCAATAATCTCTCTCCAGGAAATAGCTGCCAGAGACCTCGGGACCTGATTGGTTGTATCTGTGCTGCTCTGGCACAGCTAACAGGAGAGGGACACTGCTGAGGAGATATGAGTCAGCTCCTGCTGCTTCCTGTCCGTTGCTCCTCTATTGTCACTTTTTTTTCTTCTATCTTGTTTCTGTGTGTTTACATCCATGCAGCCAGCCAGTGACCCCTTTTGTCTATCAGCTTATCTCGTTTTTTTCTGTCTTTCCCTCCATTTATGTGCAAATGCCTCTAATGTTACCTCCCATCCTTGCTCTACCCAGTCAACTCAAAATAGAATAAAAAGACAGACCAGAAAGGTTTAGTTATGTCTTGGTCCCTCAGAGAAACTCACTGACAAATCAGCTGGAGGTACATCATCATCGTGGCAAAACACAGTCACCAGGGACCTGGCTCCTGCTCATCTGAAACCCATACAGTATACAAAGTCTGGACATGGGGATACTTGTCTGGAACATGGCACAGTCCCTCTCCCTGGTCACCACTGGTTAAGGTCCAACATATTACTACACAGACATGGCAGAGCCTTTCCCACCTGCTCCTCATCTCTGATCACTGCATGAATGTGCCCATAGTAAAGAATTGCTGGGACCATTAATGTATTCTCTAGGAAAGAATGTCTCATCAAATTATGTTTGGACGGCCAGCGATGTTTATTTTGGTTACAGTTATTAATACTGTCTTTAAAATTAAACCAAAAGGAGTTGAGAAGTGATGAGATTTCAACTGACACATTTCTCTAAACCTGTTTTGGTCCATTTGGTGTTTGTAAAAGAAACCATATCCCAAACGCCTTTGTGATATATGAGTTTGGTTTCATCTGCCAGCAATTCATTTTTCTGTCATCGCCTCTTTGACTTTTGCTTCCCTCCCTTTTTCTCTAAGCAGAGGAAAACAAAGACAGTTTTGGAGGGAGGCCATCTGAAATATAAATCATCTCCATCCAACCATCTTAGTATGCCAGTTAGTTCCCATTAAATCTGTTTAACTAGCAGCCCACTAAGCATGACCCAGGACAACATGGCTGGCTTGAGGTAGTGTGGAGGGCAGAGGGGGGGAGTGGGGGGAGTGAGGGGAGTGAGCGCTCAGGGTCTCTGCTCCACATCTGTTCCTGTATTAAACGCATATGGGCCGAGCTGGGCCAACTGCTCGTGAGCATGCATGGACCCCCATCCTGAGCACAATCAGTCTTGATGGGGGTGATGTAATGGACTTGCCTTGGCCTCCCTTGTCCTCTCAAGCACAGTGCAAAAGCACAATCCTGCATAGTAGGCCTGACAACATGCCAGCTTGCTGTCAACACCTGCCCCTCAAACACTGGTGAGATGAAGGGACACATGCAGAGGGAGAGAAAGGAAGGAGATGGGGCTGGACTGATGGGGAAAAAGAGAGAAAGGAAGAGGGAAGAAGAAAAGGTGGCCTGTACGAGCACTGGAGTCACAGGAGGCTGAAGAGAAAAGACAGATAAGGCTTTAGACCCCCCTCACCTATGATTTTATATAAATAAGCACTACCTGACAGTTTTCACTGATATTAAATGCACTTTATCAATATACTTTTTAAAATTGATTGTGTTTTAAATACTTGATACTGTATTGTAGTGTACCAAAGAATGTAGCGCTGCTCAACTCCAGAGAAATTCATAGGTTTTAATTTAGATACAAAGAGCTTTATTTCTAATATCTAATACATCAAACTGTAAAATACTTTACTATCTAGGCGACCCTATACAGCTTGTTTGTGTCTTACAGTACGTAAGGACAGACAGTAGTAATCCGGAAGAGGCCTGCTGCTCTAAACTCCCTCTGTCAGAAAATTAGGAGTCTGTGGAACATGTCCCTTCCACATTTATCAGTGACACTGCCACACCTGGACTCACACAATTGTGTTTTCATCTGCCTCCACAAACGACCATTCATCTTGGCTGTGGTGTAATGGAGGAGAAGTTAAGGGAAGGGAACAGGATCAAGGGATCCTACGCTTTGGTGGATAGGTATGGCACAGAAGAAAAGGTGGTTTGGATGCCTGACTTGGTTGACTGAGTGCCACCTCAGGGTGGGGGCTTGTGTGCAGCTTGGCTTCTCTGAAGGATAAGGTGTAATCACTCTGCGGTGACCCAGGAGCTTGTCACTGGGGATGTAATGAGGTCAGATTACAGGCTAGTCACAGACTGGCTGCAAAAGGTTGGCCCGTAATCCCAAAGTCATCAAAGAAATGCTTTGTTAAAAGTGGATGTAAGAGAGGAAAAAAAAGAGTTTGAGAGAACGAAGAAGAGGGGGAATATAAGAGGTGTGTGGGGGAACTCAATAACACTTGATTCGATATGAAAAGCCTCTTGTTGCCACCCAGGAGAAACCCAACTAGGAAGGATGTGAGGGAAGCCAGCCGAGAGACTCCTACAACCAGGAACAAGACATGCCTTGTTCCGGGTTTAAGGAGCAAACAGATTAAGATGAATTGATGCAAGCTTAGTGACTTTGGAGAATGGGGAAGAAAAAACGCCCACAGATCAATAAGGCTTAGGAAGTAGGCAAGCAAAGACAGAATCTCCACTCACATTCATGGGGATAACGCTCAATGAAGGAAAGGGTCTCAGATCTCATATATCCCTACTTTGTGTGGTTAAGGAAAAAAAAAACTGGTTTATGTGTAGGATAGCAAAATTAACAAATAAATCTAAAAGAAAAAAAGAAAAGGTAAAACTAATTATGTTAATATTTTACACTATGCTATTTGCAAAAGTACACAATGTGTAATAATTTTTATATCAGGAATAATAAAGAAAGGTTTCACAATTTACACATAACTTTCATATGAATATTGGCATATTTATTTTAGAATTTATTTTTTAGGGTTTTCAAACTGTAACTGCCTGTACTAACTGAATGCACTCAAACACACAAAGGGCTAAAAATAAAGCATATGTAGATCACACAAGTAGTCCTGTTGCTAGCAAGCTAACATACATCCAGTGTCCCACAGTGCACGGTGACAGATCTGTGCCTAAGCCGGCCTGGCGGTGGCTGCGCCCTGATGTTTGCAGAGAACAGAGAGAATCATCTGGGTTAACATGGTAATTATATGGCAAAGCCCTGCTATCTCAGGCTGGATCTGATACTGTTTTTCTCAGAGCTCAGGCCTCCAGTCAGGAAGAGCGACAGCCGTCTTCTAAAGCTAATCCCTCAAGAGGTGTTCCACCACTGTCAGCTTGATAAAAATAAACCTGCTGTTAGAACGTGCATTTGATTACATAGATTAATAAGATAGGCGTCAAAACTAAATGACTGTCAGATTTCTTTATAGTTAATAGATTTATTAATAGCGTGGTTTATTGTTGATAATAATAGATTTGAAATCAATGTTAAACTCAAGAATGAATTCAAAGTTGCACATATACTGATATGAGTCTCAAGAATGCATGTGTTGTGTTTATTTCTATGATTAACTATAAATGTACATATGCACGCTCCTTCTTTTCCCCCTGACCTGTTAGCTTAGCAGCCACGATTTCTGAATAACTGCATGTAGAATATCACAGTGCTTGCTGACCTTGACATCTGTTGAAACTGACCCCATAGGTGTTCCTGGAACTAGATCACATGATTTGGACCGCCCGAGTATGCTGACTGAATTATAATTAAGTAAAAAGTAGAGATGAGCTGACCCCTATCTAGTGAGATAGTTGTCTGTAGCAATTATGAAAGAAAAACCAAGAGTAGCATTTAGCTGTTTTACATAACACGGTGAACTCTGAGGACAATGTCATGTTGTTTTGTGGAAGCAGAACATATTAAATAAAACACAGCTGACCTTTGATAGCACTGAAATACATATTTTATTTGCCTCTCATGTAGTGTTAAAAACACGACTTACTGCTGACCTTCCATCACTTTCAGTTTGGAAACATAATCTCAAATAATACTGCTTGACTTATAATGATCAGACATTACAGTATATTATAGTACATAGCCTAGTATTAATCACAGTCTCAGCTAACCAATAAAGCTGCATGGGAAGAGGAGGGGGTGGATGGTGAGTCTACTGCTGGCTGTGTGGCTATGACATGTTTATTTCCCTATATGTTTGTTTATGTTTTTCTGTATTTATTGTATTGTGTATTGTTTCTATGACCACAGGTGTGCACTTTAACCCCAAAGTCATTAGCCCTTACCGTATCGGTCTCTAAACTGCACCACGCTGGAGCAAAACACGTGCAGAGAAAGAGAGAGATGGAGACAAACAGAGCAAGCGGGAAGAGGAAGAAGGCTTCAGGGCCAATTACAGCCCCAAGAAAACAAAGGGCTATATTTCAATGATTCTTCCAGCTGTGCTGTTTATGAGCTGTGTGCTTAGTCTCTCTGTGACCTTCACCTCCGCACTTGCCCTCTCTGAGGGAAAACAAGCTAAAATGGCATGATGCTCAATCTTTCATTTCCTCTTGTTTTTCCACTATTTCCACTTTTTTTTCTTCACTGGGTTGCTGAAAAAATATTGTTTATTTGAGTCAGGGTTTTGTTAATATTCTTTTTTTTTCTCAGCTTTTCATGGTGTAGCACTTTTAGGTCCATTTCAACGTCCTATTGCACCATGTATGAAATAGTGTTAGATGCAAAAGTAAGAAAAAATATGGACTAATCAAACGTTTAATGCTGAGGTGTGTGTCATATGTAACCTTTATAACTTTACTTGTCAGTCAGTCCCCCGTACCACACACACATGCAAACCCATTACGGACCTCATAAGCAAAGTCTGGGTATCAGTCACAGTGGCCCTTTGACAAGTCTAACCTTCCCAAGCGGCAGGATACACCATTTTCACTGCAGGTCTATTGACCAAAGCAATAAGCCATTCTATATGGTGTATTAAAGTCATTTTCCACATGCTACCTCAGTACAATCTATTGTTCATGCAAGCTCCTACTGACCATGTAAAG
This sequence comes from Monopterus albus, assembly GCF_001952655.1. Taxonomy (NCBI): domain Eukaryota; kingdom Metazoa; phylum Chordata; class Actinopteri; order Synbranchiformes; family Synbranchidae; genus Monopterus; species Monopterus albus. Next base: position 1,627,201 of record NW_018127903.1, read on the forward strand.
AGGTGGACGGGGAGAAAAAACGTTCCCTATGCTCTGAGACAAAATTGCAACACTTTGTGGGGTTTACATCATTTATGGAGTTAAGTCCTTTGCCGGAAATGATTTTCCCTTCCTGACTTTAAAGGTGTATTTATTATCACAGTCACTCAAGAGACAATTTTGGACTGTCAAAGGGAGACAGAGGTCCCAGAAATGGCTCAACAATTGCAGGCATATGTCCTGGCAATCTGGGGAGCATGCTCATTTAATGCTCTCAGCCCAGTCTCCCATTTCATTCCCTTAAATTTGCAAGCAAGCAAGGGAAAAGGAGGGGCTCCTTTGTTGGCAAGCAGTGGCTATGTAATATGTTGAGGCCATCTGCGTAGTCCGGTGGCTGCTCTCTGTGTCAGAGGTGGTGCTGGAACCGCTGTGTACCTCACCCTGGCCTCTGCTGAAATCAGCTCCAGTCCAGGACCATGTGACAAATGATTCCAATCTAGGCTGGGCGCCCTTGACTTGACCCTGACCGCTGTAGACAATAAGGGCAAGCTCAGTCACTGGAAAAGATGTTCTGCGCTAATAAACCCGAGTGCAGACCAGGGGAGGCACAGGGGGTGGGTAGGAGGTGGTGGTGGGGTGGTATTGTACAGAGAGGGAAGGAGGGGGAGAGTTCAGGTTCTGACCTCTCAGGTGCAGGTTGATAATGAGTCTCCCTGTTTGCTCTGTGAAAATGACCTCAGAGAGATGAAAGGAGCCAGAGCACAACAAAGAGCCCCTTTCTCTGCTCCTCTGAAATGGGATCATTCTTGAAGATTGGCTTATGAATGCACTTTCTATTTCATTGCTTTTAAAGGGCACTTAAGCCAAAATACAAACATGTAAAAGCAGTTGGGCTAGATACTGCCACACAGCCACTGAAACCAAGCACACCTCCTTTCTCCAGTCCTACACATGCAAACAAAACAGCCAAACACAGACATTCACTTGCACACACACACATGCAAGCACAGACACAATCACACACACAGACAATATCCCAAATCCTGCTTGTGCCTCCCCGTGTCTCCTTAATAAACCCTATAAAATGAGTGTGCTCTTGCCAAGCGTGGTGCCGTAAACATGCCACTCCAGAAAGGTTCTGGGCATCCCGCTAGTTATGCTAATGAAACCCCCACCCTCATCTGTTTTTCACTCTCTCATCCTGCTGGCACAGCCTTCAGTCTTCCACAGCACACAACTCCATTGTCATCCCCTGCCCCTGTTCTGCTGGCATCAGACTAGATAATACACAGCAAAATGAAGATCCAAGAACCCTTGTTAAAAAAAAAACATGGCAAGAGAATAATATGCTTATTATCTCTTTGAACTCAAAACCAGGCCATTGTTCTTCATTTTTGCGCCCCAATTTGTAGCAAAATGTGGTACAAAATATGATTACAATGTACATGCATGGACAGCAAATTATAATGACATAAACATTATCTCCAAGGTGAGCAATAGGAAAGACACACATAATATATTGATCAAAATTATTTTCATTTGACTTTTAAGTAGACAAAGTTGCTCACAGGCAAAAAGTCAATGCAGAACTTCTTGTAGTGCCAGTTCTGGCAAAACAGAGCATCAGCAGGTTCTTTGTCATGGGGACTTAGTGGAACTTAGTGGAACTTAGTGTTGAGAGGGGAAAGTGCTGGGCATGACAGGAACCACTGAAGTCTGCTGAGTGTCAGCGTGGAAGCCAGGATTATATCCTCCATCCTCTGGCTCCAAAATATCAAACCCACTTGTCACTGCAGCCCAGAGTTTTGTTTGTGTGAATCTAAGTGAGAACAGGTTTGTGAGAATACACATTTAGGTGTCTTTATGTGTGTGTGTGTGTGTTCATGCATCTTCAAGGTCCCGTGTGCATGAGGCTTGCTGAGAGTTGTTTAATAGACCAGGTCTCTGACATGTGGATTTGTGGTTTGACTGCAGAGGAGTTTATCACAGATAATTGCGTAAGAATGTACTGGAAGAGGAACAAACCACAGACAGTCTGGGCTGTCAGATGCTGAGCCTCAGCCTACACAGTGCCCCGTGCTCCCTGCACTCCAGCCTCACGCAATCCAGCCCACACTGGGCCTGAAAGGGCAGCAGAGAAAACACTGAAACACTGAAGAGCCCAAATCAGTGTTTCTTTTATTTCTCACCCTACAGCCCCCTTACCTTGGTTTCATCCACCATACTTTTCACACATTTAACACAGTATAGTTCACTGCAGATGAAAATGTCTTATTAACTCATATTAGCTTCTTTCAATGATAGCTAAATTATTCAAGACTACAGTAGATTCATCAAAATAGGTACAGCAGATAATATGAATTTATCAGTTACAGACATGAAGTCACACCTCACAAAACATGTTTTGCTAATTTTTGAGGTGAAATAGCAAATGCAACCCCTGCAGCGCACAGACATGTCAGATTAGACTTTTTTAAATATTAATGAAATATTACTTTTGATTTCAAAAACCTAAATAGTATATTTAAAGAAAAACAGTAATTCCGGTCTGATTCTGGGGTTGTGTTGCAACCAGCAGCACAGGAAACATTGCACGAACAGAGGACGGAATGGATTCTCCTTGTGTAAAACAGTCATGTATATAACTTATATTTCTGAAAAAAGCTGAGACTTTTCAATGAGTGTACTGTGAAGCATGAACCTTGGTGTGGCAGGCTGGAAACAGTAGAAGAATTTGGGAAAGGTAGGAATAAACTTATATTGTACTATGTGATGTGATATGTCAAGGTCTTTTTTTTATAGGTATTGTACAGGTGAGTTTACTGCATCATCCTAAAGTGTTGACACTTTTGAGTTCAAGGAATAATAACATCTACTTTATCAACTAGAAAGTAGAACTTGCAGTACAACTGACAAGAATATAGGTGCAGTACTACTATAAACACATGACTGAATGATGGAAAAAATAAAATAAAATATGCCCAGCTGTGTAATAAAAAGTGGAAGCGGAGGTACGGAGGTTTGAATGGGTTAAATATATGTGAAAACAGAAGAGGTGTAGCTCAGGTCAGGTCCCACTCCCCAATTTCAGATAAATTATCTCCATTTATTGTGTATTATGAAGGGAACTGAAAGCCCAGGAAATACTGACACACCTTTTGCCAAATTCATCCCCCTCTACCCTGCTATAATATGGAAATGATTTCTGATCACTAGTTAGCTAACACTGAACTGAATGAGCGAGCCCAACATGAGCATGGAACTATATGGTCCTATTGTATGTTCATTCAGCCATTCCTCTATTGTAGACATCATTGCTTCCATATTTTACAGGTGTCAAAAGTGATATGGCTATCTTGTGAGTGTGTGAGATTGTGAGGCAGAGAGGAAAGAGGGAGATGAACTGTAAAATGAGGCATATTTCATCTGAAAACTGGAATTCGTTATCTTTTTATATTGATACATTGTGTTTACATTCATTCCTATGGTGTAGTGCTATAAAAACAGCAACAAAACAACACTGGTACATATGCATGGCTGCAGAGGCTTCCCATATTTCAAACTAAGCCCACTTAGTTAGTATTTATTACATGTGAAGTCACTTTATTACACAATTGATCCTGGACCCATTTTATGGTGTTGATTACAACAGATGTTTTATTACTTTTTCCAGAGACATTTCATTAATTCTCTCTATAGAACCCAAAAATCTGCGGAAAAATATATAACATACCCTAGCACGCTCGGGCCCCAAACTACAAGGCAACATTACATTATTTAAAACATTACAGTCTTTAATGAATCAGTCTCAATAGTACAGTAATGATTAGCGGTTTTAGAGGTACTGGAGACTAAAATGCAGCACCCATGTTTCTCCTGGTCAACTTTTGCACATTATGGAGGTTGCCTTTAGTACAAATGCGTGTTTATGTGTGGTGGGAGAGGGCATGTCTCTGTTGCAGTAGGTGTGTTATGTGTAGGTACTGTATATCATTGTGCTGGTGTACTGAATTGAAAATGGAAGTTTTAAGGTCGCTGGCTAAAAGCTCTCCTCTGCCCTCTTAGGATAATGAAAACAGCAACGCAGTAAAGAAATTCTGACCAATGCAAAACTGAAACTGCACAGAGATAGGAAGATAAATAACCTTGTACACAAGCCTACTGAATTCTGGGTATCAATGCCTTTTCAATTCGCTTACTTTCTGTAATCATCAAGGTCAAAAGGCAATTTTTGTGACCACAGAAATAAATAAAACAGTTTGGCAGCAGATGAAATAGAAAGGGGAACAAAGCCATGCCTCCAGCTAGTAACGGAAAAACAAGGTTAGAAAATCTCACATGAAAGCTAATTTTAGATAACATCAAGCTTTGCCATTTGACTAACTGGAATACTCCTCACTCCTCACACAGAAATACCATTAGTGCTTAAAACATTTTGCATGAAAAATCTGGTTGCACAAATCATTATTTTCCCATCCATGACTGCATCCAAAAGCTGTTGAAGGTAAAAATGGTAGTTCAATCCGATTGTTTGTTATAATTACATTACCTTTAAAGAATACGCATTTTAACAAATTTTTTTTTTCATTTCATCTAATAAAAGCGAGAATGTCATCCCTTAATCAATTACAACATGGTACCCATATGCCATCAGTGCTCTGTTTCTTTTAGTTTTTTAGTTGCCTTCATCCACTTTTTATAAAGGTGTGCTTGAGCAAAGCAAGATACACATGGATGGCAGTGTACATAGCTTTACGTCTGTCATGTATGCTTATGACATTGTGGTTGGCTGTTATATAATGCTGCAAGAGTATACTGTACTGTATGTACAATTAATTAAAGATTCACAGAGAAAATGTTGATTCACACAATCCTCTCCTTCTCCTGAGCTCCCTGATTTTAGTTGCATTTTAATAACTCCTTAAGGTTTCTTAGAGTTTCTTTCCACACAGCGAGCGAGCAGATAAGTTAACTTTATTAACTTATGACTGTGTGAGACTGAGTAGTGTCAGCCACTGCTCAAGGCTATTGTGTGAAGATTTTATATGGCTCAGTAAATTAAATCAGTAATACCAAATATTGGTTACTGCCATTTACAGCACGATGCTGGAAGGAATGCCATTCATACAATAACTCTCAGCACAGGGCTTTGCAAAGTTAGTAACAAGAGGCCCTTTTGAAAAAAGTAAATAAGTTGTAAGGGTTGTGCAGTTTATTCGTCAAGGTTACATCTCACCCCAACCTCAAGCCTCCTACTACACAGCCAGAGGTCTCTCATTTGTCTGGCTCTTTTGTCAGGGGACAGATTCCTCCTGGCTATCAGAGAAACAGACACTTTATGAAGTGCTGGCACCAGACAGCGTGGCCTCTGACTGATTCTACTCTTTCGGCACAACAAGATTTTGGGTCCTTTTTGACAAACCATACTGTGCAGTACATATATTATATTTTTCATTGAGCCAGTGTGGTTTCTCTAAATACAGTATCTACATAGGTGAGAACAGTTTATTACTGTTTAGAAACATCCTTCTGAGAGTCAAGCAGGTACATAAACGTAAGAATAATGATATGCTTTAGGTCAATATTTTATACAATGATACATTTTGGGAGGCGCACCTCTACAGGGCATGTGCAAAACAATGGGTGTCATAACTTCTGTGCACAGCTTATTAATCTTCCATCGCCCTCTAATCAATCTGTTTCTCCCCTCACAAACACTGGTTACATTCCTGCGTTAAACGAGAGACCATCTTTCACTGTGGCACAAAAGGGTGGCTCCAGGATGGTGATGTCTCTCTTATACGAGGCAGCCAGGAGTAACAGCACAAAACGAGTTCCTTGGGATGTTTTTAAATCACTGACAGCAAGGGAAGGGAAAATGTTACTCAGAGCTGTTGTGTTGTCAAGTTTGTGTAGCAGGGATTCAGAGGACATCAAGTTTTTCTTTCCATGGCTGATTCAACTGTGTATGAATCAGACTGGATAAGAGAAGCTATTTATTTCTAGGAGTTTGGCTTCATTTTTCCCTGAATGCCAAAAGAAAATCAATGACTGATTACTACCTGAATAAGAGTTTTCAGTGACAAAAAAAAAGCCAGGACTTCATGGCATGTTTAGTCATTATCAAATCAAGGCAGGATTTTCTTCAGCATGTCCAAAGAAACTAATTGTGTCATGCTTACAACCGGGAACTATTTGAGAAGAACGTTGTGAAATCATACTGTAGTGCTCAGCTAAAATGTTTCTATAGATGATAGCAGGGGGAAGTAGACACTATTCTTGTTATTCCCCATTGTACACTCATACTGCAGCAATTATTCAAAACCTTTGATTATCCTCAGAGAGGCGATGTAATCATGGCTGAAAATCAATTTCAGGGACATCAGGAAAAATCAAAAAGCTAGTACAGTGCCAACAGGGCCAAGGGCTTGTGTGAGAGATGCAAAGGGATTATTTTTTTTCGCTCATCATCGTTTCGGTTTTCCTTTGCTAAGGGTAATCAGCCAACAACACCAGAGAGCTTGCTGTTTGTCAGAGCCAGATCCTGATCCTGTACAGAGCTGCTAGAGATGTAGAGCCAGTTAACATCCAATTAGTGCTCAGTCTAACTTAATGCAAAGAGCTGGCACTCACCTCACTGAATCCAACTAGTTGTCATAGAATTTCCATGCTTGTGCTGTCAGGTTCAAGAAGATTTGTTGATTTGCTTTGCCTTCTCAAGGCACTATGAAGTTGAAATGAGATATTTCCATCAAGGCTGCGCCATGTACGGCCATTTGCTGCTAAAACAGATCGGCTTGATTACTGATGTGACAGCAGGCACGTCAGTGACAGCTGTTTGATGCTTATTGACAGCTGTGTTGCTTTAGAGCCACATTTAGTCATTTTACATATAGAGCAATTTGTAATGGCACAGGTTCCAAAGCTCTGTAATGGATGTAAGTCCAATAATTAAAAAAAAAAGTCACAATAAACAAAGAGCATTAGCTGTTTTTCATTAACTAACCTGGATGTAATATTTACTTATGTTCAATCAAGGTATGCTTCTTCATATTCAATCAGTCTGGACTTATCAAGCACAGCTCTGAGCAGATGAAGTCTGATAATTACCTATCTAAAAACACAGCATAAAAAAAGGCAGCGCCACCCTACAGTACGCTGTCTTATTCTTAGCAGACTAATCCTCTAGATGAAACATTAAATGATATGGCACAGACATCACAAAGTATAAGATAGTGGGACATATTTTATTTGTCTCCATGTCAATATCGCAGCCCTCTCCATCTTTATTTGTCATATTCTTTTATTCCCTTTTCCTTTCTTCTCCCTGAGTGCAGACAACTGCAAAGAGCCTCTCCACAGACAGACTGCGGTCTCTGGCAAAATGCAGACAAATGAGTTTTGAAAGTTGAAAGGAAGGAGCCAAAGTGAGCATGAGGTGGTTTCCTCCCTTGTCTTCCTCCCCGTCAGGGCTCCATGGGTGAACTGCCCACTCTTTTATAACAACATTAGCAGAAACTATGCAGCAAAACAGTAAAAAATCCACTCCACCATGTTTCCTCATCAGCAATGTCTCATCTTTGACCTCGACCTCAGTTTCAGTGATTCACATGAATATGGAAGATGAATATGGGCCAACGTCTGAGGTTACGCCAAATTCAACAAGAGACAGGCTTGTCAACCATGAAATCGTCTTTACAGAGGGAGTAGGGACAAATTTGAATTGGTTGGAGGCACTTTCATCCCTGAAAATTTCCTGACCTTTATTTTATGTTCTAGGTCATAAAGATCAGGTAAATGCTATTGTAACAACCAGTATAGGGGAAAATGGTGGTCTATTATCTTCCATAATTCCTCTCTGCACATCTATCATCATTCATCCTCTATTCAAGTCATCCAGCATTCTTCCCCGGACAGCCTAGCTGTGAAATCTGTAGCTTTCCTCTTGGCCTTTTCCTGGTAATAGCACCTGACCTACTTGGCTCAGCACCCTTAAAAAAACACTAATATTTGCTCACATACACACTCACACTTTTGTTTTCATACTTTGTGCATACTTTTACATTGACTTTCATTCATTTACAGTAGATCTACCCTAACCCTAGCCTTAAACCAAGCCATCACTCTAAACTTCAGTAACTGGTGTGGACCAGCATCTGGTCCCCATAAGGAAGGCACAGTCCTGACAATGTGAAAGTGTAAACAGGTTTCAGTCCCCACAGTGTGAGTAATACAAGGCATACACACACACACACACACACGCTACTGTTTGACCTCTGAGAATGTGTGAGAGCATTAAATGCCAATTAGGACTGGGACAGGCCAAACTGAGTCTAAGGTTGTAGCAAGGCTTTGAGTAGGCCCATGGGAAGCAACATATTGGTCCCTGGACATGAAAGTGTGTATGTGTGTGTGTGTGTGTGTGTGTGTGTGTGTGTGTGTGTGTGTGTGTGTGTTTGACTTCCGCCAATGCTGGAGAGCAGGTTCACACTGTATGTGTGTTTGTGCAAAATAAGGACGTCAACTGAAAAGGCAACCTCCCTGTACAGATATTCCTACTTCATACAGACATGCACACATATCACATCTGGAGATTTTGTTTAATGTAATGTTAATGCTTCCTCTTGTTCTTCTCTATAAGGAGCCTCGACTTATTTCCTATAATGTCATGGCATTTTATTGAGCAAGACTGCTTCTGCTTGAAATTACATTCTCTCAAATAAATACAGTTTGCTGTTATCATATACTACAGATGTTTAGATAAGGTCTTAATATATAGCCTAATGCCTGTGCTGTTAAACTTCAGCTATACAGTAGATCTCTGGCTTAAATTGGAAGGGCATCAAAGGATGTATGGTGTAGGTTATCTGTTTCATTTTAAATAAGCTTTTTACTCTTGCACCATTATAAATTTACTTTTTTTATTTTTACTGTTGCTGGGGTCATTATTTCAATTAGCACTAATAATGGGATGCAACTTGAATCTCACAGAAAAACATGCACAGTCTGTATATGTAATTTAACTAGTTTAAGCCCAGAAACCAGGGTTTCCTCTTCAATACTGGGTATATGCATTACTTTCCACTGTGCCATTGCTACATTTTATCAAAGTTGTCTATATAGGGATTCCTTTTTCTTTCTCCATGATAACTTTCATTTCAGTCACATGGGTGTATGCTGTAATAACTGAGTTTTATGTTCAAAATAAAACAGCAATACAGGAGAGAGAATATTAGCAAATGCTCTGAAGGCAACCCTCTGAGAAATATCTGTCCTCGGCAGTGAATCTTGAGAGTGTGTATGATGATCTGCTGTGGTTATCTGGTGGTTTCAGAGTCATGCCCTTTACTGTCCCTCTGTTATTTACCCACCAGACACACACAGCTTGATAAATGTTTTGCCTGACCTTCTAAATTTGTTTTCCTTCCTCTTAACTGTGATTTTATTTCCCTTGGACAGACTAGACAGTGTATGTGTGTGAGTGTGTCCACCTGTGCGTGCTTATGTGTGGATGTGCATGTCAGTGTGTTTGCTTATTTGTCCGTTCACAAAGAAAAAACAAGGTGTATATCCAGAAACATACAATCCATCCTCTCTATATTGCAAATTACTCCCATCAGGTCCTCATTTAAATAAATAAGTGGTTAAACAAGCAAAAGAACTGAAACAATTTCCAGTACCACTGCTCTAACAGCCACTGACCATTCATCTTATGTGTGTCTACTTCAGTCTACAAAGGGTTAAAGTTACCACAGGCCAAAGCAGAGTCAACACCGGCCACGGCTTGGCTGGCCTACCCTGCCAGATCAATATCTGCAAATAATAAATTAGCTCCCCAGAGGGGTCACACTAAACCTTCAGCAACACTGCCCTGGAAAAGTCCACAATTGGTGTGTGTGAGACTCAATAAGCCAGGTGAATGACTGTGCAGGGGCACATCTTTAGCACTCCATAATAGAAAATTAATGGCGCTCAAATCAGTGCTGAGGGCACCCTGAGGGTTACCTAATAGGCCTAGTTAGAACTGTCATCCCTCCCAGAGTTGCCTAAAATATCACATGCAAACACAGGAAGCCAGGAAGAGGGAGGAATAGGGGAGAGTTACAGTATGTGTGTGCAAGCCTGTGTGGGTGGTGGGTCAGTGGGGGCTAGGGGTGAGTTATGAACGAAGAGATCAGAAATAAAGACAGGTAAGTGATTTACCTTTTGGTATTGATTACTTTAGTAAGAATATTACAGAATTGTTGTTTTTAATTTGGAAGTATGAACCAAAATGAATGTCAGAACAACCAATATCAGAACATCAGCAAAATAATGAAAACACAATACATATTTTTATTTCTGACTGAACTGAAGACATCATATAGTCGTATAATGCTATAATTTTTTGTGACTCTTAGCTTGCTAGAGTGTTCTTATCATATACCTGTTTATGTTTAGTGTTTTTTAAAAAAGCCAAGCCTGACAAAGTGATTCCCACTCCTCTAACTATTCTTTCAAGGCTTATTTAAATATACAGTATTTCAATTTCTGTTAGTAAAAGTCAAGACTCAGCACACCACCAATGTATCTTTAAAAATAATACAAAGACTGCATACTGCAAATCAACACCTTTAGAATGTGTTTTGCTGTTTGCCTGTAATTGGAAAAATGTAAATTATGATACATATATGATCAAATATGATCCTGAAATATGCAAGTGTATTCTGTTGGGGTGGGTTCAAGCATGTACTATAAACATATCCAATCCTGAGGAATATTTAAAAGCAGATCTATATGCTCAACAGGCTGGCACTGTACCTTAAAAGCACATCTGATCACTAATTCCCGATGGTTTATTCTCCTTCTCCACGAACACAACTATTACATTCAATAAACACACTTGAACACTCAACAAGATTTTTTACAACTTTGCATGCCAAGCAGAAATGGACAGTGTGCAAACACAAGCCACACACGCACATGCAAACAAAAGCCATAGAAACGTACATCAGTGGTTAAGTGTAAATGCCCAATGATTTCAGTGTACTCCACACATGCACACAACCCTCTGATCACTCCCCTGACCCTTATTTGCCTAAGGATGTGTGGGGAGGGGTTTGTCTCCTCCTGTCCCCCTCAGGTCTGGACTTTGGCAAACTGTCTGCTGCACTGGCACTGAACTTACCCACATGCCGCCACGCTGCCATCCTCCAGTGCAAACAGAGTGTGTCGCTCTCCACAGGCCACTTGAGATATTTTCTGAGATGATGGAAGATTCTGGAACAAACATGGTGCCAGCTGGAAAAAAAAAAGAAAAAGTAAAGTTCCCAGTGAGGTGAAGGAACAAACTGTATCCTTGAGGTGCTCTGTAGTTAAGTTGGTGTACTCCATCAGGCTGACAAACATCCCAAAGACAGGTACAGCTACAGTAGATTCTCTCGGTGTAGATGAAGACAGAAAAACATGAAGAACATAGGAAACAAGAAAGAAACCGCGTGCTCCTTTATGGCACTCAGCTGTGTAGATCAGATGTTTTTAAGTCCCTGTGAGTATGTCTGCCTGTCTGTGTGCATTCATGCCAGTGCCACAGAGAAAAAAATGAAACAACCTATGAGAAGAAAAGAAAGCCTGGTTCCTCATCATGCGCTTGTTAGCTTGTCCAATCTATGGCAATCAGCACAGTCCCAGGGGTTGAAAGACACGAGATGCTGGGGAAAGGGAAGCCGAGGCTGAGGAAAAGATCAATACTGCACTGTGAAACAAGAAGTGTGGGCTATTTACTCTCCATTGATCTGATGATGCTGGAGAAACACCTCACTCGGCTATTAAATTGAGGGTATAAGTCTACTGTGGAGGGCTTTTTCCCCCCTTCCTCTCTCTCTTTCTTCACCCCAAGGTCAAGAAAAAGCTAAAAACATCCACGAACAAACAAAAATGGATTGCTTGGGCCAGGGAAAGTAATTAATCTGCAACAAAATGCCAAGGGAACAGGCACTAACTACCCATCTTAAGTGAAGTTTTGCTCAGAGCGACAAGAGACCCATGGCAGCATAGGATGAACTACTGGAGGACACAGTGATAAATACAAATAGACTGCTAGCAGGGGGCCAGCAGAGCTTCACAGGAGCTACTTTAAACCTAGGATTTCTACCTGCATTAAAACAGTAAAGAGGAAAAAATACTGAGAAGAAAGTTATGCAGGCCTTCTTGCAGCAGCACAGTGAGCGGTAAGTATGACATGTAACAAGGAATACATAATGAACAGCGATGATCTTCTTGTTCACCACACTGCAAACTATTAACAGGACCAAGGCAAAAAAAGCAGGTTCCAGAAAAAGCTAGATAGTTTTTGTTTGGTTATTTAAAGCAACACTTGTGATAATTTACATGCTTCACAATAATTCCTTAATTTCACTGCAGTGTATGGTGGCATTCAAAAGGCACACAGCTGCTGTACTATCTCAAGGTAGAGTCGGAGATCACTGTGCTGGAGCAAGACTTCGAAAAGAAATAAAGAGTGTGTAGTGAGACAAAGTTAATATTTTTTATATTTACAAAAAAAAGTTTTTCTTTTAACTGATTTTCCAGAGAAAATTGTAGGGTTTTGTGAGAGTGAAGTCCCTGATTATCAAATTATGTATTGTGCAGTGAAAAGTGGGGATACTATGTCATATATAGAAAACTCTGCATGATATGCTATGGATACCTGATCCATTTACAACAAAGTTTGGCAGCAAAAACCTAAATCACCCCTTGTGTGGCAGAAGAGAAGACTATAAAAATAATCCCTGGTGTTCCAACATGCATCTAGTGGCAGAGCTGCTAACATCCAGAGCTTTTTCATGCTGTGAAACTCTTTTTCCCTCCATGTCTCTCTTTGCCTTTCTTCAGCTCCTCAGAGGAGTAGCCTTATTGACTGTGTGGCTGTATTACAACAAGCAGTCTCTAATGACTCCCTGAAGACCTCTCTATCCCTACTGCCCGCCCTCTTTCTCGCTCTCTCTCACTCTCTCCCCTTTCGTGCCTGCTCTTCAGGCTCCAGTTCAGCAGCTAATTAACCCTCTCTAATAGCGTAGATTACATTAGCTTTGAGCAGATCGCACCCTCCACTGGACTCGCACTGCCACACAATGAACCCGGCCTTGCTTTACAAATCTCCCCGTTCAAAAAGGCACAATTATGAATTCAAACAACTTTTTATCCACACTCACTCATCCAGGGACAGAAGCCCTCCTCTGCAACCACCCCACTCCTCCCCTGCCACCCGCCTCCCAGGCCTTCACACAGAGAGTAATGAGAGAACTGAAGAGAGCGGACCACACAACAAGATGGCAATAAGGTGGGAAGGAATATAAAGGGAGGGGATGAAGGGACCCCTATTGGGTAAATCAGAGAGGTCACTATAGGTGTTTCATTGGGTGAGCCCACAGAAGCCTAGTGATAACCCTCCATTTTAACATTCCTATTCAGAGCAGAATGGAATCTTAATTACTGCGGGCGGATACAGAGAGAAGGGGGAGTACCAGGACCACATGGAGGCTCAAGCTTTAAGTGGTCAAAGAGAGGGAATTAGACGCAAGAATGAATGACTTAAGCTAGAAGCTGTTTTCTACACATCGACAAAATGGCTGAAGAACTCAAAAGCTTAGACTTAGGTAATGTGTGTGTGTGTGTGTGTGTGTGTGTGTGTGTGTGTGTGCGTTTTTTATAAAATTGCAATTGTGATTTATCAGACTGCTTAGCGAGTCTCATCAATCACAACTGATGCATCATGTCTAAAAATATACTTTTCTTGGTGGGATAGGAGACTAGTTCACAGTACTTAGCACCCTGCTTTAATGGTGATGGCACTGTTGTATAGCTGAGCTCCATCACATCAATGATGGCTAACCAACCATTCTTCCATTCTTAAACTACAAGAGTCCAGCCACACAGTGAGAGTGTGGTTGGAGTACCTAAGAGAAGATGAATGCATGCTGAAAAAATACATTTATAGGACATTTTACTCACAGCACTTAGTATTGTTTTATGAACAATAATAAAATGTGATATAGCGTGGTTAAAAAATAAGGGTAGAAAAGAAATAAAGTACAGAAGAAATGGATGTAATCTGCTCCGTCTAAATGTAAATTGCTACATTTGTAGTGAAGGGACATTCTCATGTTTCTTTGTCCGAGCAAGTAATTTTCCCTCCGTCCATCTTCTGTAAGGCTTGCCATAGCAGCATTTTCTGCAGCACAGAGCACTCTCCTTTCTATTTCAATAGGACAGCTCATTTGCTAGACTCCCAGCCCAAACTGCTGACTGGGATTTTCAAGGCTGTGTACTTTTTGTGTGTATGTGAACTGGCGTGCATGTGCACAAGCTTGTGCTAAAAGGGACAGAACAGGAAGAAAATGGCATGACAAAGGTGTAGACAAAATGGAGGAAAAAAGCAGGCGAAATAACACGTTGTATCATTAAGGTACTCAGAGATCATTAGATATATAAAGGCTCTGCTATGCAAGGTCAGGGCTGCTGTGTTTTTCTAGGTCGGAAGGGGATCAGTGAAACCAGTCCAATCGGCCGCTTCGCTCTCCTTTGCTCGTATCGTTCCCTTCCTCTTCCATCTAGAGGTAGTGGGGATTACAGTCCACTTTATCCATACCCCTGTATGTATTTACTAACATTATTAAGGATCACGAGCCAAGGACATGGTAAAGCACACAAAAGGCACAGAAAGGCTCTGAGCTAGATATTGTCCTCATTATGGGGTAGAGTTGTTGGCTCCCTGTCTGGCTCCCAGGATGAACAAAGCGACTTTAACAGGTGCAGCACACTGCTCGACTGTTCAGTATTCTTTGTATTAAGGCTGTCCTTTAAACTAAATTTTAGCAACTGGCAGTCTGCCTCAATAAAGTGTGTGTATGCATGTGTAGTAAACTTTTTTTTTCAGTTATGGGGGAAAGACATGGATTTTGTTGAGAGGTAATTCGACTTTGTATAAATCTATGGGTAGGAATTGCTAAGTAGTGCAACCTACACTGCCAGTGCTGTGGCATGTGGCACTGATTCATATAAAGTCCTGTTTCCACTGACCCTTCAATGCAGGAGTTGTCCTCCACAGAACGGGGGGAGGGGAGGGGTCAATGCTGACCATCCCAAGTGCTGCATCAAGAGGTAGTATTTTTGCTAAAACAAGTTCACTCAATCTCCTGTATGAATGGGATGAAGTGGAAAAGGAGGTAGGAGGGGTTTAAGTTCAGTGTAAAAGTACTTAAATCAAAAAGACCACCTTGAACGAGGGTGTAGTGGCAAACAACAAGGGCCAAAACACCAACAGTTTGCCATAATCTCTGAGTAAAAGGGGCTTAAGATGTTGGCCAATCTTAGACTTTGGCTTCTTTACAAAATGTGCTTTAACAAACAAAGAATGTTTATAGTATATGGATACATATACCTGCACACTGTTAAGCTGTCCTGCCCTTAGCTTCACTCTGTTGGTTCATTTTT
>NW_018127903.1:1642670-1652575 GCF_001952655.1 Monopterus albus
ACTGCCTGCTCAGCATTAAGAAACTGACAGACACAGCTAGTGACTAAGTGATGAACATTTAGAGGCTAAAGAACATGATACATTTCGGACTTTCATTCATCAGGTGCCCAAACACAGAGCTTGAAGTGTGTAATAGTGTTTGCTTTGTAACTACTAAATGTGTAAATAAGCAAATTTGTGTGGAACCAAAATTTATAGTCAAAATGATACCCAGGTCCTCACAAGTCCACTGAAGGACAAAGCACTGGATGGCAAGGAGGTGATACTATTGGTAATGTAGCATGTTCATCAAGATAATGATGGATAACTTTAAAACAGACCCTCAGCTTTACGGAGACGAATGTCCTGCTGGACTTCTTACTCAGCATTTTGGCCTTCTCCCCACTCATTGCGTGCTTTATCACACAAAAACCCTCACCCAGCCTCAGATGGAGATTAGTAATGGCTGGCTGGAAAATGGACCAAATGAAAGCCTATCAATCAACCTTGCTCCAGGCCAATCAAGAGAAGAAAACACATCCAAAAAGCATCACCATACATTTATTTCTAGTGTGAATCTTGGAGTACCAGAATGGCCTTGCGATAGAAGGGCATTTGTGGGCTTGTACCGGATGAGATAAGAAGACGAAGTAGGAAAGAGAGAAGAAGAAGTGTGCGAGAGAAAGTGTAAAAGAATGACTCTTCTCCTCTCTATCTTCTCATTAGGCTAATGGTTTTTTATAAGGCACTTCTAATGTCAAGGCATTGGCGGATTTAGTGTAAACTTAAATTCCATTACCTGGCAGGCATTAATTGCTAACTGAGCCCAGGGATTTCTCCCCAGGGGCCTCTCTGTTTCCTCTCTGTCATCTGGCTAACTATTCTGTCTAGACTAACTTAGAGCACCATAATCCACCATGGGGATCAATAAACTGCACATAATTCAGCTCCAATAATGAGCTTTCACTTTAACACAAGCGCCAGCTCACTTCCCAAGGAACCGGCAGGGGCGTAAAATGATAATGTAATTATTAAAAGGACAGACAAAATGAGTAAGCACTTTCACACAGAGAGGGAGGGCGAGCCCGGCCTCAATTAAACACACTTAAAGTTATCATTGTTATTCAAGACAAAGCTAATCAAGAAGGAGATGCAGGGGCATCCATTTTAGCAGGTAATGGAACGACGCTGGCCGGCTCTCCCATTTCCTATGGCTCATGTTGTTATAAAGGCCGCCCTGTAGTCATGCATGAGTAGGCACTATTTAATGGACTGCGATGAATGTGGTTTTATCCACCAATAAGAGATACGGAAGAAGGGACTTGAAATGGAGAAGTTAAAGATTCACACTCCCTAACAGCAACACACAAAACCATAAGTGTGGGAGGATTATTTTAAACCTGCACTGTCCATTAACAGAAGTTATATTTTGTATGTGCTGTAGTTATTAAAACAACTTTTATTCAGCATGAAATATTTAAAGCTTTGGTGTGTGACACAGTATAGTTTAACCTAGGGCCTTATCTGCTAACTACTGTCTCTCCAATTACATGCATCCTTGAACTCCAGTGAAATCAACAGAAGCTAGTTTGTTTTTTATACTCAAGTGCTTCTAATTCATCTGCAGGCTACAGGAGGTCCAGGGTGGATAAATCAGGCTTTTACAGAAGGGTTCTTCCTACTGTTTATCTGCTGGTGACATTTGCTGCATGGTCCAAACCGCACCATAATTACCCCACTTATTCACTAAACAGGAATCATGCCTGGCAGGAACCCCCCTGCCACAAAGGTTGCAGGACTTAAGGCTATATTCTATCTCTAGAGTACAATGGCCACAGCTTTATGAAAAGACTCCATTCATTTGAACATCAGCATGGGTTCACTTTAGCATGGTTTAAGAGAAGATGGGAGCTAAAGTGACTCGCCTCAACAAAGAGCATCATGGCAGATAACAATGATAAATTTACAGCTGACTGCATATGCTTTCCTAACACATGGCGCACCTTGGCACACTTCGAATGTCACAGTTCCCATAGAGGAGTGGCATTTCGGTGGATTCATATGCAGCCCATATCCCAATGAGATAGACTGTCAAGGGGCAAAAAAATACAAAGCGCAAATCTCCATGATTCTATACACTGTCATCATTCAGCATGTATTGTGTGTTTATTGTGCAATTACTTTATAAAATGCATTATAATCCTGTATTAGTAGAATATCCTTTTTGTTCTCCTCCATCTCACAGTTATTGCCATTTTAGATGATTGACAGTGTCTTGTTTTGATAACACACCCAAATTCAGCTTAACTAAGGAACTGCCAATTAAAACTGTTTTTCTGTTGCTTGCTGTGCAACTTTTTAGCCACCTATAGTTCTGCCTAGTCTTATCTGTCAAAGATAGTAAGCACAGATGGATGAAGAGTGACAACGGGACATTTGGTTGAAGTTGTTCAGTAATGAGTGTCACATGATTCCCACGTTCAAATTTCAGACAGCCTCTCCTGATCCTAGAGCCGCAATCAACACTGGGCCATCTGCAACACTGCAAATTAACATAATTGGTGTACATTGCATGCTTATAGAGAGTACATTTTTATCCACTATTCTTCGGCCTTAACAAGATGAGCTGTGGAGATACTGGGAGAGCAACACCGTTGATTAGACACAGACAGCAACAGCAGACAGCGCGACATGTTGTCTTGGTGAAAATGGATGAACTGACAATCAGAGTTTGGTGAACAGCCAGCTGTTAGGGCCAGAGTGCAAGTGGTGATCGACAGCCTAGCCATCTCATCAGACAGCTCATAGATAGAATGCAGTCAACACTTAGGCCTCTTCCAGCTGCTCTGCTAGAATAAATTGAACTTGATTAGAATTAATCACACTCAACCATGTGCCATTTGCAAATATCAGGGAAAATATTCAAGGAAATCTGCTTGGAAGATTGTAGTGGTGAACAAAGAGGAAAAACTCAGCCGAACCAGTGCATCCCAGTGTCGATAATGTGCCTTGCACATGCAGTATTTTTGTGACTAAAAAAACAGATGTAGACATTTGGATATAAGGAGACACTATTTTTATGCAGAGTGGCTGTTGTACAACAATCGCACAAAGTTTCAGTACTGGTCAAGAGTAACTCTTTGTAGTTATAGTTTAGATACAGTAGGGTGTGTTAATGTATTCTGTGCCACATCATAAAGTTCCAGTGGCCCAGTGCTGACAAATTACCACTTCTGGTCCTACAAAATACAAACACATGATGCAGATAGGTGGGTACAACATGCAGGTAGCGCCACTACCATAGTGCACCATACCACCATAGTGCACCATACCACAGGTTTCATGAAGCAGTACGTCAGTCTTAAAGAAGGTGGAAAATAAATTTGTTCTGATAAAGTTGCACCATTCACATTAATAGAGTTCATTCAGGATGAAGAAGAGAAGAAAGTCACCATAAGTTAGCCGTTTCCCTCCCGTTGTACACCACGAACAGATGAAGTATGCAAACTGCCTGATTTTAAACTTGTATCTAATTGTCTCACGTCATGGGTCTGGGCCAGGGCATTGTTGCTTGAAGAATAAATTGGGTAATTCAATTAAAGTGCTTTCCAAAGACACATCATAAGTGATGGAGAATGACTCTAACCCAGGCCTGAACTCCGTGTCCCCCCATCGCTCTGTTTGCCTGACAAATGGATGGCGGTGTATAATTGAAACACATTGCTGCCAGCGTAGGTCAATAACATCGCTCTCTCTGCTCACCAGCACCAGATTAACAGACTCTATTTTATCTTCGCTCAACCTGTCCCAGCTTGACAGAGCTGGAGCGTCAGCTGCTTATCCATAAAAGAGGCCCCTTATCTTAAAAATAAACAAATACATAAAGTGCAACAGCCTGCTGTCTGTCCAAGCAGTTAAGGACTACTTAGTTTTAGGCAAACATGTGGTCAGTGTTTTGTTTAACACATCATCACATGAGACGAAGCACAGCTGTCACTTCTGAAAATGTGGACAGGTATTCTTCTCTGTTGAGAAAACATGGCCAGTGTGGTTTCACACTCATAAAAAATAGTTCATCATTTAAGCATTTTTAAACAAAAAATGTGGATTTCTCTTCTTAAAAGTAATCATTTTCCTGTAAAATAACTCAGCGTGCCACTGGTAACATTAATGTCATTCAGTGTCATGTCTAAAAACTATTTACACCTTTAGACAATGAGCGATATGCGGTGGCAATAAATTATCAGCATTTTTGATAATATTTAAAAGAGCCTTACTTCTGTAGATGTATAATGCAAAGCCATCACTGTTTATGCATGATAAACACTGAGGATTAATTAGCTTAAGCACAAGTGTAATGTGTTGTACAAATGGGTGATTATATGTATTTAAGCCCAAGCATTACAAATCTACTGGCTTAAATTAATTTGATAAACAAATGGGAAAAGTAGGGTTAAGGTTCAAGGGTAAAAAAAAAAAAATCCATTATCTCCCACTCCTCACTACATGCTTCTGTGTAATTATATGTTAGGTTAGACAGAGTTAATTGAGATAGGTCCATTTTATTTGTTTACAGTTTAGCCATAAGGATTGAAAGCACTAATTCTTGACTTTCAGCACTATCCTAAATGAAAATGTATATTCAAAATAAATTCCTTTTGGGAGTACGTGGACACTGATTTGCATTTGTGGCTTATAATGTGCACTGAAAACCAGTCCTTATGTATTTTTATACAGTCTTCCATGAGGGATGCATGATCCCACATGGAACACACACAAATTAGCCATGGGCAGATATTCAGTTAAGTCAGGGGTCTATGTAGGGGCGGGACAGGATGCACAGTACAGTAATCCGTGATGCACAACAAGGTGGCAGCCCCATTGTCTTTCTGACAGATAGAAATTATTTGCAGGCGTGCTCAACCAACAGATTAAACCACTGTTGGGGGCGAGATAAGATGGCAGCCAGCAGCATGGAAGGTACCTCCTCTTCCAGCTCAAACAATGCCTTTAATCCATTCCCCTCTCACAATCAGGTTGTTTGAAATTACTTTTCAGCATCCCACGCACTCATTCTCTCCTTCTTTTCACTCACTCGTTCCACATTTCATCAAGGGGGAGGCTTAAAGCAGAAGAGACGTCATCATGTAAATTAATTTGTGCATCATGTTAGACGCCCCGGAGCGAACGCCAAAGAAACCTTCCTGTACAGTATCTTTATCAGATGAACTAGAGTTTTACCTTTTGTTTTTCATTTGCTTTATGGCTTTCAGCCTGAGTAAGTCCTGTCTAGATGAGTTATATGATTATATGTGTTTAATTCATTGTTCACTCACTACCAGCTGCAAAGGCTCTGTCCTTCCTGTCAGTACTGCATGTTTTTTTTTTATAGTATTTTATTATTGAATAATGACCTTGGTGGGATCACTCTCAGTTGAATGAAATGACAGCTCTGTAGAATAACATTGCAGAGGTCTGACGTTAAAGTCTGTCAAAAGGGGATTCAAAAAGTATGTTAAAAACAGTATAGCTGAAAAGTCTTTGGTGATTGATGATTGGTGATTTGGCTCAATAGCACAGAAAACAATTCAGATTAGGAACAATTAAAGGAGCAATGTGATACAACAGTTGGATTCAAACACAACATATGTGATCTGTACGTTAAATACGGGTACTCATCTAGCGCTGTGGATTTGAGTGGAAAGTCTTGTAGGCGTCAACAGGTGGGTATGTAAGTGTTCATGTATGAACCACCCTATGTACACATTGATCAGCCACATTCTCAAACATTCACGCTATGTTGCCAGAAGGTTCCACCAACAGCTGCTTGTTCCAGGGGCAACTGCCTATTTTAAATTTGCTTAAGTAAAAGTGATTATTGCCAATTAGATGCCCATTAATTGTGCAAGCATGGGATGCTGCCAGCTGTTTACATAGGGGAGAAAAATAGTCTTTCTTATTTAATTTTCCCTCACAGCCAACAGCACAGTATCTCGGCCAGCCAGAAAACATACAATCATTACACATAAACACATACTGTAAAATTGGGAGTATGAGAAGCAAGTAAGTAAGCACTGTGTTGTGCTGTATAATACTGTACCTCAGGAAACGGGAAACAGAGTGGATCAGCTGTTTATAAGAAGACCAAATGGTGCTCTAGTCCAAGCTCCAGACAGTTAACAAACTAATACTGTAAGGTGAACTTTACTACGCTACACTGGCCAGACACATCTGGAATCATGGAAGCTTGAAAAAAAGAGTTACAGACCAGAAAGTGAGGTGGCTATTAAAGATACTACTCAGTTTCAGGTACTAGGCCAATCTGGTGCCTTGAAAAGTTTCCCTTAGCAGTACAAAGGGGGGAGGGGGGAACTCTATATAACAACAGCAATGAACATTCACAACTTAAGGATTTTCTTTTTCAGTGTTTCTATCTCAAAATCCAAATAATATCACCATTAAAAGACATGACCAATTGTGAGAAGTGACATCTAAAAGTTTTGTCCAAAGCCTTTAACCTACTTAAGCTGAAGTTTACACCTATACAGTGCTGGACTGTTGCTGAATTTTTGATGAATGGTTGTCAGCTGCCCTGGCAATCTGGATGGCTTTACCCTGACCCCACAACAATAGCCCAGGACCCTCAGCTTGTGCCCCAAACCGGCAGAAAAAGCTGAATTTAGTCTTTTCAGTGGTTAGTGTGTGACCCGGGCACAGCCTGCTGAGTCTCCAAAGCAGCACACTTATTCCCACAAGCCCAGTCCCTGCTCAGCCTTAGCTTAGGCTTCCAGAAAGAAGCACATACTGCAGGTATCATTAGTTTACCTCTGACCTTTTTCTGAGGCGACCCTATTAGAGAAGTAGGGACTGGACGCAACCTGTCTCACCTCTAAAGGTGGGCGCAGAGCTTGCTGATGCCGCAAATGTGAGTAAACTAGTGGGATAAATAGCATTCAACCTGCCATGGAAGCTCTGCAAAACATTGTACTAAAGATAAATGAATGTTGAAATCGAGGGAAATTATTCAACCATTTACAACCCCTGCTAGCGCATCACTGTTATTCTATTTGTCTTTCACCACTTAAACTGTAAAATCATACAGAGCGCTGCAACCATTTCTCTCTCCGGTCTGTTGCCTTACTTCCACAAAATAACACATCATTGGACAGATAACATCAATTCTGCCCACGGTAATCCCAGCACCACTGGTTGTATCACTCATTCAATTTCAGCCGCCGGCTACAGCAAACATTACACACTGCATCAAGATTACCGGAGAGAGGCAGAACAGGGGAAAGAAGAGGAAAAAGGGCTGTATCCATCATGTCATGATGCTCCTGTTATTGTGACAGATCAAATTCAGTGTGTGTGTGTGTGTGTGTGTGTGTGCATATGTTTTCTGTGTCTGTGAGGGATGCATACTGTGGTCTCTCAGGCTGGTGTGATCAGCATGCGTGCGACTGTTGTG
This sequence comes from Monopterus albus, assembly GCF_001952655.1. NCBI lineage: Eukaryota > Metazoa > Chordata > Actinopteri > Synbranchiformes > Synbranchidae > Monopterus > Monopterus albus. Next base: position 1,650,118 of record NW_018127903.1, read on the forward strand.
AGTGGATTTGTGAGGGTTGTCTGACTTAGATGACCTCCTTTATACAGTGGCCACCACACTCATTTTAGCTGCTGCAATTAACCTTGTGGTAATAACCCTGCAACCCCACCCACTTACTTGGCTGAAGGGCAAAGGGAAAGAAATAGCAAAAAGGTGGCTGAAGAACATGGAGGGAAGAGATGGATGAGAGAGGGGTGAATATCAAACACAGGGCAAAAAAATGGTGAGAAAAAAATATCTGAAAACAAAAGGAGTCCAGGAAGAGCTTAATAATTTTTAATGATGTGGGAGCTAGAGTATGGAGGTGATTGGTGCTTTGGTTGCTTTCCTCCCTGCCTGACAGACTGACTGGCTGCCTGGTGCACTGGTTGGTTTGTATGTCTCCCTCCTCTGGGGGTCATGGGCTTGCAGTTCTGGCCTTTGAGAGCAGGGGGAAGATGAAGAGACAGTGTCAGGATGCCTTTTAATGGTCAGGAGTATGGTTAGTTCCACTGACTCAGGCCTCTCCCCTGTGACGTTGAGTCCTCTCCACATAACTGGCCATAATTCAACTCATTTGGCAGTTTGAGGTCTCAGAGGTCTAGGGATAAAAAGTGTGGAGAGGCCTAATGGCAGACTGAGGGACCAGCTGAGGGCACTTCTTACGAGATCTCCACAGGAGAACATTTCTGGAGCAGACCCTGGAAACCACAACAATCCATTAGCTCCTGAACAGGACGAACAGGCAGGGTGAGGAGAGAAACAGGGGACAGAGACAGCAGCAAATCTACAGGTATGATATAGGTTGTATGGCTGCCATATGAATGGAATCTAAGAGGCCTCTGCTTTTGTGGCAGTTCAACTTTTACTACTAAGCTATCAAAAGCCCTAATAATTACATCTGACAAACACCAATAAAAAGACATTACATTTGCTTTATCCATGTCATTAATGTATGACTGTTTACATAATAAAGAAGATTATTTTTATCTAATTCTGCCTTTAACAGTCACTACCCTATATAACGTATATTAACCTAAAAGATCAGTCAACTACAATTTTGCATAGCGTATTAAACCAAAATCTCAGAATCCTCATGAGGAGTAGAAACATTCAAATGCAAAGACACAAACACAGGCACATGTCATGTGACAACCACTCATGAATCAGTGTGTTTAATTGACTGGTGTTGAGATGGAGTTAAGCGATAGTTTAGTGATGTGGCTTAAAACAAAAGCACTACTACATCTTTGGTGAGCATTTACACAGAGAATCCACCACCACAGTGAGTGTCTGAGGCTCTGCAGGGCGCTTTGCCTCCTAAGGGGTATTAATTGAGATGTTGAAGGAGTAAGTGGGATGGGACCAAGATGGGGCACAGTGTGTGTCTGATAGGAGAAAGAATATTTTGGCAAAATCCAGTCTGGGCATGTTTTTTTTTTTTCCTGGGGGGGTGGGGGGTCCTTTGTGAAAGCACAGTGAGAGCATCTGAGAGACAGACCAGGAAAAAAGGAAAGGACGTTTTCTGAATGTCTGTGCATGCATGTGTGTGTGTTGATGTGTTTTTGTGTAAATGAGAGAGAGCCCTGCTGACCCCAAGTTGGAGTGTTCTGGATACACAATTAAATGGTGTTGAAGCATGAAAATGAATAATCAATCTGCTTTATTATCACTGATGTGAAAATGATAATACTGGTGAAAATGACGGTTAGAAGGTTAGAATATTTCTTTCTACTCACAAAAGCTTTTAAGAGAACTTTGTGTGTGTGTTTTATTTGTATCATACTCTGTTAATAGTTTAACGTTTAGAGAAAAAGGGGTATATTTTGCTTACACAAAATACTCTATGTGACTGAAAACTATCAGTTGAGTATTATACACTCAGACATGCCTCAATTTGCTCATAAGAAGGAAGCAGGCGTCATCTCTGTGTCATGTCAAGATGAGAAGATGAGGGAGGAAAATGTTTAAATTTGACAAAGGGAGAGGTTTTCCAGTCCAAGTGGGTGTAATTTTGGGATTAGGATTCGCTGTATGCTGGTTAGGGGACATGTATATGATGTGAAGGTTAATCATAGGCTGCCGTTTTGTAATGCTAGTCGTCACTGCACTGCAATGCAATCAGTACTGTGAGAAAATAAGTGGGTCACAATGCGAGACCTTGATTAAAATCACGGTGATTATAGTGCGGCTTCAGCTCTGATTTTGTGGGTATCCCAACATCTGTCCTCGAGAGGAGGAACCCATGTGAATGAAAATAGACACACAATATAGAAGTGTAAGTGCGCCCGCAGAGATGTTCTATGGGTGCACGCACGTGCATGTTCCCATTTCGTAATGCACATGTGCATATCCACACAAAAAAACAGCCATGAAGCCTTACATGGGCTGTACATTCTGTAGTTTCTTTGCTTTCTTTGACACATCATACACAACAAAAATGTACATTGTGTCTTACTGAATCACTTTTCTTAACTAA
>NW_018127903.1:1652645-1653225 GCF_001952655.1 Monopterus albus
TACTGGTAACATTGGTACCAAAGATTCCTCTCTTATATGCTAATTATTATCAGCTTTATTTAAAGTAAGAAAAGAAAGAAATGCTTTCATTTTACATTAAATGCATGAGTCAGATTTAGAGACATGCAGGTTACAAATGAAAAAAAGACTAAATAATGAACACAAAAAGACAAATATTTAAAAATCTGACCCTTACTTCCACCGAACAACCAAATATGCTATTAAAACAGGCACTGCATTCAGTATGATGAATTGATTTCTGTATTTAGTAATAGAGTGCAAAAGTAAAATAACTGTATGATCAATACAGTTTTTCCTATTTTTCTCCTGTTCCTGCCAACTTCACTGGGAGTCTACATGAAAAACAAAGTCCAGGGTGAAGAAAACAATTCTCGTGCCATTTAACAGCAATGTGAAATCAATATGTGTTCTGAAATGGCAGGAAAAAACATCACTGTAAACTAGTTATTGACATGTTAAAGTAATTTACACTTGCCAGTACAAGACAGATCGTGGCAATATTTATTTAGCTGGCAAGCTGGCAGTGGGAAAACGATATGGCAGCTGCAGCTATCACCAG